>NC_064646.1:538662984-538967249 GCF_023864345.2 Schistocerca serialis cubense
CAGAAGGATACAGTGAACCTTAGGTGAAGCATCGGAATCTACAACTAGTGTCACAGGAATGGTTCAAAACATAGACAGTAGCAAGAGTCAGTCTTCTTGTAGTTAAGTCGGCATTTAGACTTTTGTATTTAATTCCGATGCAATTTCTGTGATTACTCGTCAATAAGAAGGTCCAAGGGATACAGTAAACCTGAAGTGAAGCATCGGAATCTATAACTAGTATCACATGAATGGTTCAAAACATAGACAGTAGGAAGATTCAGTGTTCTTGTACTTAAGTCGGCATTGTGCCTTTTGTATTTAATTCCGATGCAATTTCTGTGTTTCATCGTCAAAAAGAAGGTCCAAGAGTTACAGTAAACCTGCAGTGATGCATCGGAATCTTCAATTAGTGTCACAGGTATGGTTAAAGCATAGTCAGTAAGAAGAATCAGTCTTCTTGTACTTAAGTTGGCATTGTGCCTTTTCTATTTAATTCCGATGCAATTTCTGTGTTTCATCACCAATTAGAAGGTCCAAAGGATACAGTAAACCTTAAGTGAAGCATCGGAATCCATAACTAATGTCACAGAAATCGTTCAAAACATAGACAGTAGGAAGAGTCAGTCTTCTTGGACTTAAGACGGCATTGTGCCTTTTGTATTTATTTTCGACGCAATTTCTGTGTTTCATCGTCAATAAGAAGGCCCAAGGGATACAGTACACCTGAAGTGAAGCATCGGAATCTCTAACTAGTGTAACAGGAATGGTTCAACACATAGTCAGTAAGAAGAGTCAGTCTGCTTGTACTTAAGACGGCATTGTGCCTTTTCTATTTAATTCCGATTCAATTTCTGTGTTTCATCGTCAATAAGAAGGTCCAAGGGATACAGTAAACCTGATGGGAAGCATCGGAATCTATAACTAGTGTCACAGGAATGGATCAAGGTATAGTCAGTAAGAAGAGTCAGTCTTCTTGTACTTTAGTCGGCATTGTGCCTTTTGTATTTAATTCCGATGCAATTTCGGTGTTTCATCGTCAATACGAAGGTCCGTGGGATACAGTAAACCAGATGTGAAGCATCGGAATCTATAAATAGTGTCACATGAATGGTTCGAAACATAGACAGTAGGAAGATTCAGTCTCCATGTACTTAAGTCGGCATTGTTCCTTTTGTATTTATTTCCGATGCAATTTCTGTGTTTCATCCTCAATACGAAGGTCAGAGGGATACAGTAAACCTGAAGTGAAGCATCGAAATCTATAACTAGTGTCACAATAATGGTTCAAATCATACTCTGTAAGAAGAGTCAGTCTTCTTGTACTTATGTCGGCATTGTGTCTTTTAAATGTAATTCCGATGCAATTCCTGTGTTTCATCGTCAATAAGAAGGTCCAAGGGATACAGTAAACCTGAAGTGGAGCATTGGAATCTATAACTAGTGTCACAGAAATGGTTCAAAGCATAGACAGTAAGAAGAGTCAGTCTTCTTGTACTTAAGTCGGCATTGTGCCCTTTTGTATTTAATTCCGATGCAATTTCTGTGTTTCATCGTCAATAAGAAGGTCCAAGGGATACAGTAAACCTGAAGTGAAGAATCGGAATCTGTAACTAGCGCCACAGCAATGGTTCAAAACATAGACACTAAGAAGAGTCAGTCTGCTTGTACTTAAGACGGCAATGTACCATTTCTATTTCATTTCGATGCAATTTCTGCGTTTCATCGACAATAAGAAGGTCAGAGGGATACAGTGAACCTGAGGTGAAGCATCGGGATCTATAACTAATGTTACAGGATTCGTTCAGAACATAGCCAGTAGGAAGAGTCAGTCTTCTTGTACTTAAGTCGTTATTCTGCCTTTTGTATTTAGTTCCGATGCAATTTCTGTGTTTCATCGACAATATGAAGGTCCTAGCGATACAGTAAACCTGTAGTGAAGCATCGGAAACTATAACTAGTGTCACAGGAATGGTTCGAACCATAGTAAGTAAGAAGAGTCAGTCTTCTTGTACTTATGTCGGCATTGTGCCTTTTGTATTTAATTCCGATGCAATATCTGTGTTTCATCGTTAATAAGAAGGTCAGAGGGATACAGTAAACCTGAAGTGAAGCATCGGAAGCTACAACTAGTGTCACAGGAATGGTTCAAATCTTAGTCAGATAGAAGAGTCAGTCTTCTTGCACTTAAGTCGGCACTGGGCCTTTTGTATTTAATTGCGATGCAATTTCTGTGTTTTATCGTCAGTAAGAAGGTCCAAGGGATACAGTAAACCTGAAGGGAAGCATCGGAATCTATAAGTAGCGTCACAGGAATGGATTAAGATATAGTCAGTAAGAAGAGTCAGTCTTCTTGTACTTAAGTCGGCATTGTGCCTTTTTAATTACTTCCGATGCAATTTCTGTATTTCATCGTCAAGAAGAAGGTCCAAGGGATACAGTAAACCTGAAGTGATGCTTCGGAATCCATAACTAGTGTCACAGGAATGGTTTAAAACATAGACATTAGGAAGAGACAGTCTTCTTGTACATAAGTCGGCATTCTGCCTTTTCTATTTAATTCCGATGCAATTTCTGTGCTTCGTCGTCAATAACAAGGTCCAAGGGATACAGTAAACCTGAAGTGAAGCATCGGATTCTGTAACTGGTGTCACAGGAATGGTTCAAAACATAGTCAGTTAGAAGAGTCAGTCTTCTTGTACTTAAGTCGGCATTGTGCCTTTTGTATTTAATTCCGAAGCAATTTCTGTGTTTCATCGTCAATACCAAGGTCCATGGGATACAGTAAACCAGATGTGAAGCATCGGAATCTATAACTTGTGTCACAGGAATGTTTCAAATCATAGTTAGTAACAAGAGTCTGTCTTCTTGTACTTAAGTCGGCATTGTGCCTTTTGTATTTAATTCCGATGCAATATCTGTGTTTCATCGTCAATAAGAAGGTCAGAGGGATACAGTAAAAATGAAGTGAAGCATCGGAATCTACAACTAGCGTCACAGGAATGGATTAAGATATAGTCAATAAGGAGAGTCAGTCTTCTTGTACGTAAGTCGGCATTGTGCCTTTTGTATTTAATTCCGATGCAATTTCTGTATTTCATCGTCAAGAAGAAGGTCCAAGGGATACAGTAAACCTGAAGTGATGCTTCGAAATCCATAACTAGTGTCACAGGAATGGTTCAAAACATAGACATTAGGAAGAGACAGTCTTCTTGTACGTAAGTCGGCATTGTGCCTTTTCTAATTAATTCCGATGCAATTTCTGTGATTCGTCGTCATTAAGAAGGTCCAAGGGATACAGCAAACCTGAAGTGAAGCATCGGAATCTATAACTAGCGTCACAGGAATGGTTCAAACCATAGACAAGTAGAACAGTCAGTCTTCTTGTAGTTAAGTCGGCATTTAGAATTTTGTATTTAATTCCGATGCAATTTCTGTGATTACTCGTCAATAAGAAGGTCCAAGGGATACAGTAAACCTGAAGTGAAGCATCGGAATCTATAACTAGTGTCACAGGAATGGTTCAAAACATAGTCAGTTAGAAGAGTCAGTCTTCTTGTACTTAAGTCGGCATTGTGCCTTTTGTATTTTATTCCGATGCAGTTTCTGTGTTTCATCGTCAATACGAAGGTCTGTGGGATACAGTAAACCAGATGTGAAGCATCGGAATCTATAACTCGTGTCATAGGAATGGTTCAAATCATGGTCAGTAAGAAGAGTGAGTCCTCTTGTACTTAAGTCGGCATTGTGTCCTTTGTATTTAATTCCGATGCAATATCTGTTTTTCATCGTCAATAAGAAGGTCCTAGGGATACAGTACACCTGAAGTGAAGCATCGGAATCTGTAACTAGCGTCACAGGAATGGTTCAAAACATAGACACTAAGAAGAGTCATTCTGCTTGAACTTAAGACGGCATTGTACCCTTTCTATTTAATTTCGATGCAATTTCCGCGTTTCATCGTCAATAAGATGGTCAGAGGGATACAGATAACCTGAGGTGAAGCATCGGAATCTATATCTAGTGTCACAGGAATGGTTCAAAACATAGACAGTAGGAGGAGTCAGTCTTCTTGTACTTAAGTCGGCATTGTGCCTTTTCTATAAAATTCCGATGCAATATCTGTGTTTCGTCGCCAATAAGATGATCCAAAGGCTACAGTAAACCTGAAGTGAAGCATCGGAATCTTTAACTGGTGTCACAGGAATGGTTCAAAACATAGTCAGTTAGAAGGGTCAGTCTTCTTGTACTTATGTCGGCATTGTGCCTTTTGTATTTAATTCCGAAGCAATTTCTGTGTTTCATCGTCAATACCAAGGTCCGTGGGATACAGTAAACCAGATGTGAAGCATCGGAATCTATAACTTGTGTCACAGGAATGATTCAATCATAGTTAGTAACAAGAGTCAGTCTTTTTGTACTTAAGTCGGCATTTTGCCTTTTGTATTTAATTCCGATGCAATATCTGTGTTTCATCGTTAATAAGAAGGTCAGAGGGATACAGTAAAAATGAAGTGAAGCATCGGAATCTACAACTAGTGTCACAGGAATGGTTCAAATCATAGTCAGTAAGAAGAGTCAGTCTTCTTGTACTTAAGTCGGCATTGGGCTTTTGTATTTAATTGCGATGCAATTTCTGTGTTTTATCGTCAGTAATTAGGTCCAAGGGATACAGTAAACCTGAAGGGAAGCATCGGAATCTATAACTAGCGTCACAGGAATGGATTAAGATATAGTCAGTGAGAAGAGTCAGTCTTCTTGTACGTAAGTCGGCATTTTGCCTTTTCTATTTAATTCCGATGCAATTTCTGTATTTCATCGTCAAGAAGAAGGTCCAAGGGATACAGTAAACCTGAAGTGATGCTTCGCAATCCATAACTAGTGTCACAGGAATGGTTCAAAACATAGACACTACGAAGAGACAGTCTTCTTGTACATAAGTCGGCATTGTGCCTTTTCTATTTAATTCCGATGCAATTTCTGTGCTTCGTCGTCAATAAGAAGGTCCAAGGGATACAGTAAACCTGAAGTGAAGCATCGGAATCTATAACTAGCGTCACAGGAATGGTTCAAATCATAGACAGTGAGAACAGTCAGTCTTCTTGTACTTAAGTCGGCATTTAGACTCTTGTATTTAATTCCGATGCAATTTCTGTGATTACTCGTCAATAAGAAGGTCCAAGGGATACAGTAAACCTGAAGTGAAGCATCGGAATCTGTAACTAGTGTCACAAGAATGGTTCGAAACATAGTCAGTTAGAAGAGTCAGTCTTCTTGTACTTAAGTCGGCATTGTGCCTTTTGTATTTAATTCCGAAGCAATTTATGTGTTTCATCGTCAATACCAAGGTCCGTGGGATACAGTAAACCAGATGTGAAGCATCGGAATCTATAACTAGTGTCACAGGAATGGTTCAAATCATAGTTAGTAACAAGAGTCAGTCTTCTTGTACTTAAGTCGGCATTGTGCCTTTTGTATTTAATTCCGATGCAATATCTGTGTTTCATCGTTAATAAGAAGTTCAGAGGGATACAGTAAAAATGAAGTGAAGCATCGGAATCTATAACTAGTGTCACAGGAATGGTTCAAAACATACACAATAGGAGGAGTCAGTCTTCTTGTACTTAAGACGGCATTGTGCCTTTTCTATAAAATTCCGATGCAATTTCTGTGTTTCGTCGCCAATAAGAAGGTCCAAAGGCTACAGTAAACCGGAAGTGAAGCATCGGAATCTATAACTAATGTTACAGGATTCGTTCAGAACATAGACAGTAGGAAGAGTCAGCCTTCTTGTACTTAAGTCGTCATTGTGCCTTTTGTATTTAGTTCCGATGCAATTTCTGTGTATCATCGACAATAAAAAGGTCCTAGCGATACAGTAAACCCATAGTGAAGCATCGGAAACTATAACTAGTGTCACAGGAATGGCTCGAAACATTGTCAGTAATGAGAGTCAGTCTTCTTGTACTTAAGTCGGCATTGTGCCTTTTGTATTTAATTCCGATGCAATATCTGTTTTTCATCGTTAATAAGAAGGTCAGAGGGATACAGTAAACCTGAAGTGAAGCATCGGAATCTACAACTACTGTCACAGGAATGGTTCAAATCATAGTCAGAAAGAAGAGTCAGTCTTCTTGTACTTAAGTCGTCATTGGGCCTTTTGTATTTAATTGCGATGCAATTTCTGTGTTTTATCGTCAGTAAGAAGGTCCAAGGGATACAGTAAACCTGAAGGGAAGCATCGGAATCTATAACTAGCGTCAAAGGAATGGATTAAGATATAGTCAGTATGAAGAGTCAGTCTTCTTGTACTTAAGTCGGCATTGTGCCTTTTGTATTTAATTCCGATGCAATTTCTGTATTTCATCGTCACGACGAAGGTCCAAGGGATACAGTAAACCTGAAGTGATGCTTCGGAATCCATAACTAGTGTCACAGGAATTTTTCAAAACATAGACATTACGAAGAGATAGTCTTCTTGTACATATGTCGGCATTGTGCCCTTTGTATTTAATTCCGAAGCAATTTCTGTGTTTCATCGTCAATACCAAGGTCCGTGGGATACAGTTAACCAGATGTGAAGCATCGGAATCTATAACTTGTGTCACAGGAATGGTTCAAATCATAGTTAGTAACAAGAGTCAGTCATCTTGTACTTAAGTCGGCATTGTGCCTTTTGTATTTAATTCCGATGCAATATCTGTGTTTCATCGTTAATAAGAAGGTCAGAGGGATACAGTAAACCTTAAGTGAAGCATCGGAATCTACAACTAGTGTCACAGGAATGGTTCAAATCATAGTCAGAAAGAAGAGTCAGTCTTCTTGTACTTAAGTCATCATTGGGCATTTTGTATTTAATTGCGATTTAATTTCTGTGTTTGATCGTCAGTAAAAAGGTCCAAGGGATACAGTAAACCTGAAGGGAAGCATCGGAATCTATAACTAGTGTCACAGGAATGGATTAATATATAGTCGGTAAGAAGAATCAGTCTTCTTGTACTTAAGTCGGCATTGTGCCTTTTGTATTTAATTCCAATGCAATTTCTGTATTTCAACGTCAAGAAGAAGGTCCAAGGGATACAGTAAACCTGAAGTGATGCATCGGAATCCATAACTAGTGTCACAGGAATGGTTCAAAACATAGACAGTAGGAAGAGACAGTCTTCTAGTACATAAGTCGGCATTGTGCCTTTTCTATTTAATTCCGATGCAATTTCTGTGTTTCGTCGTCAATAAGAAGGTCCAAGGGATACAGTAAACCTGAAGTGAAGCATCGGATACTATAACTAGCGTCACAGGAATGGTTCAAAACTTAGACAGTGAGAAGAGTCAGTCTTCTTGTACTTATGTCGGCATTTAGACTTTTGTATTTAATTCCGATGCAATTTCTGTGATTCATCGTAAATAAGAAGGTCCAAGGGATACAGTAAACCTGAAGTGAAGCATCGGAATCAATAACTAGTGTCACAGGAATGGTTCAAAACAAAGTCAGTAAGAAGTGTCAGTCTTCTTGTACTTAAGTCGGCATTGTGCCTTATGTATTTCATTGAGATGCTATTTCTGTGTTTCATCGTTAATAAGATTGGTCAGAGGGACACGGTAAACCTGAAGTGAAGCATCGGAATCTATAACTAGTGTAACAGGAATGGCTCCAAACATTGTCAGTAAGAAGAGTCAGTCTTCTTGTACTTAAGTCGGTATTGTGCCTTTTCTATTTAATTCCGATGCAATTTCAGTGTTTCATCGTCAATAAGAAGGTCCAAGGGATACAGTAAAGCTGAAGTGAAGCATCAGAATCTAGAACTTTTGTCGCAGGAATGGTTCAAATCATAGACAGTAAGAAGGGTCCGTCTTCTTGTACTTAAGTCGGCATTGTGCCTTTTGTATTTAGTTACGATGCAATTTCTGTGTTTCATCTTCATCAAGAAGGTCCTAGGGTGACAGTAAACCTGAGTGAAGCATCGGTATCTTCAACTAGTGTCACAGGAATGGTTCAAAACATAGTCAGTAAGAAGAGTGAGTCTTCTTGTACTTAAGTCGGCATTGTGCCTTTTGTATTTAATTCCGATGCAATTTCTGTGTTTCATCGTCAATAAGAAGGTCCAAGGTATACAGTATACCTGAAGAGAAGCATCGGAATCTATAACTAGTGTCTCAGGAATGGATCAAGGTATAGTCAGTAAGAAGAGTCAGTATTCATGCACTTAAGTCGCCATTGTGCCTTTTCTATTTAATTCCGATGCAATTTCTGTGTTTCATCGTCAAAAATAAGGTCAGAGGGATACAGTAAACCTGATGTGAAGCATCCTAATCTATAACTAGTCTCACAGGAATTGTTCAAAACATAGACAGTAGGAAGAGTCAGTCTTCTTGTACTTAAGTCGTCATTGTGCCTTTTGTATTTAGTTCCGATGCAATTTCTGTGTTTCATCGTCAATAAGAAGGTAATAGCGATACAGTAAACCTGAAGTGAAGCATCGGAAACTATAACTAGTGTCACAGGAATGGTTCATATCATAGCCAGTAAGTAGAGTCAGTCTTCTTGTACTTAAGTCGGCATTGTGCCTTTTGGTATTTGATTCCGATGCAATATCTGTGTTTCATCGTTAATAAGAAGGTCAGAGGGATACAGTATACCTGAAGTGAAGCAGCGGAATCTTCAACTAATGTCACACGAATGGTTCAAATCACAGTCAGAAAGAACGGTCAGTCTTCTTGTGCTTAAGTCGGCATTGGGCCTTTTGTACTTAATTCCGATGCAATTTCTGTGTTTCATCGTCAGTAAGAAGGTCCAAGGGATACAGTAAACCTGAAAGGAAGCATCGGAATCTATAACTAGTGTCACAGGAACGGATCAAGATATAGTCAGTAAGAAGAGTCAGTCTTCTTGTACTTAAGTCGGCATTGTGCTTTTTGTATTTAATTCAGATGCAATTTCTGTATTTCATCGACAAGAAGAAGGTACAAGGGATACAGTAAACCTGAAGTGATGCATCGGAATCCATAACTAGTGTCACAGGAAAGGTTCAAAACATAGACAGTAGGAAGAGACAGTATTATTGTACATAAGTCGGCATTGTGCCTTTTCTATTTAATTCCGATGCAATTTCTGTGTTTCGTCGTTAATTAGAAGGTCCAAGGGATACAGTAAACCTGAAGTGAAGCATCGGAATGTATAACTAGTGTCACAGGAATGGTTCAAAACATAGACAGTAAGAAGAGTCAGTCTTCTTGTTCTTAAGTCGGCAATTAGACTTTTGTATATAATTCCGATGCAATTTCTGGGATTCATCGTCAATAAGAAGGTCCATCGGATACAGTAAACCTGAAGTGAAGCATCGGAATCTATAACTAGTGTCATAGGAATGGTTCAAAGCAAAGTCAGTAAGAAGAGTCAGTCTTCTTGTATTTAAGTCGGCATTGTGCCTTTTGTATTTCATTCAGATGCTATTTCTGTTTATCATCGTCAATAAGAAGGTCTGAGGGACACAGTAAACCTGAAGTGAAGCATCGGAATCTATGACTAGTGTAACAGGAATGGCTCCAAACATAGTCAGTAAGAAGAGTCAGTCTTCTTGTACTTAAGTCGGCATTGTGCCTTTTCTATTTCATTTCGATGCAATTTCAGTGTTTCATCGTCAGTAAGAAGGTCCAAGGGTTACAGTAAAACTGAAGTGAAGCATCGGAACCTATAACTAGTGTCACAGGAACGGTTCAAAACATAGTCAGTAAGAAGACTCAGTCTTCTTGTTTTTAAGTCTGCATTGTGCCTTTTGTATTCAATTACGATTCAATTTCTGTGTTTCTTCGTCAATAAGATGGTCAGAAGGATACAGTAAACCTGAAGTGAAGCATCGGAATCTAGAACTTTTGTCGCAGGAATGGTTCAAAACATAGACAGTAAGAAGAGTCAGTCTTCTTGTACTTAAGTCGTCATTTTGCCTTTTGTATTTAATTCCGATGCAATTTCTGTGTTTCATCGTAAATAAGAAGGTCCAAGGGATACAGTAAACCTGAAGTGGAGCAACGGAATCTATAATTAGTGTCACAGGAATGGTTCAAAGCATAGACAGTAAGAAGGGTCAGTCATCTTTTACTTAAGTCGGCATTGTGCCCATTTCAATTTAGTTCCGATGCAATTACTGTGTTTCATCGTCAATAAAACGGTCAGAGGGATACAGTGAACCTGAAGTGAAGCATCGCAATCTCTAACTAGTGTAACAGGAATGGTTCAACACATAGTCAGTAAGAAGAGTTAGTCTGCTTGTACTTAAAACGGCATTGTGCCTTTTCTATTTAATTCCGATGCAATTTCTGTGTTTCATGGTCAATAAGAAGGTCCAAGGGATACAGTAAACCTGAAATGAAGCATCGGAATCTATAACTAGTGTCACAGGAATGGTTCATAACATAGACAGTAGGAAGATTCAGTCTACATGTACTTAAGTCGCCATTGTGTTTTTTATATTTATTTCCGATGCAATTCCTGTGTTTCATCGTCAATAAGAGGGTCCAAGGGATACAGTAAACCTGAAGTGGAGCATCGGAATCAATAACTAGTGTCACAGGAATGGTTCAAAACATAGACAGTAAGAAGAGTCGGTCTTCTTGTACTAGAGTCGGCATTGTGCCCCTTTCAATTTAATTCCGATGCAATTACTGTGTTTCATCGTCAATAAAAAAGTCAGAGGGATACAGTAAACCTGAAGTCAAGCACCGGAATCTATAACTAGTTTCACAGGAATGGTTCAAAACATAGTCAGTAAGAAAAGTCAGTCTTCTTGTACTTAAGTCGGCAATGTGCCTTTTGTATTTAATTCCGATGCAATTTCTGTGTTTCATCATCAATACAAAGGTCCGAGGGATACAGTAAACCAGAAGTGAAGCATCGGTATCTCTAACTAGTGAAACAGGAATGGTTAAACACATAGTCAGTAATAAGAGTCAAACTGCCTGTACTTAAGACGGCATTGTGCCTTTTCTATTTAATTCCGATGCAATTTCTGTGTTTCATCGTCAATAAGAAGGTCCAAGGGGTACAGTTTACCTGAAGTGAAGCATCGGAATCTATAACTAGTGTCACAGGAATGGATCAAGATATAGTCAGTAAGAAGAGTCAGTCTTCGTGTACTTAAGTCGGCATTGTGCCTTTTCTATTTAATTCCAATGCAATATCTGTGTTTCATCGTCAAAAAGAAGGTCAGAGGGATACAGTAAACCTGAAGTGAAGCATCGGAATCAATAACTAGTGTCACAGGAATGGTTCAAAACATAGACAGTAGGAAGAGTAAGTCATCTTGTACATAAGTTTGCATTGTGCCTTTTGTATTTAATTCCGATGCACTATCTGTGTTTCATCGTCAATAAGAATGTCCAAGGGATACAGTAAACCTGAAATGAAGCATCGGAATGTATAACTTGTGTCACATGAATGGTTCAAAACATAGACAGTAGGAAGACTCAGTCTACATGTACTTACGTCGGCATTGTGCCTTTTGTATTTATTTCCGATGCAATTTCTGTGTTTCATCGTCAATACGAAGGTCGGAGGGATACAGTAAACCTGAAGTGATGCATCGGAATCTCTAACTAAAGTAACAGGAATGGTTCAAAACATAGACACTAAGAAGAGTCAGTCTGCTTGTCCTTAAGAAGGCATTGTGCCTTTTCTATTTAATTCCGAAGCAATTTCTGTGTTTCATCGTCAATAAGAAGGTCAGAGGGATACAGTGAACCTGAGGTGAAGCATCGGAATCTATAACTAGTGTCGCAGGAATGGTTCAAAACATAGACAATAGGTAGAGTCAGTCTTCTTGTACTTAAGTCGGCATTGTGCCTTTTCTATTTAATACCGATGCAATTTTTGTGTTTCGTCGCCTATAAGAAGGTCCAAAGGATACAGTAAATCTGAAGTGACGCATCGGAATCTATAACTAATGTCACAGGATTCGTTCAAAACATAGACAGTAGGAAGAGTCAGTCTTCTTGTACTTAAGTCGTCATTGTGCCTTTTGTATTTAGTTCCGATGCAATTTCTGTGTTTCATCGTCAATAAGAAGGTAATAGCGATACAGTAAACCTGAAGTGAAGCATCGGAAACTATAACTAGTGTCACAGGAATGGTTCATATCATAGCCAGTAAGTAGAGTCAGTCTTCTTGTACTTAAGTCGGCATTGTGCCTTTTGGTATTTGATTCCGATGCAATATCTGTGTTTCATCGTTAATAAGAAGGTCAGAGGGATACAGTATACCTGAAGTGAAGCAGCGGAATCTTCAACTAATGTCACACGAATGGTTCAAATCACAGTCAGAAAGAACGGTCAGTCTTCTTGTGCTTAAGTCGGCATTGGGCCTTTTGTACTTAATTCCGATGCAATTTCTGTGTTTCATCGTCAGTAAGAAGGTCCAAGGGATACAGTAAACCTGAAAGGAAGCATCGGAATCTATAACTAGTGTCACAGGAACGGATCAAGATATAGTCAGTAAGAAGAGTCAGTCTTCTTGTACTTAAGTCGGCATTGTGCTTTTTGTATTTAATTCCGATGCAATTTCTGTATTTCATCGACAAGAAGAAGGTACAAGGGATACAGTAAACCTGAAGTGATGCATCGGAATCCATAACTAGTGTCACAGGAAAGGTTCAAAACATAGACAGTAGGAAGAGACAGTATTATTGTACATAAGTCGGCATTGTGCCTTTTCTATTTAATTCCGATGCAATTTCTGTGTTTTGTCGTTAATTAGAAGGTCCAAGGGATACAGTAAACCTGAAGTGAAGCATCGGAATGTATAACTAGTGTCACAGGAATGGTTCAAAACATAGACAGTAAGAAGAGTCAGTCTTCTTGTTCTTAAGTCGGCAATTAGACTTTTGTATATAATTCCGATGCAATTTCTGGGATTCATCGTCAATAAGAAGGTCCATCGGATACAGTAAACCTGAAGTGAAGCATCGGAATCTATAACTAGTGTCATAGGAATGGTTCAAAGCAAAGTCAGTAAGAAGAGTCAGTCTTCTTGTACTTAAGTCGGCATTGTGCCTTTTGTATTTCATTCAGATGCTATTTCTGTTTATCATCGTCAATAAGAAGGTCTGAGGGACACAGTAAACCTGAAGTGAAGCATCGGAATCTATGACTAGTGTAACAGGAATGGCTCCAAACATAGTCAGTAAGAAGAGTCAGTCTTCTTGTACTTAAGTCGGCATTGTGCCTTTTCTATTTCATTTCGATGCAATTTCAGTGTTTCATCGTCAGTAAGAAGGTCCAAGGGTTACAGTAAAACTGAAGTGAAGCATCGGAACCTATAACTAGTGTCACAGGAACGGTTCAAAACATAGTCAGTAAGAAGACTCAGTCTTCTTGTTTTTAAGTCTGCATTGTGCCTTTTGTATTCAATTACGATTCAATTTCTGTGTTTCTTCGTCAATAAGATGGTCAGAAGGATACAGTAAACCTGAAGTGAAGCATCGGAATCTAGAACTTTTGTCGCAGGAATGGTTCAAAACATAGACAGTAAGAAGAGTCAGTCTTCTTGTACTTAAGTCGTCATTTTGCCTTTTGTATTTAATTCCGATGCAATTTCTGTGTTTCATCGTAAATAAGAAGGTCCAAGGGATACAGTAAACCTGAAGTGGAGCAACGGAATCTATAATTAGTGTCACAGGAATGGTTCAAAGCATAGACAGTAAGAAGGGTCAGTCATCTTTTACTTAAGTCGGCATTGTGCCCATTTCAATTTAGTTCCGATGCAATTACTGTGTTTCATCGTCAATAAAACGGTCAGAGGGATACAGTGAACCTGAAGTGAAGCATCGCAATCTCTAACTAGTGTAACAGGAATGGTTCAACACATAGTCAGTAAGAAGAGTTAGTCTGCTTGTACTTAAAACGGCATTGTGCCTTTTCTATTTAATTCCGATGCAATTTCTGTGTTTCATGGTCAATAAGAAGGTCCAAGGGATACAGTAAACCTGAAATGAAGCATCGGAATCTATAACTAGTGTCACAGGAATGGTTCATAACATAGACAGTAGGAAGATTCAGTCTACATGTACTTAAGTCGCCATTGTGTTTTTTATATTTATTTCCGATGCAATTCCTGTGTTTCATCGTCAATAAGAGGGTCCAAGGGATACAGTAAACCTGAAGTGGAGCATCGGAATCAATAACTAGTGTCACAGGAATGGTTCAAAACATAGACAGTAAGAAGAGTCGGTCTTCTTGTACTAGAGTCGGCATTGTGCCCCTTTCAATTTAATTCCGATGCAATTACTGTGTTTCATCGTCAATAAAAAAGTCAGAGGGATACAGTAAACCTGAAGTCAAGCACCGGAATCTATAACTAGTTTCACAGGAATGGTTCAAAACATAGTCAGTAAGAAAAGTCAGTCTTCTTGTACTTAAGTCGGCAATGTGCCTTTTGTATTTAATTCCGATGCAATTTCTGTGTTTCATCATCAATACAAAGGTCCGAGGGATACAGTAAACCAGAAGTGAAGCATCGGTATCTCTAACTAGTGAAACAGGAATGGTTAAACACATAGTCAGTAATAAGAGTCAAACTGCCTGTACTTAAGACGGCATTGTGCCTTTTCTATTTAATTCCGATGCAATTTCTGTGTTTCATCGTCAATAAGAAGGTCCAAGGGGTACAGTATACCTGAAGTGAAGCATCGGAATCTATAACTAGTGTCACAGGAATGGATCAAGATATAGTCAGTAAGAAGAGTCAGTCTTCGTGTACTTAAGTCGGCATTGTGCCTTTTCTATTTAATTCCAATGCAATATCTGTGTTTCATCGTCAAAAAGAAGGTCAGAGGGATACAGTAAACCTGAAGTGAAGCATCGGAATCAATAACTAGTGTCACAGGAATGGTTCAAAACATAGACAGTAGGAAGAGTAAGTCATCTTGTACATAAGTTTGCATTGTGCCTTTTGTATTTAATTCCGATGCACTATCTGTGTTTCATCGTCAATAAGAATGTCCAAGGGATACAGTAAACCTGAAATGAAGCATCGGAATGTATAACTTGTGTCACATGAATGGTTCAAAACATAGACAGTAGGAAGACTCAGTCTACATGTACTTACGTCGGCATTGTGCCTTTTGTATTTATTTCCGATGCAATTTCTGTGTTTCATCGTCAATACGAAGGTCGGAGGGATACAGTAAACCTGAAGTGATGCATCGGAATCTCTAACTAAAGTAACAGGAATGGTTCAAAACATAGACACTAAGAAGAGTCAGTCTGCTTGTCCTTAAGAAGGCATTGTGCCTTTTCTATTTAATTCCGAAGCAATTTCTGTGTTTCATCGTCAATAAGAAGGTCAGAGGGATACAGTGAACCTGAGGTGAAGCATCGGAATCTATAACTAGTGTCGCAGGAATGGTTCAAAACATAGACAATATGTAGAGTCAGTCTTCTTGTACTTAAGTCGGCATTGTGCCTTTTCTATTTAATACCGATGCAATTTTTGTGTTTCGTCGCCTATAAGAAGGTCCAAAGGATACAGTAAATCTGAAGTGACGCATCGGAATCTATAACTAATGTCACAGGATTCGTTCAAAACATAGACAGTAGGAAGAGTCAGTCTTCTTGTACTTAAGTCGGTATTGTGCCTTTTGTATATAGTTCCGATTCAATTTCTGTGTTTCATCGTCAATAAGAAGGTCCTAGGATACAATAAACCTGAAGTGAAGCATCGGAATCTATAACTAGTGTCACAGGAATGGTTCAAAACATAGTCAGTAAGAAGAGTCAGTCTTCTCCTACTTATGTCGGCATTGTGCCATTTGTATTTAATTCCGATGCAATATCTGTGTTTCATCGTTAATAAGAAGGTCAGAGGGAACAGTAAACCTGAAGTGAAGCATCGGAATCTACAACTAGTGTCACAGGAATGGTTCAAATCATAGTCAGTAAGAAGAGTCAGTCTTCTTGTACTTAAGTCGGCATTCTGCCTTTTGTATTTAATTCCGATGCAATTTCTGTGTTTCATCGTCAATACGAAAGTCCGAAGGATACAGTAAACCAGAAGTGAAGCATCGGAATCTCTAACTAGTGTAACAGGAATGGTTCAACACATTGTCAGTAAGAAGAGTCAGTCTCTTTGTACTTAAGACGGCATTGTGCCTTTTCTATTTAATTCCGATGCAATTTCTGTGTTTCATCGTCAGTAAGAAAGTCCAAGGGATACAGTAAACCTGAAGTGAAGCATCGGAATCTATAACTAGTGTCACAAGAATTGATCAAGATTTAGTCAGTAAGAAGAGTCAGTCTTCTTGTACATAAGTCGGCATTGTGCTTTTTCTATTTAATTCCAATGCAATATCTGTGTTTCATCGTCAAAAAGAAGGTCAGAGGGATACAGTAAACCTGAAGTGAAGCATCGGAATCAATAACTAGTGTCACAGGAATGGTTCAAAACATAGACAGTAGGAAGAGTCAGTCTTCTTGTACTTAATTCGGCATTGTGCCTTTTGTATTTAGTTCCGATTCAATTTCTGTGTTTCATCGACAATATGAAGGTCCTAGGATACAGTAAACCTGAAGTGAAGCATCGGAATCTATAACTAGTGTCACAGGAATGGTTCAAAATATAGTCAGTAAGAAGAGTCAGTCTTCTTCTACTTAAGTCGGCATTGTTAATTTTGTATTTAATTCCGATGCAATTTCTGTGTTTCATCGTTAATACGAAGGTCCGTGGGATACAGTAAACCAGAGGTGAAGCACCGGAATCTATAACTAGTGTCACAGGAATAGTTCAAATCATAGTCAGTAAGAAGAGTCAGTCTTCTTGTAGCCGGCCGCGGTGGTCTCGCGGTTCTAGGCGCGCAGTCCGGAACCGTGCGACTGCTACGGTCGCAGGTTCGAATCCTGCCTCGGGCATGGATGTGTGTGATGTCCTTAGGTTAGTTAGGTTTAAGTAGTTCTAAGTTCTAGGGGACTGATAACCACAGCAGTTGAGTCTCATAGTGCTCAGAGCCATTTGAACCATTTTTAATCTTCTTGTACCTAAGTCGGCATTGTGCCTTTTGTATTTAATTCCGATGCAATTTCTGTGTTTCATCGTCAATACGAAAGTCCAAAGGATACAGTAAACCAGAAGTGAAGCATCGGAATCTCTAACTAGTGTAACAGGAATGGTTCAACACATAGTCAGTAAGAAGAGTCAGTCTGCTTGTACTTAAGACGGCATTGTGCCTTTTCTATTTAATTCCGATGCAATTTCTGCGTTTCATCGTCAATAAGAAGGTCCAAGGGATACAGTAAACCTGAAGTGAAGCATGGGAATCTATAACTAGTGTCACAGGAATGGATCAAGATTTCGTCAGTAAGAAGAGTCAGTCTTCTTGTACTTAAGTCGGCATTGTGCCTTTTCTATTTAATTCCAAGGCAATTTCTGTGTTTCATCGTCAAAAAGAAGGTCAGAGGGATACAGTAAACCTGAAGTGAAGCATCGGAATCAATAACTAGTGTCACATGAATGGTTCAAAACATAGACAGTAGGAAGATTCAGTCCACATGTCCTTAAGTCGGCATTGTGCCTTTTGTATTTGTTTCCGATGCAATTTCTGTGTTTCATCGTCAATACGAAGGTCAGAGGGATACAGTAAACCTGAAGTGAAGAATCGGAATCTCTAACTAATGTAACAGGAATGGTTCAACACATAGTCAGAAATAAGAGTCAGTCTGCTTGTACTTAAGACGGCATTGTGCCTTTTCTATTTAATTCCGATGCAATTTCTGTGTTTCATCGTCAGTAAGAAGGTCCAAGGGATACAGTAAACCTAAAGGGAAGCATCGGAATCTTTAACTAGCGTCACAGGAATGGTTCAAAACATAGACACTAAGAAGAGTCAGTCTGCTTGTACTTAAGACGGCATTGGGCCTTTTCTATTTAATTCCGATGCAATTTCTGTGTTCCGTCGCCAATAAGAAGGTCCAAAGGATACAGTAAACCTGAAGTGAAGCATCGGAATCTATAACTAATGTCACGGGATTCGATCAAAACATAGACAGTAGGAAGAGTCAGTCTTCTTGTACTTAAGTCGGCATTGTGCCTTTTCTATTTAATACCGATGCAATTTTTGTGTTTCGTCGCCTATAAGAAGGTCCAAAGGATACAGTAAATCTGAAGTGACGCATCGGAATCTATAACTAATGTCACAGGATTCGTTCAAAACATAGACAGTAGGAAGAGTCAGTCTTCTTGTACTTAAGTCGGTATTGTGCCTTTTGTATATAGTCCCGATTCAATTTCTGTGTTTCATCGTCAATAAGAAGGTCCTAGGATACAATAAACCTGAAGTGAAGCATCGGAATCTATAACTAGTGTCACAGGAATGGTTCAAAACATAGTCAGTAAGAAGAGTCAGTCTTCTCCTACTTATGTCGGCATTGTGCCATTTGTATTTAATTCCGATGCAATATCTGTGTTTCATCGTTAATAAGAAGGTCAGAGGGAACAGTAAACCTGAAGTGAAGCATCGGAATCTACAACTAGTGTCACAGGAATGGTTCAAATCATAGTCAGTAAGAAGAGTCAGTCTTCTTGTACTTAAGTCGGCATTCTGCCTTTTGTATTTAATTCCGATGCAATTTCTGTGTTTCATCGTCAATACGAAAGTCCGAAGGATACAGTAAACCAGAAGTGAAGCATCGGAATCTCTAACTAGTGTAACAGGAATGGTTCAACACATTGTCAGTAAGAAGAGTCAGTCTCTTTGTACTTAAGACGGCATTGTGCCTTTTCTATTTAATTCCGATGCAATTTCTGTGTTTCATCGTCAGTAAGAAAGTCCAAGGGATACAGTAAACCTGAAGTGAAGCATCGGAATCTATAACTAGTGTCACAAGAATTGATCAAGATTTAGTCAGTAAGAAGAGTCAGTCTTCTTGTACATAAGTCGGCATTGTGCTTTTTCTATTTAATTCCAATGCAATATCTGTGTTTCATCGTCAAAAAGAAGGTCAGAGGGATACAGTAAACCTGAAGTGAAGCATCGGAATCAATAACTAGTGTCACAGGAATGGTTCAAAACATAGACAGTAGGAAGAGTCAGTCTTCTTGTACTTAATTCGGCATTGTGCCTTTTGTATTTAGTTCCGATTCAATTTCTGTGTTTCATCGACAATATGAAGGTCCTAGGATACAGTAAACCTGAAGTGAAGCATCGGAATCTATAACTAGTGTCACAGGAATGGTTCAAAATATAGTCAGTAAGAAGAGTCAGTCTTCTTCTACTTAAGTCGGCATTGTTAATTTTGTATTTAATTCCGATGCAATTTCTGTGTTTCATCGTTAATACGAAGGTCCGTGGGATACAGTAAACCAGAGGTGAAGCACCGGAATCTATAACTAGTGTCACAGGAATAGTTCAAATCATAGTCAGTAAGAAGAGTCAGTCTTCTTGTAGCCGGCCGCGGTGGTCTCGCGGTTCTAGGCGCGCAGTCCGGAACCGTGCGACTGCTACGGTCGCAGGTTCGAATCCTGCCTCGGGCATGGATGTGTGTGATGTCCTTAGGTTAGTTAGGTTTAAGTAGTTCTAAGTTCTAGGGGACTGATAACCACAGCAGTTGAGTCTCATAGTGCTCAGAGCCATTTGAACCATTTTTAATCTTCTTGTACCTAAGTCGGCATTGTGCCTTTTGTATTTAATTCCGATGCAATTTCTGTGTTTCATCGTCAATACGAAAGTCCAAAGGATACAGTAAACCAGAAGTGAAGCATCGGAATCTCTAACTAGTGTAACAGGAATGGTTCAACACATAGTCAGTAAGAAGAGTCAGTCTGCTTGTACTTAAGACGGCATTGTGCCTTTTCTATTTAATTCCGATGCAATTTCTGCGTTTCATCGTCAATAAGAAGGTCCAAGGGATACAGTAAACCTGAAGTGAAGCATGGGAATCTATAACTAGTGTCACAGGAATGGATCAAGATTTCGTCAGTAAGAAGAGTCAGTCTTCTTGTACTTAAGTCGGCATTGTGCCTTTTCTATTTAATTCCAAGGCAATTTCTGTGTTTCATCGTCAAAAAGAAGGTCAGAGGGATACAGTAAACCTGAAGTGAAGCATC
Organism: Schistocerca serialis cubense; assembly: GCF_023864345.2. Taxonomy (NCBI): domain Eukaryota; kingdom Metazoa; phylum Arthropoda; class Insecta; order Orthoptera; family Acrididae; genus Schistocerca; species Schistocerca serialis. The sequence continues at coordinate 538,683,047 of NC_064646.1, forward strand.
GGAATCAATAACTAGTGTCACATGAATGGTTCAAAACATAGACAGTAGGAAGATTCAGTCCACATGTCCTTAAGTCGGCATTGTGCCTTTTGTATTTGTTTCCGATGCAATTTCTGTGTTTCATCGTCAATACGAAGGTCAGAGGGATACAGTAAACCTGAAGTGAAGAATCGGAATCTCTAACTAATGTAACAGGAATGGTTCAACACATAGTCAGAAATAAGAGTCAGTCTGCTTGTACTTAAGACGGCATTGTGCCTTTTCTATTTAATTCCGATGCAATTTCTGTGTTTCATCGTCAATAAGAAGGTCCAAGGGATACAGTAAACCTAAAGGGAAGCATCGGAATCTTTAACTAGCGTCACAGGAATGGTTCAAAACATAGACACTAAGAAGAGTCAGTCTGCTTGTACTTAAGACGGCATTGGGCCTTTTCTATTTAATTCCGATGCAATTTCTGTGTTCCGTCGCCAATAAGAAGGTCCAAAGGATACAGTAAACCTGAAGTGAAGCATCGGAATCTATAACTAATGTCACGGGATTCGATCAAAACATAGACAGTAGGAAGAGTCAGTCTTCTTGTACTTAAGTCGGCATTGTGCCTCTTGTATTTAGTTCCGATGCAATTTCTGTGTTTCATCGTCAATAAGAAGGTCCAAGGGATACAGTAAACCTGAAGTGAAGCATCGGAATCTATAACTAGTGTCACAGGAATGGTTCAAATCATAGTCAGTAAGAAGAGTCTGTCTTCTTGTACTTAAGTCGGCATTGTGCCTTTTGTATTTTATTCCGATGCAATATCTGTGTTTCATCGTTAATAAGAAGGTCAGAGGGATACAGCAAACCTGAAGTGAAGCATCGGAATCTACAACTAGTGTCACAGGAATGGTTCAAATCATAGTCAGTAAGAAGAGTCAGTCTTCTTGTACTTAAGTCGGCATTGTGCCTTTTGTATTTAATTCCGATGCAATATCTGTGTTTCATCGTTAATAAGAAGGTCAGAGGGATACAGTAAACTTGAAGGGAATCATCGGAATCTACAACTAGTGTCACAGGAATGGTTCAAATCATGGTCAGAAAGAAGAGTCAGTCTTCTTGTACTTAGGTCAGCATTGTGCCTTTTGTATTTAATTCCGATGCAATTTCTGTATTTCATCGTCAAGACGAAGGTCCAGTGGATACAGTAAACCTGAAGTGAAGCATCGGAATCCATAACTAGTGTCACAGGAATGGTTCAAAACATAGACAGCAGGAAGAGGCAGTCTTCTTGTACATAAGTCGGCATTGTGCCTTTTCTATTTAATTCCGATGCAATTTCTGTGTTTCGTCGTCAATAAGAAGGTCCAAGGGATACAGTAAATCTGAAGTGAAGCATCGGAATCTATAACTAGCGTCACAGGAATGGTTCAAAACATAGACAGTAAGAAGAGTCAGTCTTCTTGTACTTAAGTCGGCATTTAGACTTTTGTATATAATTTCGATGCAATTTCTGTGATTCAACGTCAATAAGAAGGTCCTAGGGATACAGTAAACCTGAAGTGAAGCATCGAAATCTATAACTAGTGGCACAGGAATGGTTCAAAACAATGTCAGTAAGAAGAGTCAGTCTTCTTGTACTTAAGTCAGCATTTAGCATCTTGTATTTAGTTCCGATGAAATTTCTATGTTTCATCGTCAATAATAAAGTCCTAGGGTGACAGTAAACCTGCGGTGAGGCATCGGAATCTTCAACTAGTGTCACAGGTATGGTTCAAAACATAGTCAGTAAGAAGAGTCAGTCTTCTTGTACTTAGGTCGGCATTGTGCCTTTTCTATTTAATTCCGATGCAATTTCTGCATTTTTTCGTCAAGAAGAAGGTCCAGTGGATACAGTAAACCTGAAGTGAAGCACCGGAATCTATGACTAGTGTCACAGGAATGGTTCAAAACATAGACAGTAAGAAGAATCAGTCTTCTTGTACTTAGGTCGGCATTGTGCCTTTTGTATTTAATTCCGATGCAATTTCTGTATTTCATCGTCAAGAAGAAGGTCCAGTGGATACAGTAAACCTGAAGTGAAGCATTGGAATCTATAACTAGTGTCACAAGAATGGATCAAGGTATAGTCAGTGAGAAGAGTCAGTCTTCTTGTACTTAAGTCGGCATTGTGCCTTTTCTATTTAATTCCGATGCTAATTCTCTGTTTCATCGTCAAAAATAAGGTCAGAGGGATATAGTAAACCTGAAGTGAAGCATCGGAATCTATAACTAGTCTCACAGGAATGGTTCAAAACATAGACAGTGGGAAGAGTCAGTCTTCTTGTACTTAAGTCGGCATTGTACCTTTTGTATTTAATTCCGATGCACTATCTGTGCTTCATTGTCAATAAGAAGGTCCAAGGGATACAGTAAACCTGAAATGAAGCATCGGAATCTATAACTAGTGTCACAGGAATGGTTCAAAACATAGTCAGTAAGAAGAGTCTGTCTTCTTGTACTTAAGTCGGCATTGTGCCTTTTCTATTTAATTCCAAGGCAATTTCTGTGTTTCATCGTCAAAAAGAAGGTCAGAGGGATACAGTAAACCTGAAGTGAAGCATCGGAATCAATAACTAGTGTCACATGAATGGTTCAAAACATAGACAGTAGGAAGATTCAGTCCACATGTCCTTAAGTCGGCATTGTGCCTTTTGTATTTGTTTCCGATGCAATTTCTGTGTTTCATCGTCAATACGAAGGTCAGAGGGATACAGTAAACCTGAAGTGAAGCATCGGAATCTCTAACTAATGTAACAGGAATGGTTCAACACATAGTCAGAAAGAAGAGTCAGTCTGCTTGTACTTAAGACGGCATTGTGCCTTTTCTATTTAATTCCGATGCAATTTCTGTGTTTCATCGTCAATAAGAAGGTCCAAGGGATACAGTAAACCTAAAGGGAAGCATCGGAATCTTTAACTAGCGTCTCAGGAATGGTTCAAAACATAGACACTAAGAAGAGTCAGTCTGCTTGTACTTAAGACGGCATTGGGCCTTTTCTATTTAATTCCGATGCAATTTCTGTGTTCCATCGTCAATAAGAAGGTCAGAGGGATACAGTGAACTTGAGGTGAAGCATCGGAATCTATAATTAGTGTCACAGGAATGGTTCAAAACATAGACAATAGGAAGAGTCTGTCTTCTTGTACTTAAGTCGGCATTGTGCCTTTTCTATTTAATTCCGATGCAATTTCTGTGTTCCGTCGCCAATAAGAAGGTCCAAAGGATACAGTAAACCTGAAGTGAAGCATCGGAATCTATAACTAATGTCACGGGATTCGATCAAAACATAGACAGTAGGAAGAGTCAGTCTTCTTGTACTTAAGTCGGCATTGTGCCTCTTGTATTTAGTTCCGATGCAATTTCTGTGTTTCATCGTCAATAAGAAGGTCCAAGGGATACAGTAAACCTGAAGTGAAGCATCGGAATCTATAACTAGTGTCACAGGAATGGTTCAAATCATAGTCAGTAAGAAGAGTCTGTCTTCTTGTACTTAAGTCGGCATTGTGCCTTTTGTATTTTATTCCGATGCAATATCTGTGTTTCATCGTTAATAAGAAGGTCAGAGGGATACAGCAAACCTGAAGTGAAGCATCGGAATCTACAACTAGTGTCACAGGAATGGTTCAAATCATAGTCAGTAAGAAGAGTCAGTCTTCTTGTACTTAAGTCGGCATTGTGCCTTTTGTATTTAATTCCGACGCAATATCTGTGTTTCATCGTTAATAAGAAGGTCAGAGGGATACAGTAAACTTGAAGGGAAGCATCGGAATCTACAACTAGTGTCACAGGAATGGTTCAAATCATGGTCAGAAAGAAGAGTCAGTCTTCTTGTACTTAGGTCAGCATTGTGCCTTTTGTATTTAATTCCGATGCAATTTCTGTATTTCATCGTCAAGACGAAGGTCCAGTGGATACAGTAAACCTGAAGTGAAGCATCGGAATCCATAACTAGTGTCAGAGGAATGGTTCAAAACATAGACAGCAGGAAGAGGCAGTCTTCTTGTACATAAGTCGGCATTGTGCCTTTTCTATTTAATTCCGATGCAATTTCTGTGTTTCGTCGTCAATAAGAAGGTCCAAGGGATACAGTAAATCTGAAGTGAAACATCGGAATCTATAACTAGCGTCACAGGAATGGTTCAAAACATAGACAGTAGGAAGAGTCAGTCTTCTTGTACTTAAGTCGGCATTTAGACTTTTGTATATAATTCCGATGCAATTTCTGTGATTCAACGTCAATAAGAAGGTCATAGGGATACAGTAAACCTGAAGTGAAGCATCGAAATCTATAACTAGTGGCACAGGAATGGTTCAAAACAATGTCAGTAAGAAGAGTCAGTCTTCTTGTACTTAAGTCGGCATTTAGCATCTTGTATTTAGTTCCGATGAAATTTCTATGTTTCATCGTCAATAATAAGGTCCTAGGGTGACAGTAAACCTGCGGTGAAGCATCGGAATCTTCAACTAGTGTCACAGGAATGGTTCAAAACATAGTCAGTAAGAAGAGTCAGTCTTCTTGTACTTAGGTCGGCATTGTGCCTTTTCTATTTAATTCCGATGCAATTTCTGCATTTTTTCGTCACGAAGAAGGTCCAGTGGATACAGTAAACCTGAAGTGAAGCACCGGAATCTATGACTAGTGTCACAGGAATGGTTCAAAACATAGACAGTAAGAAGAATCAGTCTTCTTGTACTTAGGTCGGCATTGTGCCTTTTGTATTTAATTCCGATGCAATTTCTGTATTTCATCGTCAAGAAGAAGGTCCAGTGGATACAGTAAACCTGAAGTGAAGCATTGGAATCTATAACTAGTGTCACAAGAATGGATCAAGGTATAGTCAGTGAGAAGAGTCAGTCTTCTTGTACTTAAGTCGGCATTGTGCCTTTTCTATTTAATTCCGATGTAATTTCTGTGTTTCATCGTCAATAAGAAAGTCCAAGGGATACAGTAAACCTGACGTGGAACATCGGAATCTATAATTAGTGTCACAGGAATGGTTGAAAACATAGACATTAAGAAGAGTCAGTCTTCTTGTATTTAAGTCGGCATTGTGCCCTTTGTATTCAATTACGATTCAATTTCTGTGTTTCATCGTCAATAAGATGGTCAGAAGGATACAGTAAACCTGAAGTGAAGCATCGGAATCTAGAACTTTTGTTGCAGGAATGGTTGAAAACATAGACAGTAAGAAGTGTCCGTCTTCTTGTACTTATGTCGACATTGTGCCTTTTGTAGTTAGTTCCGATGCAATTTCTGTGTTTCATCGTCAATAAGAAGGTCCTAGGGTGATAGTTAACCTGCAGTGAAGCATCGGAATCTATAACTAGTGTCACAGGAATGGTTCAAAGCGTAGTCAGTAGGAATAGTCAGTCTTCTTGTACTTAAGTCGGCATTGTGCCTTTTGTATTTAATTCCGACGCACTTTCTGCGTTTCATCGTCAATAAGAAGGTCCAAGGGATACAGTAAACCTGAAATGAAGCATCGGAATCTATAACTAGTGTCACAGGAATGGTTCAAACATAGACAGTAGGAAGATTCAGTCTACATGTACTTAAGTCCCCATTGTGCCTTTTGTATTTATTTCCGATACAATTTCTGTGTTTCATCGTCAATACGAAGGTCAGAGGGATACAGTAAACCTGATGTGAAGCACCGGAATCTATGACTAGTGTCACAGGAATGGTTCAAAACATAGTCAGTAAGAAGAGTCAGTCTGCTTGTACTTAAGACGGCATTGTGCCTTTTCTATTTAATTCCGATGTAATTTCTGTGTTTCATCGTCAATAAGAAAGTCCAAGGGATACAGTAAACCTGACGTGGAACATCGGAATCTATAATTAGTGTCACAGGAATGGTTGAAAACATAGACATTAAGAAGAGTCAGTCTTCTTGTACTTATGTCGGCATTGTGCCACATTCAATTTAATTCCAATGCAATTACTGTGTTTCATCGTCAATAAAACGGTCAGAGGGATACAGTAAACCTGAAGTGAAGCATCGGAATCTCTAACTAGTGTAACAGGAATGGTTCAACGCATAGTCAGTAAGAAGAGTCAGTCTGCTTGTACTTAAGACGGCATTGTGCCTTTTCTATTTAATTCCGATGTAATTTCTGTGTTTCATCGTCAATAATAATGTCCAAGGGATACAGAAAATCTGAAATGAAGCATCGGAATCTATAACTAGTGTCAAAGGAATGGATCCAGATATAGTCAGTAAGAGGAGTAAGTCTTCTTGTACTTAAGTCGGCATTGTGCGTTTTTTATTTAATTCCAATGCAATTTCTGTGTTTCATCGTCAAAAAGAAGGTCAGAGGGATACAGTAAAATGGAAGTGAAGCATCAGAATCTATAACTAGTGTCACGGGAATGGTTCAAAACATAGACAGTAGGAAGAGTCAGTCTTCTTGTACTTAAGTTCGCATTGTGCATTTTGTATTTAATTCCGAAGCACTATCTGTGTTTCATCGTCAATAAGAAAGTCCAAGGGATACAGTAAACCTGAAATGAAGCATCGGAATCTATAACTAGCGTCACAGGAATGGTTCATAACATAGACAGTAGGAAGATTCAGTCTACATGTACTTAAGTCGGCATTGTGATTTTTGTATTTATTTCCGATGCAATTTCTGTGTTTCATCGTCAATTCGAAGGTCAGAGGGATACAGTAAACCTGAAGTGAAGCATCGGAATCAATAACTATTGTCACAGGAATGGTTCAAAACATACTCAGTAAGAAGAGTCAGTCTTCTTGTACTTAAGTCGGCATTGTGCCTTTTGTATTTAATTCCGATGCAATTCCTGTGTTTCATCGTCAATAAGAAGGTCCAAGGGATATAGTAAACCTGAAGTGAAGCATCGGAATCTGTAACTAGTGTTACAGGAATGGTTCAAAACATAGATAGTAAGAAGAGTCAGACTTCTTGTACTTAAGTCGGCATTGTGCCCTTTTCAATTTAATTCCGATGCAATTACTGTGTTTCATCGTCAATAAAAAAGTCAGAGGGATACAGTAAAGCTGAAGTGAAGCATCGGAATCCCTAACTAATGTAACAGGAATGGTTCAACACATAGTCAGTAAGAAGAGTCAGTCTGCTTGTACTTAAGACGGCAATGTGCCTTTTCTATTCAATTCCGATGCAATTTCTGTGTTTCATCGTCAATTAGAAGGTCCAAGGGATATAGTAAACCAGAAGTGAAGCATCGGAATCTGTAACTAGCGTCACAGGAATGGTTCAAAACATAGACTCTAAGGAGAGTCAGTCTGCTTGTACTTAAGACGGCATTGTGCATTTTCTATTTAATTCCGATGCAATTTCTGTGTTTCATCGTTAATAAGAAGGTCAGAGGGATACAGTGAACCTGTGGGGAAGCATCGGAATCTATAACTAGTGTCACAGGAATGGTTCAATACATAGACAGTATTAAGAGTCAGTCTTCTTGCACATAAGACGGCATTGTGCCTTTTCTATTTATTTCATATGCAATTTCTGTGTTTCGTCGCCAATAAGAAGGTCCAAAGGATACAGTAAACCTTAAGTGAAGCATCGGAATCAATAACTATTGTCACATTAATGGTTCAAAACATACTCAGTAAGAAGAGTCAGTCTTCTAGTACTTAAGTCTTCATTGTGCCTTTTGTATTTAGTTCCGATGCAATTTCTGTGTTTCATCGTCAATAAGAAGGTCCAAGGGATACAGTAAACCTGAAGTGAAGCATCGGAATCTATAACTAGTGTCACAGGAATGGTTCAAAACAAAGTCAGTAAGAAGAGTCAGTCTTCTTGTATTTAAGTCGGCATTGTGGCTTTTGTATTCAATTACGACTCAATTTCTGTGTTTCATCGTCAATACGATGCTCAGAAGGATACAGTAAACCTGAAGTGAAGCATCGGAATCTAGAACTTTTGTGGCAGGAATGGTTCAAAACATAGACAGTAAGAAGGGTCCGTCTTCTTGTCCTTAAGTCGGCATTGTGCCTTTTGTATTTAGTTCTGATGCAATTTCTGTGTTTCATCGTCAATAAGAAGGTCCAAGGGGTACACTAAACCTGGAGTGAAGCATCGGAATCTATAAGTAGTGTCACATGAATGGTTAAAAACATAGTCAGTAAGAAGAGTCAGTCTTCTTGTACTTAAGACGGCATTGTGCCTTTTCTATTTAATTCCGATGCAATTTCTGTGTTTCATCGTCAACAATAAGAGCAGAGGGATACAGTAAACCTGAAGTGAAGCATCGGAATCTATAACTAGTGTCGCAGGATTGGTTCAAAACATAGACAGTAGGAAGAGTCAGTCTTCTTGTACTTAAGTCGGCATTGTACCTTTTGTATTAAATTCCGATGCGCTATCTGTGTTTCATCGTCAATAAGAAGGTCCAAGGGAAACAGTAAACCTGAAGCGAAGCATCGGAATCTATAACTAGTGTCACAGGAATGGTTCAGAACATAGTCAGTAAGAAGAGTCAGTCTTCTTGTACTTAAGTCGGCATTGTCCATTTTGTATTTAATTCCGATGCAATTTCTGTGTTTCATCGTCAATACAAAGGTCCGAGGGATACAGTAAACCAAAAGTGAAGCATCGGAATCTATGACTAGCGTCACAGGAATGGTTCAAATCATAGTCAGTAAGAAGAGTCAGTCTTCTTGTACTTAAGTCGGCATTGTGCCTTTTGTATTTAATTCCGATGCAATATCTGTGTTTCATCATTAATAAGAAGGTCAGAGGGATACAGTAAACCTAAAGGGAAGCATCGGAATCTACAACAAGTGTCACAGGAATGGTTCAAATCATAGTCAGTAAGAAGAGTCAGTCTTCTTGTACTTAAGTCGGCGTTGTGCCTTTTGTAATTAATTCCGATGCAATTTGTGTGTTTCATCGTCAATAAGAAGGTCAGAGGGATACAGTGAACCTGAGGTGAAGCATCGGAATCTATAACTAGTGTCACAGGAATGGTTCAAAACGTAGACAGTAGGAAGTGTCAGTCTTCTTATAATTAAGTCGGCATTGTGCCTTTTCTATTTAATTCCGATGCAATTTCTGTGTTTCGTCGCCAATAAGAAGGTCCAAAGGATACAGTAAACCTGAAGTGAAGCATCGGAATCTATAACTAATGTCACAGGAATCGTTCAAACCATAGACAGTAGGAAGAGTCAGTCTTCTTGTACTTAAGTCGGCATTGTGCCCTTTTAATTTAGTTCCGATGCAATTTCTGTGGTTCATCGTCAATAAGAAGGTCCAAGGTATACAGTAAACCTGAAGTGAAGCATCGGAATCTATAACTAGTGTCACAGGAATGGTTCAAAACAAAGTCATTAAGAAGAGTCAGTTTTCTTGTACTTAAGTCGGCATTGTGCCTTTTGTATTTAATTCAGATGCTATTTCTGAGTTTCATCGTCAATAAGATGGTCAGAGGGACACAGTAAACCTGATGTGAAGCATCGGAATCTATAACTAGCGTCACAGGAATGGCTCCAATCATAGTCAGTAAGAAGAGTCAGGCTTCTTGTACCTAAGTCGGCATTGTGCATTTTGTATTTAATTCCGATGCTATTTCTGTGTTTCATCGTCAATAAGAAGGTCCAAGGAATACCGTAAACCTGAAGTGAAGCATCGGAATGTGTAACTAGCGTCACAGGAATGGTTCAAACATAGACACTAAGAAGATACCGTAAACCTGAAGTGAAGCATCGGAATGTGTAACTAGCGTCACAGGAATGGTTCAAAACATAGACACTAAGAAGAGTCAGTCTGCTTGTACTTAAGACGGCATTGTGCCTCTCTATTTAATTCCGATGCAATTTCTGTGTTTCATCGTCCATAAGAAGGTCAGAGGGATACAGTGAACCTGAAGTGAAGCGTCGGAATCTCTAACTAGTGTCACAGGAATGGTTCAACACATAGTCAGTAAGAAGAGTCAGTCTTCTTGTACTTATGTCGGCATTGTGCCTTTTCTATTTTATTCCGATGCAATTTCTGTGTTTCGTCGCCAATAAGAAGGTCCAAATGATACAGTAAACCTGAAGTGAAGCATCGGAATCCATAACTAATGTCACAGGAATCGTTCAAAACATAGACAGTAGGAAGAGTCAGTCTTCTTGCCCTTAAGTCGGCATTTAAAATTTTGTATTTAATTCCGATGCAATTTCTGTGATTCATCGTCTATAAGAATGTCCAAGTGATGTAGTAAACCTGAAGTGAAGCATCGGAATCTGTAACTAGTGTCACAGGAATGGTTCAAAACAAAGTCAGTAAGAAGAGTCAGACTTCTTGAACTTAAGTCGGCATTGTGCCTTTTGTATTTAATTCAGATGCAATTTCTGCGTTTCATCGTCAGTACGAAGGTCCAAGGGATACAGTAAATCTGTAGTGAAGCATCGGAATCTATAACTAGTGTCACAGGAATGGATCAAGATATAATCAGCAAGAAGAGTCAGTCTTCTTGTACTTATGTCGGGATTGTGCTTTTGTATTTCAATCCGATGCAATTTCTGTATTTCATCGTTAATAAGAAGGTCAGAGGGATACAGTAAACCCGAAGTGAAGCATCAGAATCTACAACAAGTGTCACAGGAATGGTTCAAATCATAGCCAGTAAGAAGAGTCAGTCTTCTTGTACTTAAGTCGACATTGTGCCCTTTGTATTTAATTTCGATGCAATATCTGTGTTTCATCGTTAATAAGAAGGTCAGAGGGATACAGTAAACCTGAAGGGAAGCATCGGAACCTACAACTAGTGTCACAGGAATGGTTCAAATTATAGGCAGTAAGAAGAGTCAACCTTCGTGTACATGAGTCGTCATTGTGCCTTTTCTATTTAATTCCGATGCAATTTCTGTGTTTCATCGTCAATAAGGTCAGAGGGATACAGTAAACCTGAAATGAAGCATCGGAAACTCTAACTAGTGTCACAGGAATGGTTCAACACATAGTCAGTAATAAGAGTCAGTCTTCTTGTACTTAAGTCGGCATTGTGCCTTTTGTATTTAATTCAGATGCTATTTCTGTGTTTCATCGTCAATAAGAAGGTCAGAAGGACACAGTAAACATGAAGTGAAGCATCGTAATCTATAACTAGTGTCACAGGAATGGCTTCAAACATAGTCAGTAAGAAGAGTCAGTCTTCTTGTACTTAAGTCGGCATTATGCCTTTTGTATTTAATTCCGATGCAATATCTGTGTTTCATCGTCAATAAGAAGGTCCAAGGGACACAGTAAACCTGCAGTGAAGCATCGGAAAGTGTAGCTAGCGTCACAGGAATGGTTGAAAACATAGACACTAAGAAGAGTCAGTCTGCTTGTACTTAAGACGGCATTGTGCGTTTTCTATTTATTTCCGATGCAATTTCTGTGTTTCATCGTCAATAAGAAGGTCAGAGGGTTACAGTGAACCTGAAGTGAAGCATCGGAATCTCTAACTAGTGTCACAGGAATAGTTCAACACATAGTCAGTAAGAAGAGTCAGTCTTCTTGTACTTAAGTTGGCATTGTGCCTTTTGTATTTAATTCCGATGCACTATCTGTGTTTCATCGTCAATAAGAAGGTCCAAGGGATACAGTAAACCTGAAATGAAGCATCGGAATCTATAACTAGTGTCACAGGAATGGTTCAACCACAGACAGTAGGAAGATTTAGTCTACGTGTACTTAAGTCGGCATTGTGCCTTTTGTATTTATATCCGATACAATTTCTGTGTATCATCGTCAACAAGAAGGTCCAAGGGATACAGTAAACCTGAAGTGAAGCATCGCAAACTCTAACTAGTGTCACAGGAATGGTTCAACACATAGTCAGTAAGAAGAGTCAGTCTTCTTCTACTGACGTCGGCATTGGGCCCGTTTCAATTTAATTCCGATGCAATTACTGTGTTTCATCGTCAATAAGAAGGTCAGAGGGATACAGTAAACCTGAAGTGAAGCATCGCAAACTCTAACTAGTGTCACAGGAATGGTTCAACACATGGTCAGTAATAAGAGTCAGTCTTCTTGGACTTAAGTCGGCATTGTGCCTTTTGTATTTAATTCAGATGCTATTTCTGTGTTTCATCGTCAGTAAGAAGGTCAGAGGGACACACTAAACCTGAAGTGAAGCATCGGAATCTATAACTAGTGTCACAGGAATGGCTTCAAACATAGTCAGTAAGAAGAGTCAGTCTTCTTGTGCTTAAATAGGCATTATGCCTTTGGCATTTAATTCCGATGCAATTTCTGTGTTTCATCGTCAATAAGAAGGTCCAAGGGATACAGTAAACCTTAAGTGAAACATCGGAATGTGTAACTAGCGTCACAGGAATGGTTCAAACCATAGACACTAAGAAGAGTCAGTCTGCTTGTACTTAAGACGGCATTGTGCATTTTCTAATTAATTCCGATGCAATTTTTGTGTTACATCGTCAATAAGAAGGTCAGAGGGATACAGTGAACCTGAGGTGAAGCATCGGAATCCATATCTAATGTCACAGGAATCGTTCAAAACATAGACAGTAGGAAGAGTCAGTCTTCTTGTACTTAAGTCGGCATTGTGCCTTTTGTGTTTAATTCCGATGCAATTTCTGTGTTTCATCGTCAATAAGAAGGTCCTAGGGTTACAGTAAACCTGAGGTGAAGCATCGGAATTTTCAACTAGTGTCACAGGAATGGTTCTAAGCATAGTCAGTAAGAAGAGTCAGTCTTCTTGTACTTAAGATGGCATTGTGCCTTCTGTATTTAATTCCGATGCAGTTCGTGTGTTTCATCGTCAATAAGAAGGTCCAAGAGATACAGTAAACCTGAAGTGGAGCATCAGAATCTACAACTAGTGTCACAGGAATGGTTCATCATATAGTCAGTAAGATGAGTCAGTCTGCTTGTACTTAAGACGGCATTGTGCCTTTTCTATTTAATTGCGATGCAATTTCTGTGTTTCTTCCTCAATAAGAAGGTCCAAGGGATACAGGAAACCTGAAGTGAAGCATCGGAATCTGCAACTAGCGTCACAGGAATGGTTCAAAACATAGACACTAAGAAGAGTCAGTCTGCTTGTACTTAAGACGGCATTGTGCCTTTTCTATTTAATTCCGATTCAATTTCTGTGTTTCATCTTCAATAAGAATGTCTGAGGGATACAGTAAACCTGAAGTGAAGGATCGGAATCTATAACTAATGTCACAGGATTCGTTCAAAACATAGACAGTAGGAAGAGTCTGTCTTCTTGTACTTAAGTCGGCATTGTGCCTTTCGTATTTAATTCCGATGCAATATCTGTGTTTCATCGTTAATAAGAAGGTCAGAGGGATACAGAAAACATGAAATGAAGCATGTGAATCTATAGCTAGTGTCACAGGAATGGTTCAAAGCTTAGACAGTAGGAAGATTCAGTCTACATGTACTTAAGTCCGCATTGTACCTTTTGTTTTATTTCCGATGCAATTTCTGTGTTTCTTCCTCATTAAGAAGGTCCAAGGGATACAGTAAACCTGAAGTGAAGCATCGGAATCTGTAACTAGCGTCACAGTAATGGTTCAAGATATAGTCAGGAAGAATAGTCAGTCTTCTTGTACTTAAGTCGGCATTGAGCCATTTCTATTTAATTCCAATGCAATTTCTGTGTTTCATCGTCAAAAAGAATGTCAGAGGGATACAGTGAACCTGAAGTGAAGCAACGGAATCCATAACTAGTGTCACAGGAATGGTTCAAAACATAGACAGTAGGAAGAGACAGTCTTCTTGTACTTAAGTTGGCATTGTGCCTTTTGTATTTAATTCCGATGCATTTCCTGTGTTTCATCGTCAATAAGAAGGTCCAAGAGACACAGTAAACCTGAAGTGGAGCATTGGAATCTATAACTAGTGTCACAGGAATGGTTCATCACATAGTCAGTAAGATGAGTCAGTCTGCTTGTACTTAAGACGGCATTGTGCCTTTTCCATTTAATTGCGATGCAATTTCTGTGTTTCTTCCTCAATAAGAAGGTCCAAGGGATACAGTAAACCTGGAGTGAAGCATCGGAATCTGTAACTAGCGTCACAGGAATGGTTCAAACCATAGACACTAAGAAGAGTCAGTCTGCTTGTACTTAAGACGGCATTGTGCCTTTTCTATTTAATTCCGATGCAATTTCTGTGTTTCATCTTCATTAAGAAGGTCCGAGGGATACAGTAAACCTAAAGTGAAGGATCGGAATCTATAACTAATGTCACAGGATATTTTCAAAACATAGACAGTAGGAAGAGTCCGTCTTCTTGTACTTAAGTCGGCATTGTGCCTTTTCTATTTAATTCCGATGCAATAACTGTGTTTCATCGTCAATAACAAGGTCAGAGGGATACAGTAATCCTGAAGTGAAGCATCGGAATCTCCAACTAGTGTCAGAGGAATGGTTCAACACATAGTCAGTAAGAAGTATCGGTCTTCTTGTACTTAAGTCGGCACTGTGCCTTTTGTATTTAATTCCGATGCAATTTCTGTGGTTCATCATCAATAAGAAGGTCCAAGGGATACAGTAAACCTGAAGTGAAGCATCGAAATGTGTAACTAGCGTCACAGGAATGGTTCAAAGCATAGACACTAAGAAGAGTCAGTCTGCTTGTACTTAAGACGGCATTGTGCCTTTTCTATTTCAATTCCGATGCAATTTCTGTGTTTCGTCGCCAATAAGAAGGTCCAAAGGATACAGTACACCTGAAGTGAAGCATCGGAATCCATAACTAATGTCACAGGAATCGTTCAAACCATAGACAGTAGGAAGAGTCAGTCTTCAAGTACTTAAGTCGGCATTGTGCCTTTTGTATTTAGTTCCGATGCAATTTCTGTGTTTCATCGTCAATAAGAAGGACCTAGGGATACAGTAAACCTGAGGTGAAGCATCGGAATCTACAACTGGTGTCACTGGAATGGTTCAAAACATAGTCAGTAAGAAAAGTCAGTCTTCTTGTACTTAAGTCGGCATTGTGCCTTTTGTATTTAATTCCGATGCAATTTCTGTGTTTCATCGTCAACAAGAAGGTCCAAGGGATATAGTAAACCTGAACTGAAGCATCGCAATGTGTAACTAGCGTCACAGGAATGGTTCAAAACATAGACACTAAGAAGAGTCAGTCTGCTTGTACTTAAGTCGGCATTGTGCCTTTTGTACTTAATTCCGATGCAATTTCTGTGTTTCATCGTCAATAAGAAGGTCAGAGGGATACAGTGAACCTGAGGTGAAGCATCGGAATCTATAACTAGTGTCACAGGAATGGATCAAGGTATTGTCAGTAAGAAGAGTCAGTCCTCTTGTTCTTAAGACGGCATTGTGACTTTTCTATTTCATTCCGATGGAATTTCTGTGTTTCATCTTCTAAAAGAAGGTCAGAGGGATACAGTAAACCAGAAGTGAAGCATCGGAATCTGTAACTAGCGTCACAGGAATGGTTCAAAACATAGACACTAAGAACAGTCAGTCTGCATGTACTTAAGACGGCATTGTGATTTTTCTATTTAATTCCGATGCAATTTCAGTGTTTCATCGTCAATAATATGGTTAGAGGGACACAGTGAACCTGAGGTGAAGCATCGGAGTCTATAACTAGTGTCACAGGAATGGTTCAAAACATAGACAGTAGGAAGAGTCAGTCTTCTTGAACTTAAGTCGGCATTGTGCCTTTTCTATTTAATTCCGATGCAATTTCTGTGTTTCGCCGCCAATAAGAAGGTCCAAAGGATACAGTAAACCTGAAGTGAAGCATCGGAATCTATAACTAGTGTCACAGGATTGGTTCAAAACATAGAGAGTAGGAAGAGACAGTCTTCTTGTACATAAGTCGGCATTGTGCTTTTTCTATTTAATTCCGATGCACTTTCTGTGTTTCGTCGTCAATAAGAAGCTCCAAGGGATACAGTAAACTTGAAGTGAAGCATCGGAATCTATAACTAGCATCACAGGAATGGTTCAAAGCATAGACAGTAAGAAGAGTGAGTCTTTTTGTACTTAAGTCTGCATTTTGCCTTTTCTATTTCATTCCAATGCAATTTCTGTGTTTCATCGTCAATAAGAAGGCCCAAGGGATACAGTAAACCTGAAGTGAAGCATCGGAATCTAGAACTAGTGTCACAGGAATGGTTCAAATCATGGTCAGTAAGAAGAGTCAGTCTTCTTGTACTTAAGTCGGCATTTTGCGTTTTGTTTTTAATTCCGATGCAATTTCTGTGTTTCATCGTCAATAAGAAGGTCCAAGGGATACAGTAAACCTGAAGTGAAGCATCGGAATCTGTAAATAGCGTCACAAGAATGGTTCAAAACATAGGCACTAAGAAGAGTCAGTCTGCATGTACTTAAGACGGCATTGTGATTTTTCTATTTTCTTCCGATGCAATTTCAGTGTTTCATCGTCAATAAGAAGGTTAGAGGGATACAGTGAACCTGAGGTGAAGCATCGGAGTCTATAACTAGTGTCACAGGAATGGTTCAGAACATTGATAGTAGGAAGAGTCAGTATTCTTGTACTTAAGTCGGCATTGTGCCTTTTCTATTTAATTCCAGCGCAATTTCTGTGTTTCATCGTCAAAAAAAAGGTCAGAGGCATACAGTAAACCTGAACTGAAGCATCGGAATCTATAACTAGTGTCACAGGATTGGTTCAAATCATAGACAGTAGGAAGAGTCAGTCTTCTTGTACTTAAATTGGCATTGTGCCTTTTGTATTTAGTTCCGATGCACTATGTGTTTCATCGTCAGTAAGAAGGTCCAAGGGATACAGTAAACCTGAAGTGGAGCATCGGAATCTATAACTAGTGTCACAGAAATGGTTCAAAACATAGACAGCAAGAAGAGTCAGTCTTCTTGTACTTAAGTCGGCATTGTGCCCTTTTCAATTTAATTCCGATGCAATTACTGTGTTTCATCGTCAATAAAAAAAGTTAGAGGGATACAATAAATCTGAAGTGAAACATCGGAATCTGTAACTAGTGTAACAGGAATGGTTCATCACATAGTCAGTAAGATGAGTCAGTCTGCTTGTACTTAAGACGGCATTTTGCCTTTTCTATTTAATGTCGATGCAATTTCTGTGTTTCTTCGTCAATAAGAAGGTCCAAGGGATACAGTAAACCTGAAGTGAAGCATCGGAATCTGTAACTAGCGTCACCTGAATGGTTCAAAACATAGACACTAAGAAGAGTCAGTCTGCTTGTACTTAAGACGGCATTGTGCCTTTACTATTTAATTCCGATGCAATTTCTGTGTTTCATCGTCAATAAGAAGGTCTGCGGGATACAGTAAACCTGAAGTGAAGCATCGGAATCTATAACTAATGTCACAGGATTCGTTCAAAACATAGACAGTAGGAAGAGTCAGTCTTCTTGTACTTAAGTCGGCATTGTGCCTTTCGTATTTAATTCCGATGCAACATCTGTGTTTCATCGTTAATAAGGTCAGAGGGATACAGTAAACCTGAAGTGAAGCATTGAAATCTATAACTAGTGTCACAGGAATGGATCAAGGTATAGTCAGTAAGAAGAGTCAGTGCTCTTGTACTTAAGTCGGCATTGTGCCTTATGTATTTAATTCCGAAGAAATTTCTGTATTTCATCGTCAATAAGAAGGTCCAAGGGATACAGTAAACCTGCAGTGAAGCATCGGAATCCATAACTAGTGTCACAGGAATGGTTCAAAACATAGACAGTAGGAAGAGACAGTCTTCTTGTACATAAGTCGGCATTTAGACTTTTGCATTTAATTCCGATGCAATATCTGTTATTCATCGTCAATTAGAAGTTCCAAGGGATACAGTAAACCTGATGTGAAGCATCGGAATCTAGAAATTTTGTCACAGGAATGGTTCAAAACATAGACACTAAGAAGGGTCCGTCTTCTTGTATTTAAGTCTTCATTGTGCCTTTTGTATTTAATTCCGAAGCAATTTCTGTGTTTCATCGTCAATAAGCAGGTCCAAGGTATACTGTAAACCTGAAGTGAAGCATCTGAATCTATAACTAGTGTCACAGGAATGGTTCAAAACATAGACAGTAGGAAGAGTCATACTTCTTTTACTTAAGTCGGCATTGTGCTTTTTCTATTTAATTCCGATGCAATAACTGTGTTTCATCGTCAATAACAAGGTCAGAGGGATACAGTAAACCTGAAGTGAAGCATCGGAATCTCTAACTAGTGTCACAGGAATAGTTCGACACATAGTCAGTAAGAAGAGTCAGTCTTCTTGTACTTAAGTCGGCACTGTGCCTTTTGTATTTAATTCCGATGCAATTTCTGTGTTTCATCATCAATCAGAAGGTCCAAGGGATACAGTAAACCTGAAGTGAAGCATCGGAATGTGTAACTAGCGTCACAGGAATGGTTCAAAGCATAGACACTAAGAAGAGTCAGTCTGCTTGTACTTAAGACGGCATTGTGCCTTTTCTATTTCAATTCCAATGCAATTTCCGTGTTTCATCGTCAATTAGAAGTTCCGAGGGATACAGTGAACCTGAGGTGAAGCATCGGAATCTATAACTAGTGTCACAGGAATGGTTCAAAACATAGACAGTAGGAAGAGTCAGACTTCTTTTACTTAAGTCGGCATTGTGCATTTTCTACTTAATTCCGATGCAATTTCTGTGTTTCGTCACCAATTAGAAGGTCCAAAGAATACAGTACACCTGAAGTGAAGCATCGGAATCCATAACTAATGTCACAGGAATCGTTCAAAACATACACAGTAGGAAGAGTCAGTCTTCATGTACTTAAGTCGGCATTGTGCCTTTTGTATTTAGTTCCGAAGCAATTTCTGTGTTTCATCGTCAATAAGAAGGTCCTAGGGATACAGTAAACCTGAAGTGGAGCATCGGAATCTATAACTAGTGTCACAGGAATGGTTCAAAACATAGACAATAAGAAGTGTCAGTCTTCTTGTACTTAAGTCGGCATTGTGTCTTTCTCAATTTAATTCCGATGCAATTACTGTGTTTCATCGTCAAATAGAAGGTCAGAGGGATATAGTAAACCTGAAGTGAAGCATCGAAATCTATAAGTAGTGTCACAGGAATGGTACAAAAACATAGACAGTAGGAAGAGTCAGTCTGCTTGTACTTAAGATGGCATTGTGCCTTTTCTATTTAGTTCCGTTGCAATTACTGTGTTTCATCGTCAATAAGAAAGTCCAAGGAATACAGTAAACCTGAAGTGAAGCATCGGAATGTGTAACTAGCGTCACAGTAATGGTTCAAAACATAGACACTAAGAAGAGTCAGTCTGCTTGTACTTAAGTCGGCATTGTGCATTTTGTACTTAATTCCGATGCAATTTCTGTGTTTCATCGTCAATAAGAAGGTCAGAGGGATACAGTGAACCTGAGGTGAAGCATCGCAATCTATAACTAGTGTCTCAGGAATGGATCAAGTTATTGTCAGTAAGAAGAGTCAGTCTTCTTGTTCTTAAGACGGCATTGTGCCTTTTCTATTTAATTCCAATGCAATTTCTGTGTTTCATCGTCAAAAAGAAGGTCAGAGGGATATAGTAAACCTGAAGTGAAGCATCGGAATCTATAACTAGTGTCACAGAAATGGTACAAAGCATAGACAGTAGGAAGAGTCAGTCTGCTTGTACTTAAGACGGCATTGTGCCTTTTCTATTTAGTTCCGATGCAATTTCTGTGTTTCATCGTCAATAAGAAGGTCCAAGGGATATAGTAAACCTGAAGTGAAGCATCGGAATCTGTAACTAGCGTCACAGGAATGGTTCAAAACATAGACAGTAGGAAGAGTCCGTCTTCTTGAACTTAAGTCGGCATTGTGCCTTTTCCATTTAATTCCGCTGCAATTTCTGTGTTTCGCCGCCAACAAGAAAATCCAAAGGATACAGTAAACCTGAAGTGAAGCATCGGAATCTATAACTAGTGTCACAGGATTGGTTCAAAACATAGACAGTAGGAAGAGACAGTCTTCTTGTACATAAGTCGGCATTGTGCTTTTTCTATTTAATTCCGATGCAATTTCTGTGTTTCGTCGTCAATAAGAAGCTCCAAGGGATACAGTAAACCTGAAGTGAAGCATCGGAATCTATTACTAGCATCACAGGAATGGTTCAAAGGATAGACAGTAAGAAGAGTGAGTCTTCTTGTACTTAAGTCGGCATTTTGCCTTTTCTATTTAATTCCGATGCAATTTCTGTGTTTCATCGTCAATAAGAAGGTCCAAGGGATACAGTAAACCTCAAGTGAAGCATCGGAATCTATAACTAGTGTCACAGGAATGGTTCACATCATAGTCAGTAAGATGAGTCTGTCTTCTTGTACTTAAGTCGGCATTGTGCCCATTTCAAATTAATTCCGATGCAATTACTGTGTTTCATCGTGGATATGAAGGTCAGAGGGATCCAGTAAACCTGAAATGAAGCATCGGAAACTCTAACTAGTATCACAGGAATGGTTCTAAACATTTTCATTAAGATGAGTCAGTCTTCTTGTACTTAAGTCGGTATTGTGCCTTTTGTATTTAATTCCGATGCAATTTTTTGTGTTTCATCGTAAATAAGAGGGTCCAAGGGATACAGTGAACCTGAAGTGAAGCATCGGAATCTATAACTGGTGTCACAGGAATGGTTCAAACATAGTCAGTAAGAAGAGTCAGTCTTCTTGTACTTAAGTCGGATTGTGCTTTTTGTATTTCATTCCGATGCAATTTCTGTGTTTCATCGTCAATAAGAATCTCTAAGGGATACAGTAAACCTGAAGTGAAGCATCGGAATCTGTAAATAGCGTCACCTGAATGGTTCAAAACATAGACACTAAGAAGAGTCAGTCTGCTTGTACTTAAGTCGGCATGTGCCCTTTTCAATTTAATTCCGATGCAATTACTGTGCTTCATCGTCAATAAAAAAAGTCAGAGGGATACAGTAAACCTGAAGTGAAACATCGGAATCTCTAACTAGTGTAACAGGAATGGTTCATCACATAGTCAGTAAGATGAGTGAGTCTGATTGTACTTAAGACGGCATTGTGCCTTTTCTATTTAATTGCGATGCCATTTCTGTGTTTCTTCGTCAATAAGAAGGTCCAAGGGATACAGTAAACATGAAGTGAAGCATCGGAATCTGTAACTAGCGTCACCTGAATTGTTCAAAACATAGACACTAAGAAGAGTCAGTCTGCTTGTACCTAAGACGGCATTGTGCCTTTTCTATTTAATTCCGATGCAATTTCTGTGTTTCATCGTCAATAAGAAGGTCTGAGGGATACAGTATACCTGACGTGAAGCATCGGAATCTATAACTAATGTCACAGGATTCGTTCAAAATATAGACAGTAGGAAGAGTCAGTCTTCTTGTACTTAAGTCGGCATTGTGCCTTTCGTGTTTAATTCCGATGCAATATCTGTGTTTCATCGTTAATAAGAAGGTCAGAGAGATACAGTAAACCTGAAGAGAAGCATCGGAATCTCCAACTAGTGTCACAGGAATGGTTCAAAACATAGACAGTAAGAAGAGTCAGTCTGCTTGTACTTAAGACGGCATTGTCCCTTTTCTGTTTAATTCCCATGCAATTTCTGTGTTTCATCGTCAATAAGAAAGTCAGAGGGATACAGTGAACCTGAGGTGAAGCATCTGAATCTATAACTAGTGTCACGGGAATGGTTCAAAACATAGACAGTACGAGGAGTCAGACTTCTTTTACTTAAGTCGGCATTGTGTCTTTTCTATTTAATTCCGATGCAATAACTGTGTTTCATCGTCAATAACAAGGTCAGAGAGATACAGTAAACCTGAAGTGAAGCATCGGAATCTCCAACTAGTGTCACAGAAATGGTTCAACACATTGTCAGTAAGAAGAGTCAGTCTTCTTGTACTTAAGTCGGCACTGTGCCTTTTGTATTTAATTCCGATGCAATTTCTGTGTTTCATCATCAATAAGAAGGTCCAAGGGATACAGTAAACCTGAAGTGAAGCATCGGAATGTGTAACTAGCGTCACAGGAATGGTTCAAAGCATAGAGACTAAGAAGAGTCAGTCTGCTTGTTCTTAAGACGGCATTGTGCCTTTTCTATTTCAATTCCGATGCAATTTCTGTGTTTCATCGTCAATTCGAAGTTCCGAGGGATACAGTGAACCTGAGGTTAAGCATCGGAATCCATAACTAGTGTCACAGGAATGGTTCAAAACATAGACAGTAGGAAGAGTCAGACTTCTTTTACTTAAGTCGGCATTGTGCATTTTCTACTTAATTCCGATGCAATTTCTGTGTTTCGTCGCCAATATGAAGGTCCAAAGGATACAGTACTCCTGAAGTGAAGCATCGGAATCCATAAGTAATGTCACAGGAATCGTTCAAAACATAGACAGTAGGAAGAGTCAGTCTTCATGTACTTCAGTCGGCATTGTGCCTTTTGTATTTAGTTCCGATGCAATTTCTGTGTTTCATCGTCAATAAGAAGGTCCTAGGGATACAGGAAACCTGAAGTGAAGCATCGGAATCTACAACTAGTGTCACTGGAATGGTTCAAAACACAGTCAGTAAGAAGAGTCAGTCTTCTTGTACTTAAGTCGGCACTGTGCCTTTTGTATTTAATTCCGATGCAATTTCTGTGTTTCATTGTCTACAAGAAGGTCCAAGGGATACAATAAAACCTGAAGTGGAGCATCTTAATCTATAACTAGTGTCACAGGAATGGTTCAAAACATAGACAATAAGAAGAGTCAGTCTTCTTGTACTTATGTCGGCATTGTGCCTTTTGTATTTAATTCCGATGCAATTTCTGTGTTTCATCGTCAATAAGAAGGTCCAAGGGATACAGTAAACCTGAAGTGAAGCATCGGAATCTATAACTAGTGTCACAGGAATGGTTCAAATCATAGTCAGTAAGGAGAGTCAGTCTTCTTGTACTTAAGTCGACATTGTGCCTTTTGTATTTAATTCCGATGCAATTTCTGTGTTTCATCGTCAATAAGATGGTCCAAGGGATACAGTAAACCTGAAGTGAAGCATCGGAATCTACAACTAGTCTCACAGGAATAGTTCAAAACATAGGCAGTAAGAAGAGTCAGTCTTCTTGTACTTAAGTCGGCATTATGCCTTTTGTATTTAATTCCGATGCAATTTCTGTGCTTCATCCTCAATAAGAAGGTCCACGTGATACAGTAAACCTGAAGTGAAGCATCGGAATCTATAACTAGTGTCAGAGGAATGGTTCAAATATAGACAGTAAGAAGAGTCAGTCATCTTGTACTTAAGTCGGCATTGTGCTTTTTGTATTTAATTCCGATGCAATTTCTGTGTTTCATCGTCAATAAGAAGGTCCAAGGGTTTCAGTAAACCTGAAGTGAAGCATCGGAATCTATAACTAGTGTCACAGGAATGGTTCAAAACATAGTCAGTAAGAAGAGTCAGTATTCTTGTACTTAAGTCGGCACTGTGCCTTTTGTATTTAATTCCGATGCAAATTCTGAGTTTCATCGTCAATAAGAAGGTCGAAGGGATACAGTAAACCTGAAGTGAAGTATCGAAATCTATAACTAGTGTTACAGGAATGGATCAGGATATAGTCAGTAAGAAGATTCAGTCTTCTTGTACTTAAGTCGGCATTGTGGTTTTTGTATTTATTTTATATGCAATTTCTGTGTTTCATCGTCAGTAAGAAGGTCCAAGGGATACAGTAAACCTGAAGTGAAGCATCGGAATCTATAACTAGTGTCACTGGAATGGTTCAAAACATAGTCAGTAAGAAGAGTCAGTTTTCTTGTACTTAAGTCGGCATTGTGCCTTTTGTATTTAATTCAGATGCTATTTCTGTGTTTCATCGTCAATACAAAGGACACAGGGACACAGTATACCTGAAGCGAAGCATCGGAATCTATAACTAGTGTCACAGGAATGGTTCAAAACATAGACAGTAAGCAGAGTCAGTCTGCTTGTACTTAAGACGGCTTTGTCCCTTTTCTGTTTAATTCCCATGCAATTTCTGTGTTTCATCGTCAATAAGAAAGTCAGAGGGATACAGTGAACCTGAGGTGAAGCATCTGAATCTATAACTAGTGTCACGGGAATGGTTCAAAGCATAGACAGTAGGAGGAGTCAGACTTCTTTTACTTAAGGCGGCATTGTGTCTTTTCTATTTAATTCCGATGCAATAACTGTGTTTCATCGTCAATAACAAGGTCAGAGAGATACAGTAAACCTGAAGTGAAGCATCGGAATCTACAACTAGTGTCACTGGAATGGTTCAAAACATAGTCAGTAAGAAGAGTCAGTCTTCTTGTACTTAAGTCGGCACTGTGCCTTTTGTATTTAATTCCGATGCAATTTCTGTGTGTCATTGTCTACAAGAAGGTCCAAGGCATACAGTAAACCTGAAGTGGAGCATCGGAATCTATAACTAGTGTCACAGGAATGGTTCAAAACATAGACAATAAGAAGAGTCAGTCTTCATGTACTTAAGTCGGCATTGTGCCCTTCTCAATTTAATTCCGATGCAATTACTGTGTTTCATCGTCAATTAGAAGGTCAGAGGGATACAGTAATCCTGAAGTGAGGCATCGGAATCCCTAACTAGTGTCACAGGAATGGTTCAACACATAGTCAGTAAGAAGAGTCAGTCTTCTTGTACTGAAGTCGGCATTGTGCGTTTTGTATTTAATTCCGATGCAATTTCTGTGTTTCATCGTCAATAAGAATGTCCAAGGGATACAGTAAACCAGAAGTGAAGCATCGGAACCTATGACTAGTGTCACAGGAATGGTTCAAACACAGTCAGTAAGAAGAGTCAGTCTTCTTGTACTTATGTCGGCATTGTGCCTTTTCTATTTAATTCCGATTCAATTTCTGTGTTTCATCGTCAATAAGTAGGTCAGAGGGATACAGTAAACCTGAGAAAAGCATCGGAATCTATAACTAGTGTCACAGGAATGGTTCAAATCATAGTCAGTAAGGAGAGTCAGTCTTCTTGTACCTAAGTCGACATTGTGACTTTTGTATTTAATTCCGATGCAATTTCTGTGTTTCATCGTCAATAAGAAGGTCCAAGGGATTCATCAAACCTGAAGTGAAGCATCGGAATCTATAACTAGTGTCACAGGAATGGTTCAAAACATAGCCCGTAAGAAGAGTCAGTCTTCTTGTACTTAAGTCGGCATTGTGCCTTTTGTATTTAATTCCGATGCAATCTCTGTGCTTCATCCTCAATAAGAAGGTCCAACGGATACAGTAAACCTGAAGTGAAGCATCGGAATCTATAACTAGTGTCACAGGAAAGGTACAAAACATAGACAGTAGGAAGAAATAGTCTTCTTGTACTTAAGTCGGCATTGTGCATTTTCTATTTAATTCCGACGCTATTTCTGTGGTTCGTCGTCAATAAGAAGGTCCAAGGGATACAGTAAACCTGAAGTGAAGCATCGGAACCTATAACTAGTGTCACAGGAATGGTTCAAAACATAGACAGTCTTCTCTACTTTAGTCGGTATAGTGCCTTTTGTATTAAATTCCGATGCAATTTCTGTGTTTCATCGTGAATAAGAATGTCCAAGGGATACAGTAAACCAGAGGTGAAGCATCGGAACCTATGACTAGTGTCACAGGAATGGTTCAAACATAGTCAGTAAGAAGAGTCAGTCTTCTTGTACTTATGTCGGCATTGTGCCCTTTTTATTTAATTCCGATCAATTTCTGTGTTTCATCTTCAATAAGTAGGTCAGAGGGATACAGTAAACCTGTGAAAAGCATCGGAATCTATAACTAGTGTCACAGGAATGTTTCAAATCATAGTCAGTAAGGAGAGTCAGTCTTCTTGTACTTAAGTCGACATTGTGCCTTTTGTAATTAATTCCGATGCAATTTCTGTGTTTCATCGTCAATAAGAAGGTCATAGGGATACAGTAAACCTGAAGTGAAGCATCGGAATCTACAACTAGTCTCACAGGAATAGTTCAAAACATAGGCAGTAAGAAGAGTCAGTCTTCTTGTACTTAAGTCGGCATTATGCCTTTTGTATTTAATTCCGATGCAATTTCTGTGCTTCATCCTCAATAAGAACGTCCAACGGATACAGTAAACCTGAAGTGACGCATCGGAAACTATAACTAGTGTCACAGGAATGGTACAAAACATAGACAGTGGGAAGAAATAGTCATCTTGTACTTATGTCGGCATTGTGCCTTTTCTATTTAATTCCGACGCTATTTCTGTGGTTCGTCGTCAATAAGAAGGTCCAAGTGATACAGTAAACCTGAAGTGAAGCATCTTAATCTATGACTAGCGTCACAGGAATGGTTCAAATCATAGACAGTAAGAAGAGTCAGTCTTCTTGTACTTAAGTCGGCATTGTGCCTATTGTATTTAATTCCGATGCAATTTCTGTGATTCATTGTCAATAAGAAGGTCCAAGGGATTCAGCAAACCTGAAGTGAAGCATCGGAATCTATAACTAGTTTCACAGAAATGGTTCAAAACATAGACAGTAGGAAGAGTCAGTCTTCTTGTACTTAAGTCGGCATTGCGCCTTTTGTGTTTAATTTCGATTCAATTTCTGTGTTTCATCGTCAATAAGAAGGTCAGAGGGATACAGTAAACCTGAAGTGAAGCATCGGAATCTAAAACTAGTGTCACAGGAATGGTTCAAAACATAGACAGTAGGAAGAGGTAGTCTTCTTGTACTTAGGTCGGCATTGTGCCTTTTCTATCTAATTCCGACGCGATTTCGGTGTTTCGTCGTCAATAAGAAGGTCCACGTGATACAGTAAACCTGAAGTGAAGCATCGGAATCTATAACTAGTGTCAGAGGAATGGTTGAAATATAGACAGTAAGAAGAGTCAGTCATCTTGTACTTAAGTCGGCATTGTGCCTTTTGTATATAATTCCGATGCAATTTCTGTGTTTCATCGTCAATAAGAAGGTCCAAGGGTTTCAGTAAACCTGAAGTGAAGCATCGGAATCTATAACTAGTGTCACAGGAATGGTTTAAAACATAGTCAGTAAGAAGAGTCAGTATTTTTGTACTTAAGTCGGCACTGTGCCTTTTGTATTTAATTCCGATGCAAATTCTGAGTTTCACCGTCAATAAGAAGGTTGAAGGGATACAGTAAACCTGAAGTGAAGTATCGAAATCTATAACTAGTGTTACAGGAATGGATCAGGATATAGTCAGTAAGAAGAATCAGTCTTCTTGTACTTAAGTCGGCATTGTGCCTTTTGTATTTATTTTATATGCAATTTCTGTGTTTCATCGTCAGTAAGAAGGTCCAAGGGATACAGTAAACCTGAAGTGAAGCATCGGAATCTATAACTAGTGTCACTGGAATGGTTCAAAGCATAGTCAGTAAGAAGAGTCAGTTTTCTTGTACTTAAGTCGGCATTGTGCCTTTTGTATTTAATTCAGATGCTATTTCTGTGTTTCATCGTCAATACAAAGGACACAGGGACACAGTATACCTGAAGCGAAGCATCGGAATCTATAACTAGTGTCACAGGAATGGTTCAAAACATAGACAGTAAGCAGAGTCAGTCTGCTTGTACTTAAGACGGCATTGTCCCTTTTCTGTTTAATTCCCATGCATTTTCTGTGTTTCATCGTCAATAAGAAAGTCAGAGGGATACAGTGAACCTGAGGTGAAGCATCTGAATCTATAACTAGTGTCACGGGAATGGTTCAAAACATAGACAGTAGGAGGAGTCAGACTTCTTTTACTTAAGTCGGCATTGTGTCTTTTCTATTTAATTCCAATGCAATAACTGTGTTTCATCGTCAATAACAAGGTCAGAGAGATACAGTAAACCTGAAGTGAAGCATCGGAATCTACAACTAGTGTCACTGGAATGGTTCAAAACATAGTCAGTAAGAAGAGTCAGTCTTCTTGTACTTAAGTCGGCACTGTGCCTTTTGTATTTAATTCCGATGAAATTTCTGTGTTTCATTGTCTACAAGAAGGTCCAAGGGATACAGTAAACGTGAAGTGGAGCATCGGAATCTATAACTAGTGTCACAGGAATGGTTCAAAACATAGACAATAAGAAGAGTCAGTCTTCTTGTACTTAAGTCGGCATTGTGCCCTTCTCAATTTAATTCCAATGCAATTACTGTGTTTCATCGTCAATTAGAAGGTCAGAGGGATACAGTAATCCTGAAGTGAGGCATCGTAATCCCTAACTAGTGTCACAGGAATGGTTCAACACATAGTCAGTAAGAAGCGTCAGTCTTCTTGTACTGAAGTCGGCATTGTGCCTTTTGTATTTAATTCCGATGCAATTTTTGTGTTTCATCGTTAATAAGAATGTCCAAGGGATACAGTAAACCAGAAGTGAAGCATCGGAACCTATGACTAGTGTCACAGGAATGGTTCAAACATAGTCAGTAAGAAGAGTCAGTCTTCTTGTACTTATGTCGGCATTGTGCCTTTTCTATTTAATTCCGATTCAATTTCTGTGTTTCATCGTCAATAAGTAGGTCAGAGGGATACAGTAAACCTGAGAAAAGCATCGGAATCTATAACTAGTGTCACAGGAATGGTTCAAATCATAGTCAGTAAGGAGAGTCAGTCTTCTTGTACTTAAGTCGACATAGTGCCTTTTGTATTTAATTCCGATGCAATTTCTGTGTTTCATCGTCAATAAGAAGGTCCAAGGGATACAGTAAACCTGAAGTGAAGCATCGGATTCTACAACTAGTCTCACAGGAATAGTTCCAAACATAGGCAGTAAGAAGAGTCAGTCTTCTTGTATTTAAGTCGGCATTATGCCTTTTGTATTTAATTCCGATGCAATTTCTGTGCTTCATCCTCAATAAGAAGGTCCAACGGATACAGTAAACCTGAAGTGACGCATCGGAATCAATAACTAGTGTCACAGGAATGGTACAAAACATAGACAGTAGGAAGACATAGTCATCTTGTACTTATGTCTGCATTGTGTCTTTTCTATTTAATTCAGACGGTATTTCTGTGGTTCGTCGTCAATAAGAAGGTCCAAGTGATACAGTAAACCTGAAGTGAAGCATCGGAATCTATAACTAGCGTCACAGGAATGGTTCAAAACATAGACAGTAAGAAGAGTCAGTCTTCTTGTACTTAAGTCGGCATTGTGCCTATTGTATTTAATTCCGATGCAATTTCTGTGATTCATTGTCAATAAGAAGGTCCAAGGGATTCAGCAATCCTGAAGTGAAGCATCGGAATCTATAACTAGTGTCACAGGAATGGTTCAATACATAACCAGTAAGAAGAGTCAGTCTTCTTGTACTTAAGTCGGCATTGTGCCTTGTGTATTTAATTCCGATGCAATCTCTGTGCTTCATCCTCAATAAGAAGGTCCAACGGATACAGTAAAACTGAAGTGAAGCATCGGAATCTATAACTAGTGTCACAGGAAAGGTACAAAACATAGACAGTAGGAAGAAATAGTCTTCTTGTACTTCAGTCGGCATTGTGCATTTTCTATTTAATTTCGACGCTATTTCTGTGGTTCGTCGTCAATAAGATGGTCCAAGGGATACAGTAAACCTGAAGTGAAGCATCGGAACCTATAACTAGTGTCACAGGAATGGTTCAAAACATAGACAGTCCTCTCTACTTAAGTCGGTATAGTGCTTTTTGTATTAAATTCCGATGCAATTTCTGTGTTTCATCGTCAATAAGAAGGTCCAAGGGATACAGTAAACCTGAAGTGAAGCATCGGAATCTATAACTGGTGTCACAGGAATGGTTCAAACAAAGTCAGAAAGAAGAGTCAGTCTCCTTGTACATAAGTCGGCATTGTGCCTTTTCTATTTAATTCCGATGCAATTTCTGTCTTTCATCGTCAACAAGAAGGTCCAAGGCATACAGTAAACCTGAAGTGAAGCATCGGAAACTGTAACTAGCGCCACAGGAATGGTTCAAAACATAGACAGTAAGAAGAGTCAGTCTTCTTGTACTTAAGTCGGCATTGTGCCTTTTCTATTTAATTCCGATGCAATTTCTGTGCTTCATCCTCAATAAGGAGGTCAGAGGGATACAGTAAACCTGAAGTGAAGCATCGGAATCTATAACTAGTGTCACAGGAATGGTACAAAACATAGACAGTAGGAAGAAATAGTCTTCTTGTACTTAAGTCGGCATTGTGCCTATTCTCTGTAATTAATACGCTATTTCTGTGGTTCGTCGTCAATAAGAAGGTCCAAGTGATACAGTAAACCTGAAGTGAAGCATCAAATCTATAACTAGCGTCACAGGAGTGGTTCAAAACATAGACAGTGAGAAAAGTCAGTCTTCTTGTACTTAAGTCGGCATTGTGCCTTTTGTATTTAATTCCGATGCAACTTCTGTGATTCATCGTCAATAAGAAGGTCCAAGGGATTCAGCAAACCTGAAGTGAAGCATCGGAATCTATAACTAGTGTCACAGGAATGGTTCAAAGCATAGCCAGTAAGAAGAATCAGTCTTCTTGTACTTAAGTCGGCATTGTGCCTTTTGGTATTTAATTCCGATGCAATCTCTGTGTTTCATCGTCAACAAGAATGTCCAAGGGATACAGTAAACCTGAAGTGAAGCATCGGAATCTATAACTAGTTTCACCGGAATGGTTCAAAACATAGACAGTAGGAAGAGTCAGTCTTCTTGTACTTAAGTCGGCATTGCGCCTTTTGTATTTAATTCCGATTCAATATCTGTGTTTCATCGTCATTAAGAAGGTCAGAGGGATACAGTAAACCTGAAGTGAAGCATCGGAATCTAAAACTAGTGTCACAGGAATGGTTCAAATCATAGACCGTAGGAAGAGGTAGTCTTCTTGTACTTAGGTCGGCATTGTGCCTTTTCTATCTAATTCCGACGCACTTTCGGTGTTTCGTCGTCAATAAGAAGGTCCACGTGATACAGTAAACCTGAAGTGGAGCTTTGGAATCTATAACTAGTGTCAGAGGAATGGTTCAAATATAGTCAGTAAGAAGAGTCAGTCATCTCGTACTTAAGTCAGCATTGTGCCTTTTATATTTAATTCCGATGCAATTTCTGTGCTTCATCGACAATTAGAAGGTCCAAGGGATACAGTAAACGTGAAGTGAAGAATCGGAATCCATAACTAGTGTCACGGGAATTGTTCAAAACATAGACAGTAGGAAGAGACAGTCTTCTTGTACATAAGTCGGATGTATGACTTTTCTATTTAATTCCGATTCAATTTCTGTGTTTCATCGTCAATAAGATGGTCAGAGGGATACAGTAAACCTGAAGTGAAGCATCGGAATCAATAACTTTTGTCACAGGAATGGTTTAAAACGTAGATAGTAAGAAGGGTCCGTCTTCTTGTACTAAAGTCTTCATTGTGAATTTTGTATTTAATTCCGATGCAATTTCTGTGTTTCATCGTCAACAAGAAGGTACAAGGTACACACTAAACCCGAAGTGAAGCATTGGAATCTATAACTAGTGTCACTGGAATGGTTCAAAACATAGACAGTAAGAACAGTCAGTCTTCTTGTACTTAAGTCGGTATTGTGCCTTTTGTATTAAATTCCGATGCAATTTCTGTGTTTCATCGTCAATAAGAAGGTCCAAGGGATACAGTAAACCTGAAGTGAAGCATCGGAATCTATAACTGGTTTCACAGGAATGGTTCAAACAAAGTCAGTAAGAAGAGTCAGTCTTCTTGTACTTAGGTCGCCATTGTGCTTTTTGTATTTAATTCCGATGCAATTTCTGTGTTTCATCGTCAATAAGAAGGTCCAAGGTATACAGTGAACCTGTAGTGAAGCATCGGAATCTATAACTAGATTCACAGGAATGGTTCAAAACATAGACAGTAAGAAGAGTCAGTCTTCTTGTACTTAAGTCGGCTTTGTGCCCTTTTCAATTTAATTCCGATGCAATTACTGTGTTTCATCGTCAATATGAAGGTCAGAGGGATACAGTAAACCTGAAATGAAGCATCGGAATCTCTAACTAGTGTCACAGGAATGGTTCAAATCATAGACAGTCTTCACTACTTAAGTCGGGATTGTTCCTTTTGTATTAAATTCCGATGCAATTTCTGTGTTTCTTCGTCAATAAGAAGGTCCAAGTTATACAGTAAACCTGAAGTGAAGCATCGGAATCTATAACTGGTGTCACGGGAATGGTTCAAACAAAGTCAGTAAGAAGAGTCAGTCTTCTTGTAAATAGGTCGGCATTGTGCTCTTTGTATTTAATTCCGATGCAATTTCTGTGTTTCATCGTCAATAAGAAGGTCCAAGGAATACAGTAAACCTGAAGTGAAGCATCGGAACCTATAACTAGTGTCACAGGAATGGTTCAAACATAGTCAGTAAGAAGAGTCAGTCTTCTTGTACTTAAGTTGGCATTGTTCCTTTTCTATTTAATTCCGATGCAATTTGTGTGTTTCATCGTCAATAAGAAGGTCAGAGGGATACAGTAAACCTGAGGTGAAGCATCGGAATCTTTAACTAGTGTCACAGGAATGGTTTAAAACATAGTCAGTAAGGAGAGTCAGTCTCCTTGTACATAAGTCGGCATTGTGCCTTTTCTATTTAATTCCGATGCAATTTCTGTGTTTCATCGTCAATAAGAAAGTCCAAGGGATTCAGTAAACCTGAAGTGAAGTATCGAAATCAATAACTAGTGTCACAGGAATGGAACAGGATATAGTCAGTAAGAATATTCAGTCTTCTTGTACTTAAGCCGGAATTGTGCCTTTTGTATTTAATTCCGATGCAATTTCTGTGTTTTATCGTCAATAAGAAGGTCAGAGGGATACAGTAAACCTGAAGTGAAGCATCGGAATCTAAACTAGTGTCACAGGAATGGTTCAAAACATAGACAATAGGAAGAGATAGTCTTCTTGTACTTAAGTCGCCATTGTGCCTTTTCTATCTAATTCCGAAGCAATTTCGGTGTTTCGTCGTCAATAAGAAGGTCCACGAGATACAGTAAACCTGAAGTGAAGCATCGGAATCTATAACTAGTGTAACAGGAATGGTTCAAAACATAGACAGTAGGAAGAGTCAGTCTTCTTGTACTTAAGTCGGCATTGTGCCTTTTGTGTTTAATTCCGATGCAATTTCTGTGTTTCATCGTCAATTAGAAGGTCAGAGGGATACAGTAAACCTGAAGCGAAGCGTCGCAATCTAGAACTAGTGTCACAGGAATGGTTCAAATCACAGTCAGTAAGAAGAGTCAGTCTTATTGTACTTAAGTCGGCATTGTGCCTTTTGTATTTAATTCCGATGCAATTTCTGTGTTTCATCGTCAATAAGAAGGTCCAAGGGATACAGTAAAACTGAAGTGAAGTATCGAAATCTATAACTAGTGTCACAGGAATGGATCAGGATATAGTCAGTAAGAAGATTCAGTCTTCTTGTACTTTAGTCGGCATTGTGCCTTTTGTATTGAATTCCGATGCAATTTCTGCGTTTCATCGTCAATAAGAAGGACCAAGGGATACAGTAAACCTGAAGTGAAGAATCGGAATCCATAATTAGTGTCATGGGAATGGTTCTAAACATAGACAGTAGGAAGAGACAGTCTTCTTGTACGTAAGTCGGAATTGTGCCTTTTCTATTTAATTCCGATGCAATTTCTGTGTTTCATCGTCAATAAGATGGTCAGAGGGAGACAGTAAACCTGAAGTGAAGCATTGGAATCTATTTCTAGTGTCACAGGAATGGTTCAAAACATAGACAGTAAGAACAGTCAGCCTTCTTGTACTTAAGTCAATATTGTGCCTTTTGTATTAAACTCCGATGCAATTTCTGTGTTTCATCGTCAATAAGAAGGTCCAAGGGATACAGTAAACCTGAAGTGAAGCATCGGAATCTATTACTGGTGTCACATTAATGGTTCAAACATAGTCAGTAAGAAGAGTCAGACTTCTTGTACTTAAGTCTGCATTGTGCTCTTTGTATTTAATTCCGATGCAATTTCTGTGTTTCATCGTCAATAAGAAGGTCCAAGGGATACAGTAAACCTGAAGTGAAGCTTCGGAACCTATAACTAGTGTCACAGGAATGGTTCAAACATAGTCAGTAAGAAGAGTCAGTCTTCTTGTACTTAAGTCGGCATTGTGCCTTTTCCATTTAATTTCGATGCAATTTCTGTGTTTCATCGTCAATAAGAAGGTCAGAGGGATACAGTAAACCTGAGGTGAAGCATCGGAATCTATAACTAGTTTCACAGGAATGGTTCAAAACATAGTCAGTAAGGAGAGTCAGTCTCCTTGTACATAAGTCGGCATTGTGCCGTTTCTAATTAATTCCGATGCAATTTCTGTGTTTCATCGTCAATAAGAAGGTCCAAGGGATACAGTAAACCTGAAGTGAAGCATCGGAATTTGTAACTAGCGTCACAGGAATGGTTCAAAACATAGACAGTAAGAAGAGTCAGTCTACTTGTACTTACGTCAGCATTGTGCTTTTTCTATTTGATTCCGATGCAATTTCTGTGTTTCATTGTCAATACGGAGGTCAGAGGAATACAGTAAACCGGAGATGAAGCATCGGAATCTAAAACTAGTGTCACA
This sequence comes from Schistocerca serialis cubense, assembly GCF_023864345.2. NCBI lineage: Eukaryota > Metazoa > Arthropoda > Insecta > Orthoptera > Acrididae > Schistocerca > Schistocerca serialis. The sequence continues at coordinate 538,717,489 of NC_064646.1, forward strand.
GGAATGGTTCAAAACATAGACAGTAGGAAGAGGTACTCTTCTTACACTTAAGTCGGCATTGTGCCTTCTCTATCTAATTCCGACGCAATTTCGGTGTTTCGTCGTCAATAAGAAGGTCCACGTGATACAGTAAACCTGAAGTGAAGCATCGGAATCTATAACTAGTGTCACAGGAATGGTTCAAATATAGACAGTAAGAAGAGTCTGTCATCTTGTACTAAAGTTGGCATTGTGCCTTTTGTATTTAATTCCGGTGCAATTTTTGTGTTTCATCGTCAATAAGAAGGTCCAAGGGTTTCAGTAAACCTGAAGTGAAGCATCGGAATCTATAACTAGTGTCACAGGAATGGTTCAAATCATAGTCAGTAAGAAGAGTCAGTCTTCTTGTACTTAAGTCGGCATTGTGCCTTTTGTATTTAATTCCGATGCAATTTCTGTGTTTCATCGTCAATTAGAAGGTCGAAGGGATACAGTATACCTGAAGTGAAGTACCGGAATCTATTACTAGTGTCAAAGGAATGGTTCAAAACATAGACAGTAGGAAGAGTAAGTCTTCTTGAACTTAAGTCGGCATTGTGCCTTTTGTATTTAATTCCGATGCTATTTATGTGTTTCATCGTCAATAAGAAGGTCCAAGGGATTCAGTAAACCTGAAGTGAAACATCGGAATGTATAAATATGTCACAGGAATGGTTCAAAACATGGACAGTAGGAAGAGTCAGTCATCTTGTACCTAAGTCGGCATTGTGCCTTTTGTGTTTAATTCCGATGCAATTTCTGTGTTTCATCTTCAATAAGAAGGTCAGAGGGATACAGTAAACCAGAAGTGGAGCATCGGAATCTACAACTAGTGTCACAGGAATGGTTCCAGACATAGTCAGTACGAAGAGCCAGTCTTCTTGTACTTAAGTCGGCATTGTGCATTTTCTATTTAATTCCGATGCAATTTCAGAGTTTGATCTTCAATAATAAGGTCCTAGGGATACAGTAAAGCTGAAGTGAAGCATTGGAATCTATAACTAGTGTCACAGGTATGGTTCAAAATATAGTCAGTAAGAAGAGTCAGTCTTCAAGTATTTAAGTCGGCATTGTGCCTTTTGTATTTAATTCCGATTTAATTTCTGTGTTTCATCGTCAATAACATGGTCAGAGGGATACTGTAAACCTGAAGTGAAGCATCGGAATCTAGAACTTTTGTGACAGGAATGGTTCAAAACGAAGACAGTAAGAAGGGTCCGTTTTCTTGTACTTAAGTCTTCATTTTGCCTTTTGTATTTATTTCCGATGCAATTTCTGTGTTTCACCGTCAATAAGAAGGTACAAGGTATACAGTAAACCTGAAGTGAAGCATTGGAATCTATAACTGGTGTCACAGGAATGGTTCAAAGCATAGTCAGTAAGAACAGTCAGTCTTCTTGTACTTAAGTCAGTATTGTGCCTTTTGTATTAAATTCCGATGCAATTTCTGTGTTTCATCGTCAATAAGAAGGTCCAAGGGATACAGTAAACCTGAAGTGAAGCATCGGAATCTATTACTGGTGTCACAGGAATGGTTCAAACATAGTCAGTAAGAAGAGTCAGTCTTCTTGTACTTAAGTCGGCATTGAGCTTTTTGTATTTAATTCCGATGCAATTTCTGTGTTTCATCGTCAATAAGAAGGTCAGAGGGATACAGTAAACCTTAGGGAAGCATCGGAATCTATAAATAGTGTCACAGGAATGGTTCCAAACTTAGTCAGTAAGAAGAGCCAGTCTTCTTGTACTTAAGTCGGCATTGTGCCATTTCTATTTAAATCCGATGCAATTTCTGTGTTTCATTGTCAATAAGATGGTCAGAGGGAGACAGTAAACCTGAGGTGAAGCATCGGAATCTAGAACTTTTGTCACAGGAATGATTCAAAACGTAGACAGTAAGAAGGGTCCGTTTTCTTGAACTTAAGTCTTCATTGTGCCATTTGCATTTAATTCCGATGCAATTTCTGTGTTTCATCGTCAATAAGAAGGAACAAGGTATACAGTAAACCTGAAGTGAAGCATTGGAATCTATAACTAGTGTCAAAGGAATGGTTCAAAACATAGACAGTAAGAACAGTCAGTCTTCTTGTACTTAAGTCAGTATTGTGCCTTTTGTATTAAATTCCGATGCAATTTCTGTGTTTCATCGTCAATAAGAGGGTCCAAGGGATACAGTAAACCTGAAGTGAAGCATCGGAATCTATTACTGGTGTCACATTAATGGTTCAAACATAGTCAGTAAGAAGAGTCAGTCTTCTTGTACTTAAGTCGGCATTGTGCTCTTTGTATTTAATTCCGATGCAATTTCTGTGTTTCATCGTCAATAAGAAGGTCCAAGGGATACAGTACACCTGAAGTGAAGCTTCGGAACCTATAACAAGTGTCACAGGAATGGTTCAAAACATAGTCAGTAAGGAGAGTCAGTCTCCTTGTACATAAGTCGGCATTGTGCCTTTTCTAATTAATTCCGATGCAATTTCTGTGTTTCATCGTCAATAAGAAGGTCCAAGGGATACAGTAAACCTGAAGTGAAGCATCGGAATCTGTAACTAGCGTCACAGGAATGGTTTAAAACATAGACAGTAAGAAGAGTCAGTCTACTTGTACTTATGTCAGCATTGTGCTTTTTCTATTTAATTCCGATGCAATTTCTGTGTTTCATTGTCAATACGGAGGTCAGAGGAATACGGTAAACCGGAGGTGAAGCATCGGAATCTATAACTAGTGTCACAGGAATGGTTCAAATATAGACAGTAAGAAGAGTCTGTCATCTTGTATTAAAGTTGGCATTGTGCCTTTTGTATTTAATTCCGATGCAATTTATGTGTTTGATCGTCAATAAGAAGGTCCAAGGGATTCAGTAAACCTAAAGTGAAACATCGGAATCTATAACTATGTCACAGGAATGGTTCAAAACATGGACAGTAGGAAGAGTCAGTCGTCTTGTACCTAAGTCGGCATTGTGCCATTTGTGTTTAATTCCGATGCAATTTCTGTGTTTCATCTTCAATAAGAAGGTCAGAGGGATACAGTAAACCAGAAGTGAAGCATCGGAATCTACAACTAGTGTCACAGGAATGGTTCCAGACATAGTCAGTAAGAAGCGTCAGTCTTCTTGTACTTAAGTCGGCATTGTGCAATTTCTATTTAATTCCGATGCAATTTCAGTGTTTCATCTTCAATAATAAGGTCCAAGGGATACAGTAAAGCTGAAGTGAAGCATTGGAATCTATAACTAGTGTCACAGGTGTGGTTCAAAATATAGTCAGTAAGAAGAGTCAGTCTTCACGTATTTAAGTCGGTTATGTGCCTTTTGTATTTAATTCCGATTTAATTTCTGTGTTTCATCGTCAATAAGATGGTCAGATGGATACTGTAATCCTGAAGTGAAGCATCGGAATCTAGAACTTTTGTGACAGGAATGGTTCAAAACGTAGACAGTAAGAAGTGTCCGTTTTCTTGTACTTAAGTCTTCATTGTGCCTTTTGTATTTATTTCCGATGCAATTTCTGTGTTTCACCGTCATTAAGAAGGTACAAGGTATACAGTAAACCTGAAGTGAAGCATTGGAATCTATAACTAGTGTCACAGGAATGGTTCAAAACATAGACAGTAAGAACAGTCAGTCTTCTTGTAATTAAGTCGGTATTCTGCCTTTTGTGTTAAATTCCGATGCAATTTCTGTGTTTCATCGTCAACAAGAAGGTCCAAGGGATACAGTAAACCTGAAGTGAAGCATCGGAATCTATAACTGGTGTCACAGGAATGGTTCAAACATAGTCAGTAAGAAGAGTAAGTCTTCTTGTACTTAAGTCGGCATTGTGCTTTTTGTATTTAATTCCGATACAATTTCTGTGTTTCATCGTCAATAAGAAGGTCCAAGGGATGCAGTAAACCTGAAGTGAAGCATCGGAACCTATAACTAGTGTCACAGGAATGGTTCGAACATAGTCAGTAAGAAGAGTCAGTCTTCTTGTACTTAAGTCGGAATTGTGCCTTTTCTATTTAATTCCGATGCAATTTCTGTGTTTCATCGTCAATAACAAGGTCAGAGGGATGCAGTACACCTCAGGGAAGCATCGGAATCTATAACTAGTGTCACAGGAATGGTTCAAAACATAGGTAGTAAGGAGAGTGAGTCTCCTTCTACATAAGTCGGAATTGTGCCTTTTCTATTTAATTCTGATGCAATTTCTTTGTTTCATCGTCAATAAGAAGGTCCAAGGGATACAGTAAACCTGAAGTGAAGCATCGGTATATGTAACTAGCGTCACAGGAATGGTTCAAAACATAGACAGTAAGAAGAGTCAGTCTTCTTGTACTTATGTCGGCATTGTGCCTTTTCTATTTAATTCCGATGCAATTTCTGTGTTTCATTGTCAATAAGGAGGTCAGAGGGATACAGTAAACCGGAGGTGAAGCATCGGAATGTATAACTAGTGTCACAGGAATGGTTCAAAGCATAGAGAGTAGGAAGAGTCAGTCTTCTTGTACTTAAGTCGGCATTGTCCCTTTTGTATTTAATTCCGATGCAATTTCTGTGTTTCATCGTCAATAAGAAGGTCCAAGGGATTCAGCAAACCTGAAGTGAAGCATCGGAATCTATAACTAGTGTCACAGGAATGGTTCAAAACATATCCAGTAAGAAGAGTCAATCTTCTTGTACCTAAGTCGGCATTCTGCCTTTTGTATTTAATTCCGATTCAATTTCTGTGTTTCATCGTCAATAAGAAGGTCCAAGGGATTCAGTAAACCTGAAGTGAAGCATCGGAATCTATAACTAGTGTCACAGGAGTGGTTCAAAACATAGACAGTAGGAAGAGTCAGTCATCTTGTACTTAAGTCGGCATTGTGCCTTTTGTATTTAATTCCGATGCAATTTCTGTGTTTCATCGTCAATAAGAAGGTCAGAGGGATACAGTAAACCTGAAGTGAAGCATCGGAATCTACAACTAGTGTCATAGGAATGGTTCAAATCACAGTCAGTAAGAAGAGTCAGTCTTCTTGTACTTAAGTCGGCATTGTGCCTTTTGTATTTAATTCCGATGCAATTTCTGTTATTCATCGTCAGTACGAAGGTCCAAGGGATACAGTAAACCTGAAGTGAAATATCGAAATCTATAACTAGTGTCACAGGAATGGATCAAGATATAGTCAGTAAGAAGACTCAGTCTTCTTGTACTTAAGTCGGCATTGTGCCTTTTGTATTTAATTCCGATGCAATTTCTGCGTTTCGTCGTCTATAAGAAGGTCCAAGGGAAACAGTAAACCTGAAGTGAAGCATCGGAATCTATAACTAGCGTCACAGGAATGGTTCAAAACATAGACACGAAGAAGAGTCAGTCTTCTTGTACTTAAGTCGGCATTTTGCCTTTTGTATTTAATTTATATGCAATTTCTGTGTTTCATCGTCAATAAGCAGGTCCAAGGGATACAGTAAACCTGAAGTGAAGTATCGAAATCTATAACTAGTGTCACAGGAATGGATCAAGATATAGTCAGTAAGAGGAGTCAGTCTTATTGTACTTAAGTCGGCATTGTGCCTTTTGTATTTAATTCAGATGCTATTTCTGTGTTTCATCGTCAATACGAAGGAAACAGTGACACAGTATACCTGAAGCGAAGCATCGGAATCTATAACTAGTGACACAGGAATGGTTCCAAACATAGTCAGTAAGAAGAGCCAGTCTTCTTGTACTTAAGTCGGCATTGTGCCTTTTGTATTTAATTCCGATGCAATTTCTGTGTTTCATCGTCAATAAGAAGGTCCAAGGGATACAGTAAACCTGAAGTGGAGCATCGGAATCCATAACTAGTGTCACAGGAATGGTTCAAAACATAGACAGTAGGAAGAGACAGTCTTACTGTACATAAGTCGGAATTGTGCCTTTTCTATTTAATTCCGATGCAATTTCTGTGTTTCGTCGTCAATAAGATGGTCCAAGGGATACAGTAAATCTGAAGTGAAGCATCGGAATCTATAACTAGCGTCACAGGAATGATTCAAAGCATAGTCAGTAAGAAGAGCCAGTCTTCTTGTACCTAAGTCGACATTGTGCCTTTTCTATTTAATTGCGATGCAATTTCAGTGTTTCATCGTCAATAAGAAGGTCCAAGGGATACAGTAAAGCTGAAGTGAAGCATCGGAATCTATAACTAGTGTCACAGGAATGGTTCCAATCATAGTCAGTAAGAAGAGCCAGTCTTCTTGTACCTAACTCGACATTGTGCCTTTTCTATTTAATTGCGATGCAATTTCAGTGTTTCATCGTCAATAAGAAGGTCCAAGGGATACAGTAAAGCTGAAGTGAAGCATCGGAATCTATAACTAGTGTCACAGGAATGGTTCATCACATAGTCAGTAAGAAGAGTCAGTCTTCTTGTATTTAAGTCGGCATTGTGCCTTTTGTATTTAATTCCGATGCAATTTCTGTGTTTCATCGCCAATAAGATGATCAGAGGGATACAGTAATCCTGAAGTGAAGCATCGGAATCTATAACTTTTGTCACAGGAATGGTTCAAAACGTAGTCAGTAAGAAGTGTCAGTCTTCTTGTACTTAAGTCGGCATTGTGCCTTTTCTATTTAATTCCGATGCAATTTCAGTGTTTCAGCGTTAATCAGAAGGTCAACGGGATACAGTAAAGCTGAAGGGAGGCATCGGAATCTATAACTAGTGTCACAGGAATGGTTCAATACATAGTCAGTGATGAGAGTCAGTCTCCCTGTACATAAGTCGGCATTGTGCCTTTTCTATTTAATTACGATGCAATTTCTGTGTTTCATCGTCAATAAGACGGTCCAAGGGATACAGTAAACCTGTAGTGAAGCATCGGAATCTGTCACTAGCGTCACAGGAATGGTTCAAAACATAGTCAGTAAGAAGTGTCAGTCTTCTTGTACTTAAGTCTTCATTGTGGCTTTTGTATTTAATTCCTATGCAATTTCTGTGCTTCATCGTCAATAAGAAGGTACAAGGTAAACAGTAAACCTGAAGTGAAGCATCGGCATCTATAACTTATGTCACAGGAATGGTTCAATACATAGTCAGTTAGGAGAGTCAGTCTCCCTGTACATAAGTCGGCATTGTGCCTTTTCTATTTAATTCCGATGCAATTTCTGTGTTTCATCGTCAATAAGACGGTCCAAGGGATACAGTAAACCTGAAGTGAAGCATCGGAATCTGTCACTAGCGTCACAGGAATGGTTCAAAATATAGTCAGTAAGAAGAGTCAGTCTTCTTGTACTTAAGTCGGCAGTGTGCCTTTTCTATTTAATTCCGATGCAATTTCTGTGCTTCATGGTCGATAAGGCGGTCAGAGGAATAGAGTAAACCGGAGGTGAAGCATCGGAATCTATAAGTAGTGTCACAGGAATGGTACAAAGCATAGACAGTGGGAAGAGTTAGTCTGCTTGTACTTAAGATGGCATTGTGCCTTTTGTATTTAATTCAGTTGCTATTTCTGTGTTTCATCGTCAATACGAAGGACACAGGGACACAGTATACCTGAAGTGAAGCATCAGAATCTATAACTAGTGTCACAGGAATGGTTCAAAACATAGTCAGTAAGAAGAGTCAGTCTTCTTGTACTTAAGTCGGCATTGTGCCTTTTGTATTTAATTCAGATGCTATTTCTGTGTTTCATCGTGAATACGAAGGACACAGGGACACAGTATACCTGAAGTGAAGCATCAGAATCTATAACTAGTGTCACAGGAATGGTTCCAAACATAGTCAGTAAGAAGAGTCAGTCTTATAGTACTTAAGTCGGCATTGTGCCTTTTCTATTTAATTCCGATGCAATTTCAGTGTTTCAGCGTTAATCAGAAGGTCAACGGGATACAGTAAAGCTGAAGGGAGGCATCGGAATCTATAACTAGTGTCACAGGAATGGTTCAATACATAGTCAGTGATGAGAGTCAGTCTCCCTGTACATAAGTCGGCATTGTGCCTTTTCTATTTAATTCCGATGCAATTTCTGTGTTTCATCGTCAATAAGACGGTCCAAGGGATACAGTAAACCTGTAGTGAAGCATCGGAATCTGTCACTAGCGTCACAGGAATGGTTCAAAACATAGTCAGTAAGAAGAGTCAGTCTTCTTGTACTTAAGTCGGTATTGTGCCTTTTGTATTTCATTCCGATGCAATTTCTGTGTTTCATCGTCAATAAGAAGGTCCAATTGATACAGTAAACGTGAAGTGAAGCATCGGAACCTATAACTAGTGTCACAGGAATGGTTCAAACATAGTCAGTAAGAAGAGTCAGTCTTCTTGTACTTAAATCGGCATTGTGCCATTTCTATTTAATTCCGATGCAATTTCTGTCTTTCATCGTCAATAAGAAGGTCAGAGGGATACAGTAAACCTGAGGTGAAGCATCGGAATCTATAACTAGAGTCACAGGAATGGTTCAATACATAGTCAGTAAGGAGAGTCAATCTCCCTGTACATAAGTCGGCATTGTGCCTTTTCCATTTATTTCCGATGCAATTTCTGTGTTTCATCGTCAATAAGACGGTCCAAGGGATACAGTAAACCTGAAGTGAAGCATCGGAATCTGTCACTAGCGTCACAGGAATGGTTCAAAACATAGACTGTATGAAGAGTCAGTCTTCATGTACTTAAGTCGGCAGTGTGCCTTTTCTATATAATTCCGATGCAATCTCTGTGCTTCATGGTCGATAAGGCGGTCAGAGGAATAGAGTAAACCGGAGGTGAAGCATCGGAATCTATAAGTAGTGTCACAGGAATGGTACTAAGCATAGACAGTAGGAAGAGTCAGTCTGCTTGTACTTAAGTTGGCATTGTGCCTTTTGTATTTAATTCAGTTGCTATTTCTGTGTTTCATCGTCAATACGAAGGACACAGGGACACAGTATACCTGAAGTGAAGCATCAGAATCTATAACTAGTGTCACAGGAATGGTTCAAAACATAGTCAGTAAGAAGAGTCAGTCTTCTTGTACTTAAGTCGGCATTGTGCCTTTTGTATTTAATTCAGATGCTATTTCTGTGTTTCATCGTCAATACGAAGGACACAGGGACACAGTATACCTGAAGGTAAGCATCAGAATCTATAACTAGTGTCACAGGAATGGTCCTAAACATAGTCAGTAAGAAGAGTCAGTCTTCTTGTACTTAAGTCGGCATTGTGCCTTTTCTATTTAATTCCGATTCAATTTCTGTGTTTCATCGTCAATAAGAAGGTCCAAGGTATACAGTAAACCTGAAGTGAAGCATCGAAATCTATTACTAGTGTCACAGGAATGGTTCAAAACATAGACAGTAGGAAGAGTCAGTCTTTTTGTACTTAAGTCGGAATTGTGCCCTTTTCAATTTAATTCCTATGCAATTACTGTGTTTCATCGTCAATACGACGGTCAGAGCGATACAGTAAACCTGAAATGAAGCATCGGAATCTCTAACTAGTGTCACATGAATGGTTCAAAACATAGTCACTAAGACGCGTCAGTCTTCTTGTAATTAAGTCGGTATTGTGCCTTTTGTATCAAATTCCGATGCAATTTCTGTGTTTCATCGTCAATAAGAAGGTCCAAGGGATACAGTAAACCTGAAGTGAAGCATCGGAATCTATAACTGGTGTCACAGGAATGGTTCAAACATAGTCAGTAAGAAGAGTCCGTCTTCTGGTACTTAAGTCGGCATTGTGCTTTTTGTATTTATTTCCGATGCAATTTCTGTGTTTCATCGTCAATAAAAAGGTCCAAGAGATACAGTAAACCTGAAGTGAAGCATCGGAATCTATAACTAGTGTCACAGGAATGGTGCAAACATTGTCAGTACGAAGAGTCAGTCTTCTTGTCCTTAAGTCGGCATTGTGAATTTTCTATTTAATTCCAAAGCAATTTCTGTGTTTCATCGTCAATAAGAAGGTCAGAGGGATACAGTAAACCTGAGGGGATGAATCGGAATCAATAACTAGTGTCACTGTAATGGTTCAAAACATTGTCAGTTAGGAGAGTCAGTCTTCTTTTACATAAGTCGGCATTGTGCCTTTTCTATTTAATTCCGATGCAATTTCTGTGTTTCATCGTCAATAAGAAGGTCCAAGGGATACAGTAAACCTGAAGTGAAGCATCAGAATCTGTAACTAGCGTCACAGGAAAGGTTCAAAACATAGACAGTAAGAGGAGTTAGTCTTCTTGTACTTAAGTCGGCATTGTGCCTTTTCTATTTATTTCCGATGCAATTTCTGTGTTTCATCGTCAATAAGTAGGTCCAAGTGATACAGTAAACCTGAAGTGAAGCATCGGAATCTATAACTAGCGTCACAGGAATGGTTCAAAACATAGACAGTAAGAAGAGCTAATCTTCTTGAGCTTAAGTCGGCATTGTGCCTTTTGTATTTAATTCCGATGCAATTTCTGTGTTTTATCGTCAATAAGAAGGTCAGAGGGATACAGTAAACCGGAAATGAAGCATCGGAATCTGTAACTAGTGTCACAGGAATGGTTGAAAACATAGCCAGTAGGAAGAGTCAGTCTTCTTGTACTTAAGTCGGCATTGTGGTTTTTCTATTTAATTGCGAAGCAATTTCTGTGATTCGTCGTCATTAAGAAGGTGCAAAGGATACAGTAAACCTGAAGTGAAGCATCGGAATCTATAACTAGTGTCACAGGAATGGTACAAAACATAGACAGTAGGAAGAGATAGTCTTCTTGTACATAATTCGGCATTGTGCCTTTTCTATTTAATTCCGACGCTATTTCTGTGTTTCGTCGTCAATGAGAACGGCCAAATGATACAGTAAACCTGAAGTGAAGCATCGGAATCTATAACTAGCGTCACAGGAATGGTTCAAAACATAGACAGTAAGAAGAGTCAGTCTTCTTGTACTTAAGTCGGCATTGTGCCTTTTGTATTTAATTCCGATGCAGTTTCTGTGTTTCATCTTCAATAAGAAGGTCAGAGGGATACAGTAAACCGGAGGTGAAGCATCGGAATCTATAACTAGTGTCACAGGAATGGTTCCTAACATAGTCAGTAAGAAGAGCCAGTCTTCTTGTACTTAAGTCGGCATTGTGCCTTTTCTATTTAATTCAGATGCTATTTCTGTGTTTCATCGTCAATACGAAGGTCCAAGGGATACAGTAAAGCTGAAGTGAAGCATCGGAATCTATAACTAGTGTCACAGGAATGGTTCAAAACATAGTCAGTAAGAAGAGTCAGTCTTCTTGTACTTAAGTCGGCATTGTGCCTTTTGTATTAAATTCCGATGCAATTTCTGTGTTTCGTCGTCAATAAGAAGGTCCAAGGGATACAGTAAACCTGATGTGAAGAATCGGAATCTATAACTGGTGTCACAGGAATGGTTCAAACACAGTCAGTAAGAAGAGTCAGTCTTCTTGTACTTAAGTCGGCATTGTGCCTTTTCTATTTAATTCCGATGCAATTTCAGTGTTTCAGCGTTAATAAGAAGGTCAACGGGATACAGTAAAGCTGAAGGGAAGCATCGGAATCTATAACTAGTGTCACAGGAATGGTTCAATACATAGTCAGTGAGGAGAGTCAGTCTCCCTGTACATAAGTCGGCATTGTGCCTTTTCTATTTAATTCCGATGCAATTTCTGTGTTTCATCGTCAATAAGACGGTCCAAGGGATACAGTAAACCTGAAGTGAAGCATCGGAATCTGTCACTAGCGTCACAGGAATGGTTCAAAACATAGTCAGTAAGAAGAGTCAGTCTTCTTGTACTTAAGTCGGTATTGTGCCTTTTTGTATTTCATTCCGATGCAATTTCCGTGTTTCATCGTCAATAAGAAGGTCCAATTGATACAGTAAACGTGAAGTGAAGCATCGGAATCTATAACTAGTGTCACAGGAATGGTTCAAACATAGTCAGTAAGAAGAGTCAGTCTTCTTGTACTTAAATCGGCATTGTGCCATTTCTATTTAATTCCGATGCAATTTCTGTGTTTCATCGTCAATAAGAAGGTCAGAGGGATACAGTAAACCTGAGGTGAAGCATCGGAATCTATAACTAGAGTCACAGGAATGGTTCAATACATAGTCAGTAAGGAGAGTCAGTCTCCCTGTACATAAGTCGGCATTGTGCCTTTTCTATTTATTTCCGATGCAATTTCTGTGTTTCATCGTCAATAAGACGGTCCAAGGGATACAGTAAACCTGAAGTGAAGCATCAGAATCTATAACTAGTGTCACAGGAATGATTCAAAACATAGTCAGTAAGAAGAGTCAGTCTTCTTGTACTTAAGTCGGCATTGTACCTTTTGTATTTAATTCAGATGCTATTTCTGTGTTTCATCGTCAATACGAAGGACACAGGGACACAGTATACCTGAAGTTAAGCATCAGAATCTATAACTAGTGTCACAGGAATGGTTCCAAACATAGTCAGTAAGAAGAGTCAGTCTTCTTGTACTTAAGTCGGCATTGTGCCTTATCTATTTAATTCCGATGCAATTTCAGTGTTTCAGCATTAATAAGAAGGTCAACGGGATACAGTAAAGCTGAAGGGAAGCATCGGAATCTATAACTAGTGTCACAGGAATGGTTCAAAACATAGTCAGTAAGAAGAGTCCGTCTTCTTGTACTTAAGTCGGCATTGTGCTTTTTGTATTTATTTCCGATGCAATTTCTGTGTTTCATCGTCAATAAAAAGGTCCAAGAGATACAGTAAACCTGAAGTGAAGCATCGGAATCTATAACTAGTGTCACAGGAATGGTGCAAACTTTGTCAGTACGAAGAGTCAGTCTTCTTGTCCTTAAGTCGGCATTGTGCCTTTTCTATTTAATTCCGATGCAATTTCTGTGTTTCATCGTCAATAAGAAGGTCAGAGGGATATAGTAAACCTGAGGGGATGCATCGGAATCAATAACTAGTGTCACTGTATGAGTTCAAAACATTGTCAGTTAGGAGAGTCAGTCTTCTTTTACATAAGTCGGCATTGTGCCTTTTCTATTTAATTCCGATGCAATTTCTGTGTTTCATCGTCAATAAGAGGGTCCAAGGGATACAGTAAACCTGAAGTGAAGCATCAGAATCTGTAACTAGCGTCACAGGAAAGGTTCAAAACATAGACAGTAAGAGGAGTTAGTCTTCTTGTACTTAAGTCGGCATTGTGCCTTTTCTATTTAATTCCGATGCAATTTTTGTGTTTTATCGTCAATAAGAAGGTCAGAGGGATACAGTAAACCGGAAATGAAGCATCGGAATCTGTAACTAGTGTCACAGGAAGGTTTCAAAACATAGACAATAAGAAGAGTCAGTCTTCTTGTACTTAAGTCGGCATTGTGCCCTTTTCAATTAAATTCCGATGCAATATCTGTGTTTCATCGTCAATAAGAAGGTCCAAGTGATACAGTAAACCTGAAGTGAAGCATCGGATTCTGTAACTGGTGTCACAGGAATGGTTCAAACATCGTCAGTAAGAAGAGTCAGTCAACTTGTACTTAATTCGGCATTGTGCCTTTTGTATTTAATTCCGACGCTATTTCTGTGTTTCGTCGTCAATAAGTAGGTCCAAGTGATACAGTAAACCTGAAGTGAAGCATCGGAATCTATAACTAGCGTCACAGGAAAGGTTCAAAACATAGACAGTAAGAAGAGTTAATCTTCTTGTGCTTAAGTCGGCATTGTGCCTTTTGTATTTAATTCCGATGCAGTTTCTGTGTTTCATCGTCAATAAGAAGGTCAGAGGCATACAGTAAACCGGAGGTGAAGCATCGGAATCTATAACTAGTGTCACAGGAATGGTTCAAACACAGACAGTAAGAAGAGTCAGTCTTCTTGTACTTAAGTCGGCATTTTGCCTTTTGTATATAATTCCTATGAAATTTCTGTGTTTCATCGTCAATAAGAAGGTCAGAGGGATACAGTAAACCGGAAATGAAGCATCGGAATCTGTAACTAGTGTCACAGGAATGGTTGAAAACATAGACAGTAGGAAGAGTCAGTCTTCTTGTACTTAAGTCGGCATTGTGCCTTTTCTATTTAATTCCGACGCTATTTCTGTGTTTCGTCGTCAATGAGAACGGCCAAATGATACAGTAAACCTGAAGTGAAGCATCGGAATCTATAACTAGCGTCACAGGAATGGTTCAAAACATAGACAGTAAGAAGAGTCAGTCTTCTTGTACTTAAGTCGGCATTGTGCCTTTTGTATTTAATTCCGATGCAGTTTCTGTGTTTCATCGTCAATAAGAAGGTCAGAGGGATACAGTAAACCGGAGGTGAAGCATCGGAATCTATAACTAGTGTCACAGGAATGGTTCAAACACAGACAGTAAGAAGAGTCAGTCTTCTTGTACTTAAGTCGGCATTTTGCCTTTTGTATATAATTCCTATGAAATTTCTGTGTTTCATCGTCAATAAGAAGGTCCAAGGGATACAGTAAACCTGAAGTGAAGCATCGGAATCTATAACTAGTGGCACAGGAATGGTTCAAATCATAGTCAGTAAGAAGAGTCAGTCTTCTTGTATTTAATTCGGCATTGTGCCTTTTGTATTTAATTCCGATTCAATTTCTGTGTTTCACCGTCAATAAGATGGTCGGAGGGATACAGTAAACCTGAAGTGAAGCATCGGAATCCAAAATTAGTGTCACAGGAATGGTTCAAAACATACACAGTAGGAAGAGTCAGTCTTCTTGTACTTAAGTCGGCATTGTGCCTTTTGTATTTTATTCCGATCCAATTTTGGTGTTTCATCGTCAATAAGAAGGTCCAAGGTATACAGTAAACCTGAAGTGAAGCATTGGAATCTGTAACTAGTGTCACAGGAAGGTTTCAAAACATAGACAATAAGAAGAGTCAGTCTTCTTGTACTTAAGTCGGCATTGTGCCCTTTTCAATTAAATTCCGATGCAATATCTGTGTTTCATCGTCAATAAGAAGGTCCAAGTGATACAGTAAACCTAAAGTGAAGCATCGGATTCTGTAACTGGTGTCACAGGAATGGTTCAAACATCGTCAGTAAGAAGAGTCAGTCAACTTGTACTTAATTCGGCATTGTGCTTTTGGTATTTAATTCCGATGCAATTTCTGTGTTTCATCGACAATAAGAAGGTCCAAGGGATACAGTAAACCTGAAGTTAAGCATCGGAATCCAAAATTAGTGTCACAGGAATGGTTCAAAACATAGACAGTAGGAAGAGTGAGTCTTCTTGTACTTAAGTCGGCATTGTGCCTTTTGAATTTCATTCCGATGCAATTTTGGTGTTTCATCGTCAATAAGAAGGTCCAAGGTACACAGTAAACCTGAAGTGAAGCATTGGAATCTGTAACTAATGTCACAGGCTGGTTTCAAAACATAGACAATAAGAAGAGTCAGTCTTCTTGTACTTAAGTCGGCATTGTGCCTTTTTCAATTAAATACCGATGCAATTACTGTGTTTCATCGTCAATACGAAGGTCAGAGGGATACAGTAAACCTGAAATGAAGCATCGGAATCTCTAACTAGTGTCACAGGAATGGTTCAAATCATCGTCACTAAGACGAATCAGTCTTCTTGTACTTAAGTCGGTATTGTGCCTTTTGTATTAAATTCCGATGCAATATCTGTGTTTCATCGTCAATAAGAAGGTCCAAGTGATACAGTAAACCTGAAGTGAAGCATCGGATTCTGTAACTGGTGTCACAGGAATGGTTCAAACATAGTCAGTAAGAAGAGTCAGTCATCTTGTACTTAAGTCGGCATTGTGCTTTTGGTATTTAATTCCGATGCAATTTCTGTGTTTCATCGTCAACAAGAGGATCCAAGGGATACAGTAAACCTGAAGTGAAGCATCGGAATCTATAACTAGGGTCACAGGAATGGTTCAAACATAGTCAGTAAGAAGAGTCAGTCTTCTTGTACTGAAGTATTCATTGTGCCTTTTGTATTTAATTCCGATGCAATTTCTGTGTTTCATCGCCAATAAGTAGGTCCAAGGTATACAGTAAACCTGAGGTGAAGCATCCGAATCTATAACTAGTGTCACAGGAAGGGTTCAAAACATTGACAGTTAGAAGAGTCAGTCTTCTTGTACTTAAGTCGGCATTGTGCCCTTTTCAATTTAACTCCGATGCTATTACTGAGTTTCATCGTCAATACGAAGGTCAGAGGGATACAGTAAACCTGAAATGAAGCATCGGAATCACTAACTAGTGTCACAGGAATGGTTCAAAGCATAGTCACTAGGACGAGTCAGTCTTCTTGTACCTAAGTCGGTATTATGCCTTTTGTTTTAAATTCCGATGCAATTTCTGTGTTTCATCATCAATAAGAAGGTCGAAGGGATACAGTAAACCTGAAGTGAGGCATCGGATTCTATAACTGGTGGCACAGGAGTGGTTCAAACATAGTCAGTAAGAAGAGTCAGTCTTCTTGTACTTAAGTCGGCATTGTGCTTTTGGTATTTAATTCCGATGCAATTTCTGTGTTTCATCGTCAATAAGAAGGTCCAAGGGATACAGTAAACCTCAAGTGAAGCATCGGAATCTATAACTAGTGTCACAGGAATGGTTCAAACATAGTCAGTAAGAAGAGTTAGTCTTCTGGTACTTAAGTCGGCATTGTGCCTCTTCTATTTAATTCCGATGCAATTTCGGTGTTTCATCGTCAATAAGAAGGTCAGAGGGATACAGTAAACCTGAGGTGAAGCATCGGAATCTATAACTAGTGTCACAGGAATGGTGCAAAGCATAGTCAGTATGGAGAGTCAGTCTCCGTGTACATAAGTCGGCATTGTGCCTTTTCTATTTAATTCCGATGCAATTTCTGTGTTTCATCGTCAATAAGAAGGTCCAAGGGATACAGTAAACCTGAAGTGAAGGATCGGAATCTGTAACTAGCTTCACAGGATTGGTTCAAAACATAGGCAATAAGAAGAGTCAGTTATCTTGTACTTAAGTCGGCATTGTGCCTTTTGTATTTAATTCCGATGCAATTTCTGTGTTTCATCGTCAATAAGAAGGTCCAAGGGATACGGTAAGGCTGAAGTGAAGAATCGGAATCTATAACTAGTGTCACAGGAATGGTTCAAAACATAGACAGTAGAAAGAGTCACTCTTTTTGTACTTAAGTCGGCATTGTGCCTTTTGTATTTAATTCCGATGCAATTTCTGTGTTTCATCGTGAATAAGAAGGTCAGAGGGATACAGTAACCTGAAGTGAGGCATCGGAATCTACAACTAGTGTCACAGGAATGGATCAAATCACAGTCAGTAAGAAGAGACAGTCTTCTTGTACTTAAGTCGGCATTGTGCCTTTTGTATTTATTTCCGATGCAATTTCTGTGTTTCATCGTCAATAAGAAGGTCCAAGGGATACAGTACACCTGAAGTGAAGTATCGAAATCCATAACTAGTGTCACAGGAATGGATCAAGATATAGTCAGTAAGAAGAGTCAGTCTTCTTGTACTTAAGTGGGCATTGTGCCCTTTGTATTTAATTCCGATGCAATTTCTGTGTTTCATCGACAATAAGAAGGTCCAAGGGATACAGTAAACCTGAAGTTAAGCATCGGAATCCAAAATTAGTGTCACAGGAATGGTTCAAAACATAGACAGTAGGAAGAGTGAGTCTTCTTGTACTTAAGTCGGCATTGTGCCTTTTGAATTTCATTCCGATGCAATTTTGGTGTTTCATCGTCAATAAGAAGGTCCAAGGTACACAGTAAACCTGAAGTGAAGCATTGGAATCTGTAACTAATGTCACAGGCTGGTTTCAAAACATAGACAATAAGAAGAGTCAGTCTTCTTGTACTTAAGTCGGCATTGTGCCTTTTTCAATTAAATACCGATGCAATTACTGTGTTTCATCGTCAATACGAAGGTCAGAGGGATACAGTAAACCTGAAATGAAGCATCGGAATCTCTAACTAGTGTCACAGAAATGGTTCAAAACATAGTCACTAAGACGAATCAGTCTTCTTGTACTTAAGTCGGTATTGTGCCTTTTGTATTAAATTCCGATGCAATATCTGTGTTTCATCGTCAATAAGAAGGTCCAAGTGATACAGTAAACCTGAAGTGAAGCATCGGATTCTGTAACTGGTGTCACAGGAATGGTTCAAACATAGTCAGTAAGAAGAGTCAGTCATCTTGTACTTAAGTCGGCATTGTGCTTTTGGTATTTAATTCCGATGCAATTTCTGTGTTTCATCGTCAATAAGAAGATCCAAGGGATACAGTAAACCTGAAGTGAAGCATCGGAATCTATAACTAGTGTCACAGGAATGGTTCAAACATAGTCAGTAAGAAGAGTCAGTCTTCTTGTACTTAAGTCTTCATTGTGCCTTTTGTATTTAATTCCGATGCAATTTCTGTGTTTCATCGCCAATAAGTAGGTCCAAGGTATACAGTAAACCTGAGGTGAAGCATCCGAATCTATAACTAGTGTCACAGGAAGGGTTCAAAACATAGACAGTTAGAAGAGTCAGTCTTCTTGTACTTAAGTCGGCATTGTGCCTTTTTCAATTTAACTCCGATCCAATTACTGTGTTTCATCGTCAATACGAAGGTCAGAGGGATACAATAAACCTGAAATGAAGCATCGGAATCACTAACTAGTGTCACAGGAATGGTTCAAAGCATAGTCACTAGGACGAGTCAGTCTTCTTGTACCTAAGTAGGTATTATGCCTTTTGTATTAAATTCCGATGCAATTTCTGTGTTTCATCATCAATAAGAAGGTCCAAGGGATACAGTAAACCTGAAGTGAGGCATCGGATTCTATAAATGGTGGCACAGGAGTGGTTCAAACATAGTCAGTGAGAAGAGTCAGTCTTCTTGTACTTACGTCGGCATTGTGCTTTTGGTATTTAATTTCGATGCAATTTCTGTGTTTCATCGTCAATAAGAAGGTCCAAGGGATACAGTAAACCTCAAGTGAAGCATCGGAATCTATAACTAGTGTCACAGGAATGGTTCAAACATAATCAGTAAGAAGAGTCAGTATTCTGGTACTTAAGTCGGCATTGTGCCCCTTCTATTTAATTCCGATGCAATTTCGGTGTTTCATCGTCAATATGAAGGTCAGAGGGATACAGTAAACATGAGGTGAAGCATCGGAATCTATAACTAGTGTCACAGGAATGGTGCAAAACATAGTCAGTATGGAGAGTCAGTCTCCTTGTACATAAGTCGGCATTGTGCCTTTTCTATTTAATTCCGATGCAATTTCTGTGTTTCATCGTCAATAAGAAGGTCCAGGGGATACAGTAAACCTGAAGTGAAGGATCGGAATCTGTAACTAGCGTCACAGGATTGGTTCAAAACATAGGCAGTAAGAAGAGTCAGTCTTCTTGTACTTAAGTCGTCATTGTGCCTTTTGTATTTAATTCCGATGCAATTTCTGTGTTTCATCGTCAATAAGAAGGTCCAAGGGATACAGTACACCTGAAGTGAAGTATCGAAATCCATAACTAGTGTCACAGGAATGGATCAAGATATATTCAGTAAGAAGAGTCAGTCTTCGTGTACTTAAGTCGGCATTGTGCCCTTTGTATTTAATTCCGATGCAATTTCTGTGTTTCATCGACAATAAGAAGGTCCAAGGGATACAGTAAACCTGAAGTTAAGCATCGGAATCCATAACTAGTGTCACAGGAATGGTTCAAAACATAGACAGTAGGAAGAGGCAGTCTTGTTGTACATAAGTCGGAATTGTGCCTTTTCTATTTAATTCCGATGCAATTTCTGTGTTTCGTCGTCATTAAGAAGGTCCAAGGGATACAGTAAACCTGAAGTGAAGCATCGGAATCCATAACTAGCGTCACAGGAATGGTTCAAAACATAGACAGTAGGAAGAGTCAGTCTTCTTGTACTTAAGTCGGCATTGTGCCTTTTGTATTTATTTCATATGCTATTTCTGTGTTTCATCGTCAATACGAAGGACAGAGGGACACAGTATACCTGAAGTGAAGCATCGGAATCTATAACTAGTGTCACAGGAATGGTTCAAAACATAGTCAGTAAGAAGAGTCAGTCTTCCTGTATTTAAGTCGGCATTGTGCCTTTTGTATTTAATTCCGATTCAATTTCTGTGTTTCATCGACAATAAGATGTTCAGAGGGATACAGTAAACCTGAAGTGAAGCATCCGAATCTAGAACTTTTGTCACAGGAACGGTTCAAAACATAGACAGTAAGAAGGGTCCATTTTCTTGTACTTAAGTCTTCATTGTGTCTTTTGTATTTAATTCCGATGCAAAATCTGTGTTTCATCGTCAATAAGAAGGTCCAAGGTATACAGTAAACCTGAAGTGAAGCATCGGAATCTGTAACTAGTGTCACAGGAATGGTTCAAAACATAGACAGTAATTAGAGTCAGTCTTCTTGTACTTAAGTCGGCATTGTGCCCTTTTCAATTTAATTGCGATGCAATTACTGTGTTTCATCGTCAATACGAAGGTCAGAGGGATACAGTGAACCTGAAATGAAGCATCGGAATCTCTAACTAGTGACACAGGAATGGTTCAAAACATAGTCACAAAGGCGAATCAGTCTTCTTGTACTTAAGTCGGTATTGTGCCTTTTGTGTTAAATTCCGATGCAATTTCTGTGTTTCATCGTCAGTAAGAAGGTCCAAGGGATACAGTAAAACTGAAGTGAAGCATCGGAATTTGTAACTAGCGTCACAGCAATGGTTCAAAACATAGACAGTAAGAAGAGTCAGTCTTCTTGTACTTAAGTCGGCGTTGTGCCTTTTCTATTTAATTCCGATGCAATTTCTGTGTTTCATCGTCAGTAACAAGGTCAGAGGGATACAGTAAACCGGAGGTGAAGCATCGGAATCTATAACTAGTGTCACAGGAATGGTTCAAAACATAGACAGTAGGAAGAGTGAGTCTTCTTGTACTTAAGTCACCATTGTGCCTTTTCTATTTCTTTCCGATGCAATTTCTGTGTTTCGTCGCCTATAAGAAGGTGCAAAGGATACAGTAAACCTGAAGTGAAGCATCGGAATCTATTACTAATGTCATAGGAATGGTTCAAAACATAGACAGTAGGAAGAGTCAGTCTTCTTGTACTTAAGTCGGCATTGTGCTTTTTGTATTTAATTCGAATGCAATTTCTGTGTTTCATCGGCAATAAGAAGGTCCAAGGGATACAGTAAACCTGTAGTGAAGCATCGGAATCTATAATTAGTGTCACAGGAACGGTTCAAAACGTAGTCAGTAAGAAGAGTCAGTCTTCTTAGATTTAAGTAAGCATTGTGCCTTTTGTATTTTATTCCGATGCAATTTCTGTGTTTCATCGTCAATAAGAAGGTCCAATGGATATAGTAAACCTGAAGGAAGCATCGAAATCTTCAACTAGTGTCACAGGAGTGGTACAAAACATAGACAGTAGGAAGAGATAGTCTTCTTGTACTTAAGTCGGCATAGTGCCTTTTGTATTTAATTCCGATGCAATATTCTGTGTTTCATCGTCAATAAGAGGGTCCAAGGGATAAAGTAAACCTGAAGTGAAGCACCGGATTCTATAACTAGTGTCACAGGAATGGTTCAAAACATAGACAGTAGGAAGAGTCAGTCTTCTTGTACTTAAGTCGGCATTGTGCCTTTTGTATTTAATTCCGATTCAATTTCTGTGTTTCACAGTCAATATGAAGGTCAGAGGGATACAGTAAACCTGAAGTGAAGCATCGGAATCTAAAACTAGTGTTACAGGAATGGTTCAAAACATAGACAGTAGGAAGAGAGAGTCTTCTTGTACTTAAGTTGGCATTGTGCCTTTTCTATTTAATTCCAACGCAATTTCTGTGTTTCGTCGTCAATAAGAAGGCCCACGCGATACAGTAAACCTGAAGTGAAGCATCGGAATCTATAACTTGTGTCACAGGAATGGTTCAAAACATAGACAGTAAGAAGAGTCAGTCTTCTTGTACTTAAGTCGGCATTGTGCCTTTTGTATTTAATTCCGATGCAGTTTCTGTGTTTCATCGTCAATAAGAAGCCCAAGGGATACAGTAAACCTGAAGTGAAGCATCGGATCTAAAACTAGTGTCACTGGAATAGTTCAAATCATAGACAGTAGGAAGAGTCAGTCTTCTTGTACTTAAGTCGGCATTGTGCCTTTTGTACTTAATTCCGATGCAATTAATGTGTTTCATCGTCAATACGAAGGTCCAAGGGATTCAGTAATCCTGAAGTGAAGCATCGGATTCCATAACTAGTGTCACAGGAATGGTTCAAATCATAGACAGTAGGAAGAGTCAGTCTTCTTGTCCATAAGTCGGCATTGTGCCTTTTGTATTTAATTCCGATGCAATTTCTGTGTTTCATCGTCAATAAGAAGAGCCAAGGGATACAGTAAACCAGAAGTGAAGCATTGGAATCTATAACTAGTGTCACAGGGATGGTTCAAAACATAGTCAGTAAGAAGAGTCAGTCTTCATTACTTAAGTCGGCATTGTGCCTTTTGTATTTAATTCCGATGAAATTTCTGTGTTTCATCGTCAATAAGAAGGCCCAAGGGATACGGTAAACCTGAAGTGAAGAATCGGAATCTATAACTAGTGTCACAGGAATGGTTCAAAACATAGACAGTAGAAAGAGTCACTCTTTTTGTACTTAAGTCAGCATTGTGCCTTTTGTATTTAATTCCGTTGCAATTTCTGTGTTTCATCGTGAATAAGAAGGTCAGAGGGATACAGTAAACCTGAAGTGAGGCATCGGAATCTACAACTAGTGTCACAGGAATGGATCAAATCACAGTCAGTAAGAAGAGTCAGTCTTCTTGTACTTAAGTCGGCATTGTGCCTTTTGTATTTAATTCCGATGCAATTTCTGAGTTTCATCGTCAATAAGAAGGTCCAAGGGATACAGTACACCTGAAGTGAAGTATCGAAATCCATAAGTAGTGTCACAGGAATGGATCACGATATAGTCAGTAAGAAGAGTCAGTCTTCTTGTACTTAAGTCGGCATTGTGCCCTTTGTATTTAATTCCGATGCAATTTCTGTGTTTCATCGACAATAAGAAGGTCCAAGGGATACAGTAAACCTGAAGCTAAGCATCGGAATCCATAACTAGTGTCACAGGAATGGTTCAAAACATAGACAGTAGGAAGAGGCAGTCTTGTTGTACATAAGTCGGAATTGTGCCTTTTCTATTTAATTCCGATGCAATTTCTGTGTTTCGTCGTCAATAAGAAGGTCCAAGGGATACAGTAAACCTGAGGTGAAGCATCGAAATCTATAACTAGTGTCACAGGAATGGTTCAAAACATAGTCAGTAAGGAGAGTCAGTCTCCTTGTACATAAGTCGGCATTGTGCCTTTTCTATTTAATTCCGATGCAATTTCTGTGTTTCATCGTGAATAAGAAGGTCAGAGGGATACAGTAAACCTGAAGTGAAGCATCGGAATCCATAACTAGCGTCACAGGAATGGTTCAAAACATAGACAATAAGAATAGTCAGTCTTCTTGTACTTAAGTCGGCATTGTGCCTTTTGTATTTATTTCATATGCTATTTCTGTGTTTCATCGTCAATACGAAGGACAGAGGGACACAGTATACCTGAAGTGAAGTATCGGAATCTATAACTAGTGTCACAGGAATGGTTCCAAATATAGTCAGTAAGAAGAGTCAGTCTAATTGTACTTAAGTCGGCATTGTGCCTTTTCTATTTAATTCCGATGCAATTTCAGTGTTTCATCGTCAATAGGAAGGTCCAAGGGATACAGTAAAGCTGAAGTGAAGCATCGGAATCTATAACTAGTGTCACAGGAATGGTTCAAAACATAGTCAGTAAGAAGAGTCAGTCTTCTTGTATTTAAGTCGGCATTGTGCCTTTTGTATTTAATTCCGATTCAATTTCTGTGTTTCATCGACAATAAGATGTTCAGAGGGATACAGTAAACCTGAAGTGATGCATCCGAATCTAGAACTTTTGTCACAGGAATGGTTCAAAACATAGACAGTAAGAAGGGTCCCTTTTCTTGTACTTAAGTCTTCATTGTGTCTTTTTTATTTAATTCCGATGCAATATCTGTGTTTCATCGTCAATAAGAAGGTCCAAGGTATACAGTAAACCTGAAGTGAAGCATCGGAATCTATAACTAGTGTCACAGGAGTGGTTCAAAACATAGACAGTAATTAGACTCAGTCTTCTTGTACTTAAGTCGGCATTGTGCCCTTTTCAATTTAATTGCGATGCAATTACTGTGTTTCATCGTCAATACGAAGGTCAGAGGGATACAGTAAACCTGAAATGAAGCATCGGAATCTCTAACTAGTGACACAGGAATGGTTCAAAACATAGTCACAAAGGCGAGTCAGTCTTCTTGTACTTAAGTCGGTATTGTGCCTTTTGTGTTAAATTCCGATTCAATTTCTGTGTTTCATCGTCAATAAGAAGGTCCAAGGGATGCATTAAACCTGAAGTGTAGCATCGTAATCTATAACTAGTGTCACAGAAATGGTTCGAACATAGTCAGAAAGAAGAGTCAGTCTTCTTGTACTTAAGTCAGCATTGTGCCTTTTCTATTTAATTACGATGCAATTCCTGTGTTTCATCGTCAATAAGAATGTCAGAGCGATACAGTAAACCTGAGGTGAAGCATCGAAATTTATAACTAGTGTCACAGGAATGGTTCAAAACATAGTCAGTAAGGAGAGTCAGTCTCCTTGTACATAAGTCGGCATTGTGCCTTTTCTATTTAATTCCGATGCAATTTCTGTGTTTCATCGTCAATAAGAAGGTCCAAGGGATACAGTAAACCTGAAGTGAAGCATCGGAATCTGTAACTAGCGTCGCAGCAATGGTTCAAAACATAGACAGTAGGAAGAGTCAGTCTTCTTGTACTTAAGTCGGCGTTGTGCCTATTCTATTTAATTCCGATGCAATTTCTGTGTTTCATCGTCAGTAACAAGGTCAGAGGGATACAGTAAACCTAAAGTGAAGCATCGGAATCTAAAACTAGTGTTACAGGAATGGTTCAAAACATAGACAGTAGGAAGAGATAGTCTTCTTGTACTTAAGTTGGCATTGTGCCTTTTCTATTTAATTCCAACGCAATTTCTGTGTTTCGTCGTCAATAAGAAGGCCCACGCGATACAGTAAACCTGAAGTGAAGCATCGGAATCTATAACTAGTGTCACAGGAATGGTTCAAAACATAGACAGTAAGAAGAGTCAGTCTTCTTGTACTTAAGTCGGCATTGTGCCTTTTGTATTTAATTCCGATGCAGTTTCTGTGTTTCATCGTCAGTAAGATGGTCCAATGGTTTCAGTAAACCTGAATGAAGCATCGGAATCTATAACTAGTGTCACATGAATAGTTCAAAACATAGTCAGTAAGAAGAGTCAGTCTTCTTGTACTTAAGTCGGCATTGTGCCTTTTGTATTTAATTCCGATGCAATTTCTGTGTTTCATCGTCAATAAGAAGGTCCAAGGGATACAGTAAACCTGAAGTGAAGCATCGGATCTAAAACTAGTGTCACTGGAATGGTACAAATCATAGACAGTAGGAAGAGTCAGTCTTCTTGTACTTAAGTCGACATTGTGCCTTTTGTACTTAATTCCGATGCAATTAATGTGTTTCATCGTCAATACGAAGGTCCAAGGGATTCAGTAATCCTGAAGTGAAGCATCGGATTCCATAACTAGTGTCACAGGAATGGTTCAAATCATAGACAGTAGGAAGAGTCAGTCTTCTTGTCCATAAGTCGGCATTGTGCCTTTTGTATTTAATTCCGATGCAATTTCTGTGTTTCATCGTCAGTAAGAAGATCCAAGGGATACAGTAAACCTGAAGTGAAGCAATGGAATCTATAACTAGGGTCACAGGGATGGTTCAAAACATAGTAAGAAGAGTCAGTTTTCATTACTTAAGTCGGCATTCTGCCTTTTGTATTTAATTCCGATGCAATTTCTGTGTTTCATCGTCAATAAGAAGGTCCAAGGGATTCAATAAACTTGGTGTGAGCATCGGAATCTATAACTAGTGTCACAGGAATGGTTCAAAGCATGGACAGTAAGACGAGTAAGTCTTATTGTACTTAAGTCGGCATTAAGCCTTTTGTATTTATTCCGATGCAATTTCTGTGCTTCATCGTTAATAAGAAGGTCCAAGGGATTCAGTAAACCTGAAGTGAAGCATCGCAGTCTATAACTGGTGTCACAGGAATGGTTCACAACATAGACAGTAGGAAGAGTCAGTCTTCTTGTACTTATGTCAGCATTGTGCCTTTTGTATTTAATTCCGATGCAATTTCTGTGCTTCATCGTCAATAAGAAGGTCAGAGGGATACAGTAAACCTGAAGTGAAGCATCGGAATCTAAAACTAGTGTCACAGGAATGGTTCAAAACATAGACAGTAGGAGAGTCAGTCTTCTTGTACTTAAGTCGGCATTGTGCCTCTTCTAATTAGTTCCGATGCAATATCTGTGTTTCATCGACAATTAGAAGGTCCCATGGATACAGTAAACCTGAAGTGAAGCATCGGAATCTATAACTAGTGTCTCAGGAATGGTTTAAAACATAGTCAGTGAGAAGAGTCAGTCTTCTTGTACTTAAGTCGGCATTGTGCCTTTTCTATTTAATTCGGATGCAATTTCTGTGTTTCATCGTCAATAAGGAGGTTCAAGGGATACAGTAAACCAGGAGTGAAGCATCGGAATCTATAACTAGTGTCACAGGAATGGTTCAAAACATAGACAGTAAGAAGTGTCAGTCTTATTGTACTTAAGTCGGCATTGTTCCTTCTCTATTTAATTCCGATGCAATTCCTGTGTTTCATCGTCAATAAGAAGGTCCAAGGGATATAGTAATCCTGAAGGAAGCATCGGAATCTACAACTAGTGTCAGAGGAATGGTTCAAAACATAGTCAGTAAGAAGAGTCAGTCTTCTTGTACTTAAGTCGACATTATGCCTTTTGTATTTAATTCCGATTCAATTTCTGTGTTTCATCGTCAATAAGAAGGTCCAACGGATAAAGTAAACCTGAAGTGAAGCATCGGAATCTATAACTAGTGTCACAGGAATGGTACAAAGCATAGACAGTAGGAAGAGATTGTCTTCTTGTACTTAAGTCGACATTGTGCTTTTTCTATTTAATTCCGATGCAGTTTCTGTGTTTCGACGTCAATAAGAAGGTCCAAGTGATACAGTAAACCTCAAGTGAAGCATCGGAATCTATAACTAGCATCACAGGAATGGTTCAAAACATAGACAGTAGGAAGAGTCCGTCTTCTTGTCATTAATTCGGCATTGTGCCTTTAATATATAATTCCGATGCAATTTCTGTGTTTCATCGTCAATAAGAAGGTCTAAGGGTTTCAGCAAACCTGAAGTGAAGCATCGGAATCTATAACTAGTGTCACAGGAATGGTTCAAAACATAGACAGTAAGAAGAGTCAGTCTTCTTGTACTTAAGTCTGCATTGTGCCTTTTGTATTCAATTCCGATGCAATTTCTGTGATTCATCGTCAATAAGAAGGTCCAAGGGATACAGTAAACCTGAAGTGATGCATCGGAATCTATAACTAGTGTCACAGGAATGGTTCTAAATATAGACAGTAGGAAGAGTCAGTCTTCTTGTACTTAGGTCGGCATTGTGCATTTTCTATTTAATTCCGATGCATTTTCTGTGTTTCATCGTCAATAAGAAGGTCCAAGGGATACAGTAAACCTCAAGTGAAGCATCGGAATCTATAACTAGTGTCACGGGAATGGTTCCAAACATAGTCAGTGAGAAGAGTCAGTCTTTTTGTACTTAAGTCGGCATTGTGCCTTTTGTATTTATTTCCGATGTAATTTCTGTGTTTCATCGTCAATAAGAAGGTCCAAATGATACAGTAAACCTGAAGTGAAGCATCGGAATCTATAACTAGTGTCACAGGAATGGTTCAAAACATAGACAGTAAGAAGAGTCAGTCTTCTTGTACTTAAGTCGGCATTGTGCCATTTCTATTTAATTCCGGTGCAATTTCTGTGTTTCATCGTCAATAAGAAGGTCCAAGGGGTTCACTAAACCTGGAGTGATGCATCGGAATCTATAACTAGTGTCACAGGAATGGTTCAAAACATAGTCAGTAAGAAGAGTCAGTCTTCTTGTACTTCAGTCGGCATTGTGCCTTTTCTATTTAATTCCGATGCAATTTCTGTGTTTCATCGTCAATAAGAAGGTCCAAGGGATACATTAAACCTGAAGTGAAGCATCGGAATCTATAACTAGTGTCACAGGAATGGTTCAAAACATAGTCACTAAGAAGAGTCAGTCTTCTTGTACTTAAGTCGTCATTGTGCCTTTTATATATAATCCCGGTGCCATTTCTGTGTTTCATCGTCAATATGAAGGTCAGAGGGATACAGTAAACCTGACGTCAAGCATCGGAATCTATAACTAGTGTCACAGGAGTGGATCAAAAATTAGTCAGTAAGAAGAGTCAGTCTTCTTGTCCTTAAGTCGGCATTGTGCCTTTTGTATTTAATTCCGATGCAATTTCTGTGTTTCATCGTGAATAAGAAGGTCAGAGGGATACAGTAAACCTGGAGTGAAGCATCGGAATCTATAACTAGTGTCACATGAATGGTTCAAAACATAGTCAGTAAGAAGAGTCAGTCTTCTTGTCCTTAAGTCGGCATTGTGCCTTTTGTATTTAATTCCGATGCAATTTCTCTGTTTCATCGTGAATAAGAAGGTCAGAGGGATACAGTAACCGTGAAGTGAAGCATCGGAATCTATAACTAGTGTCACAGGAATGGTTCAAAACATAGACAGTAGGAAGAGTCAGTCTTGTTGTACTTAAGTCGGCATTGTGCCTTTTGTGTTTAATTCCGATGCAATTTCTGTGTTTCATCCTCAATAAGATCACAGGGATACAGTAAACCTGAAGGGAAGCATCGGAATCTATAACTAGTGTCACAGGAATGGTTCAAAACATAGACAGTAGAAAGAGTCAGTCTTGTTGTACTTAAGTCGGCATTGTGCCTTTTGTATTTAATTCCGATGCAATTTCTGTGTTTCATCGTCAATAAGAAGGTCCAAGGGATACAGTAAACCTGAAGTGAAGCATCGGAATCTATAACTAGTGTCACAGGAATGGTTCAAAACATAGTCACTAAGAAGAGTCGGTCTTCATGTACTTAAGTCGTCATTGTGCCTTTTATATATAATCCCGGTGCCATTTCTGTGTTTCATCGTCAATATGAAGGTCAGAGGGATACAGTCACCCTGAAGTGAAGCATCGGAATCTATAACTAGTGTCACAGGAATGGTTCAAAACATAGACAGTAGGAAGAGTCAGTCTTGTTGTACTTAAGTCGGCATTGTGCCTTTTGTATTTAATTCCGATGCAATTTCTGTGTTTCATCGTCAATAAGAAGGTCCAAGGAATACAGTAAATCTGAAGTGAAGCATCGGAATCTATAACTAGTGTCACAATAATGGTTCAAAACATAGTCACTAAGAAGAGTCGGTCTTCATGTACTTAAGTCGTCATTGTGCCTTTTATATATAATCCCGGTGCCATTTCTGTGTTTCATCGTCAATATGAAGGTCAGAGGGATACAGTAAACCTGACGTGAAGCATCGGAATCTATAACTAGTGTCACAGGAGTGGATCAAAAATTAGTCAGTAAGAAGAGTCAGTCTTCTTGTCCTTAGGTCGGCATTGTGCCTTTTGTATTTAATTCCGATGCAATTTCTGTGTTTCATCGTGAATAAGAAGGTCAGAGGGATACAGTAACCGTGAAGTGAAGCATCGGAATCTGTAACTAGTGTCACAGGAATGGTTCAAAACATAGACAGTAGGAAGAGTCAGTCTTGTTGTACTTAAGTCGGCATTGTGCCTTTTGTGTTTAATTCCGATGCAATTTCTGTGTTTCATCCTCAATAAGGTCACAGGGATACAGTAAACCTGAAGGGAAGCATCGGAATCTATAACTAGTGTCACAGGAATGGTTCAAAACATAGTCAGTAAGAAGAGTCAGTGTTCTTGTATTTAAGTCGGCATTGTGCCTTTTGTATTTAATTCCGATTCAATTTCTGTGTTTCATCGACAATAAGATGTTCAGAGGGATACAGTAAACCTGAAGTGAAGCATCCGAATCTAGAACTTTTGTCACAGGAATGGTTCAAAACATAGACAGTAAGTAGGGTCCCTTTTCTTGTACTTAAGTCTTCATTGTGTCTTTTTTATTTAATTCCGATGCAATATCTGTGTTTCATCGTCAATAAGAAGGTCCAAGGTATACAGTAAACCTGAAGTGAAGCATCGGAATCTGTAACTAGTGTCACAGGAATGGTTCAAAACATAGACAGTAATTAGACTCAGTCTTCTTGTACTTAAGTCGGCATTGTGCCCTTTTCAATTTAATTGCGATGCAATTACTGTGTTTGATCGTCAATACGAACGTCAGAGGGATACAGTAAACCTGAAATGAAGCATCGGAATCTATAACTAGTGTCACAGGAATGGTTCAAAACATAGACAGTAAGAAGAGTCAATCTTCTTGTACTTAAGTCGGCATTGTGCCTTTTGTATTTAATTCCGATGCAATTTCTGTGTTTCATCGTCAGTAACAAGGTCAGAGGGATACAGTAAACCTGAAGTGAAGCATCGGAATCTAAAACTAGTGTTACAGCAATGGTTCAAAACATAGACAGTAGGAAGAGATAGTCTTCTTGTACTTAAGTTGGCATTGTGCCTTTTCTATTTAATTCCAACGCAATTTCTGGGTTTCGTCGTCAATAAGAAGGTCCACGCGATACAGTAAACCTGAAGTGAAGCATCGGAATCTATAACTAGTGTCACAGGAATGGTTCAAAACATAGACAGTAAGAAGAGTCAATCTTCCTGTACTTAAGTCGGCATTGTGCCTTTTGTATTTAATTCCGATGCAGTTTCTGTGTTTCATCCTCAGTAAGATGGTCCAATGGTTTCAGTAAACCTGAATGAAGCATCGGAATCTATAACTAGTGTCACATGAATAGTTCAAAACATAGTCAGTAAGAAGAGTCAGTCTTCTTGTACTTAAGTCGGCATTGTGCCTTTTGTATTTAATTCCGATGCAATTTCTGTGTTTCATCGTCAATAAGAAGGTCCAAGGGATACAGTAAACCTGAAGTGAAGCATCGGATCTAAAACTAGTGTCACTGGAATGGTACAAATCATACACAGTAGGAAGAGTCAGTCTTCTTGTACTTAAGTCGGCATTGTGCCTTTTGTACTTAATTCCGATGCTATTAATGTGTTTCATCGTCAATACGAAGGTCCAAGGGATTCAGTAATCCTGAAGTGAAGCATCGGATTCCATAACTAGTGTCACAGGAATGGTTCAAATCATAGACAGTAGGAAGAGTCAGTCTTCTTGTCCATAAGTCGGCATTGTGCCTTTTGTATTTAATTCCGATGCAATTTCTGTGTTTCATCGTCAGTAAGAAGATCCAAGGGATACAGTAAACCTGAAGTGAGGCATTGGAATCTATAACTAGTGTCACAGGGATGGTTCAAAACATAGTCAGTAAGAAGAGTCAGTTTTCATTACTTAAGTCGGCATTGTGCCTTTTGTATTTAATTCCGATGCAATTTCTGTGTTTCATCGTCATTAAGAAGGTCCAAGGGATTCAATAAACTTGGTGTGAAGCATCGGAATCTATAACTAGTGTCACGGGAATGGTTCAAAGCATGGACAGTAAGACGAGTAAGTCTTATTGTACTTAAGTCGGCATTGAGCCTTTCGTATTTATTCCGATGCAATTTCTGTGTTTCATCGTCAATAAGAAGGTCCAAGGGATTCAGTAAACCTGAAGTGAAGCATCGCAGTCTATAACTGGTGTCACAGGAATGGTTCACAACATAGACAGTAGGAAGAGTCAGTCTTCTTGTACTTATGTCAGCATTGTGCCTTTTGTATTTAATTCCGATGCAATTTCTGTGCTTCATCGTCAATAAGAAGGTCAGAGGGATACAGTAAACCTGAAGTGAAGCATCGGAATCTAAAACTAGTGTCACAGGAATGGTTCAAAACATAGACAGTAGAAGAGTCAGTCTTCTTGTACTTAAGTCGGCATTGTGCCTCTTCTAATTAGTTCCGATGCAATTTCTGTGTTTCATGGACAATTAGAAGGTCCCATGGATACAGTAAACCTGAAGTGAAGCATCGGAATCTATAACTAGTGTCTCAGGAATGGTTCAAATCATAGACAGTAAGAAGAGTCAGTCTTCTTGTACTTAAGTCTGCATTGTGCCTTTTGTATTCAATTCCGATGCAATTTCTGTGTTTCATCGTCAATAAGAAGGTTTAAGGGATACAGTAAACCTGAAGTGAAGCATCGGAATCTATAACTAGTGTCACAGGAATGGTACAAAGCATAGACAGTAGGAAGAGATTGTCTTCTTGTACTTAAGTCGGCATTGTGCCTTTTCTATTTAATTCCGACACTATTTCTGTGTTTCGACGTCAATAAGAAGGTCCAAGTGATACAGTTAACCTCAAGTGAAGCATCGGAATCTATAACTAGCATCACAGGAATGTATCAAAACATAGACAGTAAGAAGAGTCCGTCTTCTTGTCTTTAATTCGGCATTGTGCCTTTAATATATAATTCCGATGCAATTTCTGTGTTTCATCGTCAATAAGAAGGTCCAAGGGTTTCAGCAAACCTGAAGTGAAGCATCGGAATCTATAACTAGTGTCACAGGAATGGTTCAAATCATAGACAGTAAGAAGAGTCAGTCTTCTTGTACTTAAGTCTGCATTGTGCCTTTTGTATTCAATTCCGATGCAATTTCTGTGTTTCATCGTCAATAAGAAGGTTTAAGGGATACAGTAAACCTGAAGTGAAGCATCGGAATCTATAACTAGTGTCACAGGAATGGTTCAATAAATAGACAGTAGGAAGAGTCAGTCTTCTTGTACTGAAGTCGGCATTGTGCCTTTTGTATTTCATTCCGATTCAATTTCTGTGTTTCATCGTCAATATGTAGGTCAGAGGGATACAGTAAACCTGAAGTGAAGCATCGGAATCTAAAACTAGTGTCACAGGAATTGTTCAAAACATAGACAGTAGGAAGAGATAGTCTTCTTGTACTAAAGTCGGCATTGTGCTTTTTCTATTTAATTCCGACGCAATTTCTGTGTTTCATCATCAATAAGACGGTCCAAGGGTTTCAGTAAACCTGAAGTGAAGCATCGGAAACTATAACTAGTGTCACAGTAATGGTTCAAAACAAGTCAGTAAGAAGAGTCAGTCTTCTTGTACTTAAGTCGTCATTTTGCCTTTTGTATTTAATTCCGATGCAATTTCTGTGTTTCATCGTCAATAAGAAGGTCCAAGGGATACAGTAAACTTGAAGTGAAGCATCGGAATCTATAACTAGTGTCACAGGAATGTTTCAAAGCATAGTCAGAGAGAAGAGTCAGTCTTCTTGTACTTAAGTCGGCATTTGCTTTTTCTATTTAATTCCGATGCAATTTCTGTGTTTCATCGTCAATAAGAATGTCCAAGGGATACAGTAAACCTGGTGTGAAGCATCGAAATCTATAACTAGTGAACAGGAATGGTTCAAAACATAAACAGTAAGAAGAGTGAGTCTTTTTGTACTTAAGTCGGCATTGTTCATTTTCTATTTAATTCCGATGCAATTTCTGTGTTTCATCGTCAATAAAAAGGTCCAAGGGATACAGTAAACCTGGTGTGTAGCATCGGATTCTATAACTAGTGTCACAGGAATGGTTAAAATCGTAGTCAGTAAGAAGAGTCAATCCTCTTGTCCATAAGTCGGCATTGTGCCTTTTCTATTTTATTCCGATGCAATTTCTGTGTTTCATCGTCAATAAGAAGATCCAGGGGATACAGTAAACCTGAAGCGAAGCATCGGAATCTATAACTAGTGTCACAGGAATGGTTCAAAACATAGTCAGTAAGAAGAGTCAGTTTTCATGCACTTAAGTCGGCATTGCGCCTTTCGTATTTTATTCCGATGCAATTTCTGTGTTTCATCGTCAATAAGAAGGTCCAAGGGATACAGTAAACGTGAAGTGAAGCATCGGAATCTATAACTAGTGTCACAGGAATGGTTCAAAACATAGTCAGTAACAAGAGTCAGTCATCTTGTACTTAAGTCTGCATTGTGCCTTTTGTATTTAATTCCGATGCAATTTCTGTGTTTCATCGTCAATAAGAAGGTCCAAAGGATACAGTAAACCTGGTCTGAAGCATCGGAATCTATAACTAGTGTCACAGGAATGGTTCAAACATGGACAGTAAGAAGAGTCAGTCTACTTGTCCTTAAGTCGGCATTGTGCCTTTTGTATTTACTTCCGATGCAATTTCTGTGTTTCATCGTAAATAAGAAGATCCAAGGAATACAGTAAACCTGAAGTGAAGCATCGGAATCTATAACTAGTGTCACAGGAATTGTTCAAAACATAGTCAGTAACAAGAGTCAGTCTTCTTGTACCTAAGTTGGCATTGTGCCTTTTCTAATTATTTCCGATGCAATTTCGGTGCTTCATCGTCAATAAGAATGTCCAAGGGATACAGTAAACCTGGTGTGAAGCATCGGAATCTATAACTAGTGTCACAGGAATGGTTCGAAACATAGACAATAAGAAGAGTCAGTCCTCTTGCAATTAAGTCGGCATTGTGCCTTTTCTATTTAATTCCGATGCAATTTCTGTGTTTCATCGTGAATAAGAAGGTCAGAGGGATAGAGTCACCCTGAAGTGAAGCATCGGAATCTATAACTAGTGTCACAGGAATGGTTCAAAACATAGTCATTAAGAAGAGTCGGTCTTCATGTATTTAAGTCGTCATTGTGCCTTTTATATTTAATCCCGGTGCAATTTCTGTGTTTCATCGTCAATACGAAGGTCACAGGGATACAGTAAACCTGAAGTGAAGTATCGGAATCTATAACTAGTGTCACAGGAATTTATCAAAACGTAGTCAGAAAGAAGAGTCAGTCTTCTTGTAATTAAGTCGGCATTGTGCCTTTTGTATTTAATTCCGATGCAATTTCTGTGTTTCATCGTGAATAAGAAGGGCAGAGGGATACAGTCACCCTGAAGTGAAGCATCGGAATCTATAACTAGTGTCACCGGAATGGTTCAAAACATAGTCAGTAGGAAGAGTCAGTCTTCTTGTACTTAAGTCAGCATTGTGCCTTTTGTATTTAATTCCGATGCAATTTCTGTGTTTCATCGTCAATAAGGTCACAGGGATACAGTAAACCTGAAGGGAAGCATCGGAATCTATAACTAGTGTCACAGGAA
Organism: Schistocerca serialis cubense; assembly: GCF_023864345.2. Taxonomy (NCBI): domain Eukaryota; kingdom Metazoa; phylum Arthropoda; class Insecta; order Orthoptera; family Acrididae; genus Schistocerca; species Schistocerca serialis. The sequence continues at coordinate 538,752,702 of NC_064646.1, forward strand.
TGATTCAAAACATAGACAGTAGAAAGAGTCAGTCTTCTTGTACTTAAGTCAGCATTGTGCCTTTTGTATTTAATTCCGATGCAATTTCTGTGTTTCATCGTCAATAAGAAGGTCCAAGGGGTACACTAAACCTGGAGTGAAGCATCGGAATCTATTACTAGTGTCACAGGAATGGTTCAAAAGATAGTCAGAAAGAAGAGTCAGTCTTGTTGTACTTAAGTCGGCATTGTGTCTTTTCTATTTAATTCCGATGCAATTTCTGTGTTTGATCGTCAATAAGAAGGTCAGAGGGATACAGTAAACCTGAAGTGAAGCATTGGAATCTATAACTAGTGTCTCAGGAATGGTTCAAAACATAGTCAGTTAGAAGAGGCAGTCTTCTTGTACTTAAGTCGGCATTGTGCCTTTTGTATTTCATTCCGATGCAATTTCGGTGTTTCATCGTCAATAAGAAGGTCGAAGGGATACAATATACCTGAAGTGAAGCATCCGAATCTATAACTACTGTCACAGGAATGGTTCAAAACATAGTCAGTAAGAAGAGTCAGTCCTCTTGTACTTAAGTCGGCACTGTGCCATTTTTATTTAATTCCGATGCAATTTCTGTGTTTCATCGTCAATAAGAAGGTCCAAGGGGTACTCTGAACCTGGAGTGAAGCATCGGAATCTATAACTAGTGTCACAGGAATGGTTCAAAAGATAGTCAGTAAGAAGAGTCAGTCTTGTTGTGCTTAAGTCGGCATTGTGCCTTTTCTATTTAATTCCGATGCAATTTCTGTGCTTCATCGTCAATTACAAGGTCCAAGGGATACAGTAAACCTGAAGTGAAGCATCGGATTCTATAACTAGTGTCACAGCAATGGTTGAAAACATAGTCAGTAAGAAGAGTCAGTCTTCTTGTCCTTAAGGCGGCATTGTGGCCCTTGTATTTAATTCCGATGCAATTTCTGTGTTTCATCGTCAATAAGAAGGTCCAAAGGATACAGTAAACCTGGAGTGAAGAATCGGAATCTATAACTAGTGTCACAGGAATGGTTCAAAACATAGACAGTAAGAAGATACAGTCTTCTTGCACTTAAGTCGGCATTTTGCCTTTTGTATTTAAGTCCGATGCAATTTCTGTGTTTCATCGTCAATAAGAAGGTCCAAGGGATACAGTAAACATGAAGTGAAGCATCGGAATCTATAACTAGTGTCACAGGAATGGTTCAAAACATAGTCACTAAGAATAGTCGGTCTTCATGTACTTAAGTCGGCATTGTGCCTTTTGTATTTAATCCCGGTGCAATTTCTGTGTTTCATCGTCAATAAGAAGGTTAGAGGGATACAGTAAACCTGATGTGAAGCATCGGAATCTATAACTAGTGTCACAGGAATGGTTCAAAACATAGTCAGTACAAAGATTCAGTCTTCTTGTCCTTAAGTCCGCATTGTGCCTTTTGTATTTAATTCCGATGTAAATTCTGTGTTTCATCGTGAATAAGAAGGTCAGAGGGATACAGTAACCCTGAAGTGAAGCATAGGAATCTATCACTAGTGTCACAGAAATGGTTCAAAACATAGTCAGTAAGATGAGTCAGTCTTCTTGTACTTAAGTCGGCATTGTGCCTTTTGTATTTAATTCCGATGCAACTTCGGTGTTTCATCGTCAATAAGAAGGTCGAAGGGATACAGTAAACCTGAAGTGTAGCATCGGAATCTATAACTAGTGTCACAGGAATGGTTCAAAACATAGACAGTAAGAAGAGTCAGTCTTCATGTACCTAAGTCGACATTGTGCCTTTTGTATTTAATTCCGATGCAATTTCTGTGTTTCATCGTCAATGAGTAGGTCCAAGGGATACAGTAAACATGAAGTGAAGCATCGGAATCTATAACTAGTGTCACAGGAATGGTTCAAATCATAGTCGGTAAGAAGAGTCAGTCTTCATGTACTTAAGTCGGCACTGTGCCTTTTGTATTTAATTCCGATGCAATTTCTGTGTTTCATCGTCAATAAGAAGGTCCAAGGGATACAGTAAACCTGAAGTGAAGCATCGGAATCTATAACTAGTGTCACATCAATGGTTCAAAACATAGTCAGTAAGAAGAGTCAGTCTTCTTGTCCTTAAGGCGGCATTGTGGCCCTTGTATTTAATTCCTATGCAATTTCTGTGTTTCATCGTCAATAAGAAGGTCCAAAGGATACAGTAAACCTGGAGTGAAGCATCGGAATCTATAACTAGTGTCACAGGAATGGTTCAAAACAAAGACAGTAAGAAGATACAGTCTTCTTGCACTTAAGTCGGCATTTTGCCTTTTGCATTTAAGTCCGATACAATTTCTGTGTTTCATCGTCAATAAGAAGGTCCAAGGGATACAGTAAACCTGAAGTGAAGCATCGCAATCTATAACTAGTGTCACAGGAATGGTTCAAAGCATAGTCACTAAGAATAGTCGGTCTTCATGTACTTAAGTCGGCATTGTGCCTTTTGTATTTAATCCCGGTGCAATTTCTGTGTTTCATCGTTAATAAGAAGGTTAGAGGGATACAGTAAACCTGATGTGAAGCATCGGAATATATAACTAGTGTCACAGGAATGGTTCAAAACATAGTCAGTACGAAGATTCAGTCTTCTTGTCCTTAAGTCCGCATTGTGCCTTTTGTATTTAATTCCGATGTAATTTCTGTGTTTCATCGTGAATAAGAAGGTCAGAGGGATACAGTAACCCTGAAGTGAAGCATAGGAATATATAACTAGTGTCACAGAAATGGTTCAAAACATAGTCAGTAAGATGAGTCAGTCTTCTTGTACTTAAGTCGGCATTGTGCCTTTTGTATTTAATTCCGATGCAATTTCTGTGTTTCATCGTCATTTAGAAGGTCAGAGGGATACAGTAAACCTGAAGTGAAGCATCGGAATCCTAAATTAGTGTCACAGGAATGGTTCAAAACATAGACAGTAGGAGGAGTCAGTCTTCTTGTACTTAAGTCGGCATTGTGCCGTTTGTATTTAATTCCGATCCAATTTCGGTGTTTCATCGTCAATAAGAAGGTCCAAGGGATACAGTAAACCTGAAGTGAAGAATCGGAATCTATAACTAGAGTCACAGGAATGGTTCAAAACATAGTCAGTAAGAAGAGTCAGTCTTCTTGTACTTAAGTCGGCATTGTGCCATTTCTATTTAATTCTGAAGCAATATCTGTGTTTCATCGTCAATAAGAAGGTCCAAGGGGTACACTAAACCTGGAGTGAAGCATCGGAATCTATAACTAGTGTCACAGGAATGGTTCAAAACATAGTCAGTAAGAAGAGTCAGGCTTCATGTACTTAAGTCGTCATTGTGCCATTTCTATTTAATTCCGATGCAATTTCTGTGTTTCATCGTCAATAAGAAGGTCCAAGGGGTACACTAAACCTGGAGTGAACCATCGGAATCTATAACTAGTGTCACAGGAATGGTTCAAAAGGATAGTCAGTAAGAAGAGTCAGTCTTGTGGTACTTAAGTCGGCATTGTGCCTTTTCTATTTAATTCCGATGCAATTTCTGTGTTTAATCGTCAATAAGAAGGTCAAAGGGATACAGTAAACCTGAAGTGAAGCATCGGAATCTATAACTAGTGTCTCAGGAATGGTTCAAAACATAGTCAGTAAGAAGAGTCAGTCTTCTTGTCCTTAAGTCAGCATTGTGCCTTTTGTATTTAATTCCGATGCAATTTCTGTGCTTCATCGTCAATAAGAAGGTCCAAAGGATACAGTAAACCTGGAGTGAAGCATCGGAATCTATAACTAGTGTCACAGGAATGGTTCAAAACATAGACAGTAAGAAGATACAATCTTCTTGCACTTAAGTCGGCATTTTGCCTTTTGTATTTAAGTCCGATGCAATTTCTGTGTTTCATCGTGAATAAGAAGGTCAGAGGGATACAGTAACCGTGAAGTGAAGCATCGGAATCTATAACTAGTGTCACAGGAATGGTTCAAAACATGGACAGTAAGAATAGTCAGTCTTGTCGTACTTAAGTGGGCATTGTGCCTTTTGTATTTAATTCCGATGCAATTGCTTTGTTTCATCGTCAATAAGGTCACAGGGATACAGTAAACCTGAAGGGAAGCATCGGAATCTATAACTAGTGTCACAGGAATGATTCAAAACATAGACGGTAGAAAGAGTCAGTCTTCTTGTACTTAAGTCAGCATTGTGCCATTTGTATTTAATTCCGATGCAATTTCTGTGTTTCATCGTCAATAAGAAGGTCCAAGGGGTACACTAAACCTGGAGTGAAACATCGGAATCTATAACTAGTGTCACAGGAATGGTTCAAAAGATAGTCAGAAAGAAGAGTCAGTCTTGTTGTACTTAAGTCGGCATTGTGTCTTTTCTATTTAATTCCGATGCAATTTCTGTGTTTGATCGTCAACAAGAAGGTCAGAGGGATACAGTAAACCTGAAGTGAAGCATTGGAATCTATAACTAGTGTCTCAGGAATGGTTCAAAACATAGTCAGTAAGAAGAGTCAGGCTTCTTGTACTTAAGTCGGCATTGTGCCTTTTGTATTTAATTCCGAAGCAACTACGGTGTTTCATCGTCAATAAGAAGGTCGAAGGGATACAGTAAACCTAAAGTGAAGCATCGGAATCTATAACTACTGTCACAGGAATGGTTCAAAACATAGTCAGTAAGAAGAGTCAGTCCTCTTGTACTTATGTCTGCATTGTGCCATTTCTATTTAATTCCGATGCAATTTCTGTGTTTCATCGTCAATAAGAAGGTCCAAGGGGTACACTAAACCTGGAGTGAAGCATCGGAATCTAATACTAGTGTCACAGGAATGGTTCAAAGGATAGTCAGTAAGAAGAGTCAGTCTTGTTGTACTTAAGTCGGCATTGTGCCTTTTCTATTTAAATCCGATGCAATATCTGTGTTTCATCGTCAATAAGAAGGTCCAAGGGATACAGTAAACCTGAAGTGAAGCATCGGAATCTATAACTAGTGTCACAGGAACGGTTCAAATCATAGACAGTAAGAAGATACAGTCTTCTTGTACTTAAGTCGGCATTGTGCCTTTTGTATTTAATTCCGATGCAATTTCTGTGTTTCATCGTCAATAAGAAGGTCCAAGGGATACAGTAAACCTGAAGTGAAGCATCGGAATTTATAACTAGTGTCACAGGAATGGTTCAAAACATAGTCACTAAGAAGAGTCGGTCTTCATGTACTTAAGTCGGCATTGTGCCTTTTGTATTTAATCCAGGTGCAATTTCTGTGTTTCATCGTCAACAAGAAGGTTAGAGGGATACAGTAAACCTGATGTGAAGCATCGGAATCTATAACTAGTGTCACAGGAATGGTTCAAAACATAGTCAGTACGAAGAGTCAGTCTTCTTGTCCTTGAGACCGCATTGTGCCTTTTGTATTTAATTCCGATGTAATTTCTGTGTTTCATCGTGAATAAGAAGGTCAGAGGGATACAGTAACCCTGAAGTGAAGCATAGGAATCTATAACTAGTGTCACAGAAATGGTTCAAAACATAGTCAGTAAGATGAGTCAGTCTTCTTGTACATAAGTCGGCATTGTGCCATTTGTATTTAATTCCGATGCAATTTCTGTGTTTCATCGTCAATTAGAAGGTCAGAGGGATACAGTAAACCTGAAGTGAAGCATCGGAATCCTAAATTAGTGTCACAGGAATGGTTCAAAACATAGACAGTAGGAAGAGTCAGTCTTCTTGTACTTAAGTCGGCATTGTGCCTTTTGTATTTAATTCCGATCCAATTTCGGTGTTTCATCGTCAATAAGAAGGTCCAAGGGATACAGTGAACCTGAAGTGAAGAATCGGAATCTATAACTAGAGTCACAGGAATGGTTCAAAACATAGTCGGTAAAAAGAGTCAGTCTTCTTGTACTTAAGTCGGCATTGTGCCATTTCTATTTAATTCTGATGCAATTTCTGTGTTTCATCGTCAATAAGAAGGTCCAAGGGGTACACTAAACCTGGAGTGAAGCATCGGAATCTATAACTAGTGTCACAGTAATGGTTCCAAACATAGTCAGTAAGAAGAGTCAGTCTTCATGTACTTAAGTCGGCATTGTGCCTTTTGTATTTAATTCCGATGCAATTTCTGTGTTTCATCGTCAATAAGACGGTCCAAGGGATACAGTAAACCGGAAGTGAAGCATCGGAATCTATAACTAGTGTCACAGGAATGGTTCAAAACATAGTCAGTAAGAAGAGTCAGTATTCTTGTCCTTAAGGCGGCATTGTGCCTTTTGTATTTAATTCCGATGCAATTACTGTGTTTCATCGTCAATAAGAAGTTTCAAGTCATACAGTACACCGGGAGTGAAGCATCGGAATCTATAACTAGTGTCACAGGAACGGTTCAAATCATAGACAGTAAGAAGATACAGTCTTCTTGTACTTAAGTCGGCATTGTGCCTTTTGTATGTAATTCCGATGCAATTTCTGTGTTTCATCGTCAATAAGAAGGTCCAAGGGATACAGTAAACCTGAAGTGAAGCATCGGAATCTATAACTAGTGTCACAGGAATGGTTCAAAAAATAGTCTCTAAGAAAAGTCGGTCTTCATGTTTTAAGTCAGCATTGTGACTTTTATATTTAATCCCGGGGCAATTTCTCTGTTTCATCGTCAATATGAAGGTCAGAGGGATACAGTAAACCTGAAGTGAAGCATCGGAATCTATAACAAGTGTCACAGGAATTTATCAAAACATAGTGAGTAAGAAGAGTCAGTCTTCTGGTACTTAAGTCGGCATTGTGCCTTTTGTATTTAATTCCGATGCAATTTCTGTGTTTCATCGTGAATAAGAAGGTCAGAGGGATACAGTCACCCTGAAGTGAAGCATCGGAATCTATAACTAGTGTCACAGGAATGGTTCAAAACATAGTCAGTAAGAAGAGTCAGTCTTCCTGTCCTTAAGTCGGCATTGTGCCTTTTGTATTTAATTCCGATGCAATTTCTGTGTTTCATCGTGAATAAGAAGGTCAGAGGGATACTGTAACCGTGAAGTGAAGCATCGGAATCTATAACTAGTGTCACAGGAATGGTTCAAAACATAGACAGTAAGAAGAGTCAGTCTTGTTGTACTTAAGTCGGCATTGTGCCTTTTGCATTTAATTCCGATGCAATTTCTGTGTTTCATCGTCAATAAGGTCACAGGGATACAGTAAACCTGAAGGGAAGCATCGGAATCTATAACTAGTGTCACAGGAATGATTCAAAACATAGACAGTAGAAAGAGTCAGTCATCTTGTACTTAAGTCAGCATTGTGCCTTTTGTATTTAATTCCGATGCAATTTCTGTGTTTCATCGTCAATAAGAAGGTCCATGGGTACACTAAACCTGGAGTGAAGCATCGGAATCTATAACTAGTGTCACAGGAATGGTTCAAAAGATAGTCAGAAAAAAGAGTCAGTCATGTTGTACTTAAGTCGGCAATGTGCATTTTCTATTTAATTCCGATGCAATTTCTGTGTTTGATCGTCAATAAGAAGGTCAGAGGGATACAGTAAACCTGAAGTGAAGCATTGGAATCTATAACTAGTGTCTCAGGAATGGTTCAAAACATAGTCAGTAAGAAGAGTCAGTCTTCTTGTACTTAAGTCACCATTGTGCCTTTTGTATTTAATTCCGATGCAACTTCGGTGTTTCATCGTCAATAAGAAGGTCGAAGGGATACAGTAAACCTGAAGTGAAGCATCGGAATCTATAACTAGTGTCACAGGAATTGATCAAAACATAGTCAGTAAGACGAGTCAGTCTTCTTGTCCTTAAGTCGGCATTGTGCCTTTTGTATTTAATTCCGATGCAATTTCTGTGTTTTATCGTGAATAAGAAGGTCAGAGGGATACAGTCACCCTGAAGTGAAGCATCGGAATCTATAACTAGTGTCATAGGAATGGTTCAAAACATAGTCAGTAAGAAGAGTCAGTCTTCTTGTCCTTAAGTCGGCATTGTGCCTTTTGTATTTAATTCCGATGCAATTTCTGTGTTTCATCGTGAATAAGAAGGTCAGAGGGATACAGTAACCGTGAAGTGAAGCATCGGAATCTATAACTAGTGTCACAGGAATGGTTCAAAACATAGACAGTAAGAAGATTCAGTCTTGTTGTACTTAAGTCGGCATTGTGCCTTTTGTATTTAATTCCGATCCAATTTCTGTGTTTCATCCTCAATAAGGTCACAGGGATACAGTAAACCTGAAGGGAAGCATCGGAATCCAAAATTAGTGTCACAGGAATGGTTCAAAACATAGTCAGTAAGAAGAGTCAGTCTTCTTGTACTTAAGTCGGCATTGTGTTTTTTCTATTTATTTCCGATGCAATATCTGTGTTTCATCGTCAATAAGAAGGTCCAATGGATACATTAAACCTGAAGTGAAGCATCGGAATCTATAACTAGTGTCACAGGAATGGTTCAAAACATAGACAGTAGAAAGAGTCAGTCTTCTTGCACTTAAGTCAGCATTGTGCCTTTTGTATTTAATTCCGATGCAATTTCTGTATTTCATCGTCAATAAGAAGGTCCAAGGAGTACACTAAACCTGGAGTGAAGAATCGGAATCTATAACTAGTGTCACAGGAATGGTTCAAAAGATAGTCAGAAAGAAGAGTCAGTCTAGTTGTACTTATGCCGGCATTGTGCCTTTTGTATTTACTTCCGATGCAATTTCTGGGTTTCATCGTCAATAAGAAGGTCAGAGGGATACAGTAAACCTGAAGTGAAGCATCGGAATCTATAACTAGTGTCACAGTAATGGTTCAAAACATAGTCAGTAAGAAGAGTCAGTCTTCATGTACTTAAGTCGGTATTGTGCCTTTTGTATTTAATTCCGGTGCAATTTCTGGGTTTCATCGCCAATAAGAAGGTCCAAGGGATACATTAAACCTGAAGTGAAGCATCGGAATCTATAACTAGTGTCACAGGAATGGTTCAAAACATAGTCAGTAACAAGAGTCAGTCTTCTTGTACCTAAGTCGGCATTGTACCTTTTCTATTTATTTCCGATGCAATTCCGGCGCTTCATCGTCAATAAGAAGGTCCAAGTGATACAGTAAACCTGGTGTGAAGCATCGGAATCTATAACTAGTGTCACAGGAATGGTTCGAAACATAGACAGTAAGAAGAGTCAGTCCTCTTGCAATTAAGTCGGCATTGTGCCTTTTCTATTTAATTCCGATGCAATATCTGTGTTACGTCGTCAATAAGAAGGTCATAGGGATACAGTAAACCAGAAGTGTAGCATCGGAATCCAAAATTAGTGTCACAGGAATGGTTCAAAACATAGTCAGTAAGAAGAGTCAGTCTTCTTGTACTTAAGTCGGCATTGTGCCTTTTCTATTTAATTCCGATGCAATTTCTGTGTTTCATCGTCAATAAAAAGGTCCAAGGGATACATTAAACCTGAAGTGAAGCATCGGAATCTATAACTAGTGTCACAGGAATGGTTCAAAACGTAGTCAGTAAGAAGAATCAGTAATCTTGTCCTTAAGGCGGCATTGTGCCTTTTGTATTTAATTCCGATGCAGTTTCTGTGTTTCATCGTCAATAAGAAGGTCCAAGGCATACAGTAAACCTGGAGTGAAGCATCGGAATCTATAACTAGTGTCACAGGAATGGTTCAAAGGATAGTCAGTAAGAAGAGTCAGTCTTGTTGTACTTAAGTCGGCATTATGCTTTTTCTATTTAATTCCGATGCAATTTCTGTGTTTCATCGTCAATAAGAAGGTCAAAGGGATACAGTAAACCTGAAGTGAAGCATCGGAATCTATAACTAGTGTCACAGGAATGGTTCAAAACATAGACAGTAAGAAGAGTCAGTCTTCATGTACCTAAGTCGACATTGTGCCTTTTGTATTTAATTCCGATGCAATATCTGTGTTTCATCGTCAATGAGTAGGTCCAAGGGATACAGTTAACCTGAAGTGAAGCATCGGAATCTCTAACTAGTGTCACAGGAATGGTTCAAATCATAGTCGGTAAGATGAGTCAGTCTTCATGTACTTAAGTCGGCATTGTGCCTTTTGAATTTAATTCCGATGCAATTTCTGTGTTTCATCGACAATAAGAAGGTCCAAGGGAAACAGTAAACCTGAAGTGAAGCATCGGAATCTATAACTAGTGTCACAGGAATGGTTCAAAACATAGTCAGTAAGAAGAGTCAGTCTTCTTGCCCTTAAGTCGGCATTGTGCCTTTTGTATTTAATACCGATGCAATTTCTGTGTTTCATCGTGAATAAGAAGGTCAGAGGGATACAGTAACCGTGAAGTGAAGAATCGGAATCTATAACTAGTGTCACAGGAATGGTTCAAATCATAGACAGTTAGAAGAGTCAGTCTTGTTGTACTTAAGTCGGCATTGTGCCTTTTGTATTTAATTCCGATGCAATTTCTGTGTTTCATCGTCAATAAGAAGGTCCAAAGGATACAGTAAACCTGGAGTGAAGCATCGGAATCTGTAACTAGTGTCACAGGAATGGTTCAAAACATAGACAGTAAGAAGATACAGTCTTCTTGCACTTAAGTCGGCATTTTGCCTTTTGTATTTAAGTCCGATGCAATTTCTGTGTTTCATCGTCAATAAGAAGGTCCAAGGGATACAGTAAACCTGAAGTGAAGCATCGGAATCTATAACTAGTGTCACAGGAATGATTCAAAACATAGTCACTAAGAAGAGTCGGTCTTCATGTACTTAAGTCGTCATTGTGCCTTTTATATTTAATCCCTGTGCAATTTCTGTGTTTCATCGTCAATATGAAGGTCACAGGGAGACAGTAAACCTGAAGTGAAGCATCGGAATCTATAACTAGTGTCACAGGAATTTATCAAACATAGTCAGTAAGAAGAGTCAGTCTTCTTGTCCATAAGTCGGCATTGTCCCTTTTGTATTTAATTCCGATGCAATTTCTGTGTTTCATCGTCAATAAGGTCACAGGGATACAGTAAACCTTAAGGGAAGCATCGGAATCTATAACTAGTGTCACAGGAATGATTCAAAACATAGACAGTTCAAAGAGTCAGTCTTCTTGTACTTAAGTCAGCATTGTGCCTTTTGTATTTAAATCCGATGCAATTTCTGTGCTTCATCGTCAATATGAAGGTCACAGGGATACAGTAAACCTGAAGTGAAGCATCAGAATCTATAACTAGTGTCACAGGAATTTATCAAAACATAGTCAGTAAGAAGAGTCAGTCTTCTTGTCCTTAAGTGGGCATTGTGCCTTTTGTATTTAATTCCGATGCAATTTCTGTGTTTCATCGTGAATAAAAAGGTCAGAGGGAAACAGTCACCCTGAAGTGAAGCATCGGAATCTATAACTAGTGTCACAGGAATGGTTCAAAACATAGTCAGTAAGAAGAGTCAGTCTTCTTGCCCTTAAGTCGGCATTGTGCCTTTTGTATTTAATACCGATGCAATTTCTGTGTTTCATCGTGAATAAGAAGGTCAGAGGGATACAGTAACCGTGAAGTGAAGAATCGGAATCTATAACTAGTGTCACAGGAATGGTTCAAATCATAGACAGTAAGAAGAGTCAGTCTTGTTGTACTTAAGTCGGCATTGTGCCTTTTGTATTTAATTCCGATGCAATTTCTGTGTTTCATCGTCAATAAGAAGGTCCAAAGGATACAGTAAACCTGGAGTGAAGCATCGGAATCTATAACTAGTGTCACAGGAATGGTTCAAAAGATAGTCAGAAAGAAGAGTCAGTCTTGTTGTACTTAAGTCGGCATTGTGCCTTTTCAATTTAATTCCGATGCAATTTCTGTGTTTCATCATCAATAAGAAGGTCAGAGGGATACAGTAAACCTGAAGTGAAGCATTGGAATCTATAACTAGTGTCTCAGGAATGGTTCAAAACATAGTCAGTAAGAAGAGTCAGTCTTCTTGTACTTAAGTCGGCATTGTGCCTTTTGTATTTAATTCCGATGCAACTTCGGTGTTTCATCGTCAATAAGAAGGTCGAAGGGATACAGTAAACCTGAAGTGAAGCATCGGAATGTATAACTACTGTCACAGGAATGGTTCAAAACATAGTCAGTGAGAAGAGTCAGTCTTCTTGTACTTAAGTCGGCATTGTGCCATTTCTATTTAATTCCGATGCAATTTCTGCGTTTCATCGTCAATAAGAAGGTCCAAGGGGTACACTATACCTGGATTTAAGCATCGGAAACTATAACTAGTGTCACAGGAATGGTTCAAATGATAGTCAGTAAGAAGAATCAGTCTTGTTGTACTTAAGTCGGCATTGTGACTTTTGTATTTAAATCCGATGCAATTTCTGTGCTTCATCGTCAATATGAAGGTCACAGGGATACAGTAAACCTGAAGTGAAGCATCAGAATCTATAACTAGTGTCACAGGAATTTATTAAAACTTAGTCAGTAAGAAGAGTCAGTCATCTTGTCCTTAAGTTAGCATTGTGCCTTTTGTATTTAATTCCGATGCAATTTCTGTGCTTCATCGTCAATATGAAGGTCACAGGGATACAGTAAACCTGAAGTGAAGCATCGGAATCTATAACTAGTGTCTCAGGAATGGTGCAAAACATAGTCAGTAAGAAGAGTCAGTCTTCTTGTCCTTAAGTGGGCATTGTGCCTTTTGTATTTAATTCCGATGCAATATCTGTGTTTCATCGTGAATAAGAAGGTCAGAGGGATACAGTCACCCTGAAGTGAAGCATCGGAATATATAACTAGTGTCACAGGAATGGTTCAAAACATAGTCAGTAAGAAGGGTCAGTCTTCTTGCCCTTAAGTCGGCATTGTGCCTTTTGTATTTAATACCGATGCAATTTCTGTGTTTCATCGTGAATAAGAAGGTCAGAGGGATACAGTAACCGTGAAGTGTAGCATCGGAATCTATAACTAGTGTCACAGGAATGGTTCAAAACATAGACAGTAAGAAGAGTCAGTCTTGATGTACTTAAGTCGGAATTGTGCCTTTTGTATGTAATTCCGATGCTATTTCTGTGTTTCATCGTCAATAAGAAGGTCCAAAGGATACAGTAAACCTGGAGTGAAGCATCGGAATCTATAACAAGTGTCACAGGATTGGTTCAATACATAGACAGTAAGAAGATACAGTCTTCTTGCACTTAAGTCGGCATTTTGCCTTTTGTATTTAAATCCGATGCAATTTCTGTGTTTCATCGTCAATAAGAAGGTCCAAGGGATACAGGAAACCTGAAGTGAAGCATCGGAATCTATAACTAGTGTCACAGGAATGGTTCAAAACATAGTCACTAAGAAGAGTCGGTCTTCATGTACTTAAGTCGTCATTGTGCCTTTTATATTTAATCCCGGTGCAATTTCTGTGTTTCATCGTCAATATGAAGGTCACAGCGATACAGTAAACCTGAAGTGAAGCATCGGAATCTATAACTAGTGTCACAGGAATTTATCAAAACATAGTCAGTAAGAAGAGTCAGTCTTCTTGTCCTTAAGTGGGCATTGTCCTTTTGTATTTAATTCCGATGCAATTTCTGTGTTTCATCGTGAATAAGAAGGTCAGAGGGATACAGTCACCCTGAAGTGAAGCATCGGAATCTATAACTAGTGTCACAGGAATGGTTCATAACATAGTCAGTAAGAAGAGTCAGTCTTCTTGCCCTTAAGTCGGCATTGTGCCTTTTGTATTTAATTCCGATGCAATTTCTGTGTTTCATCGTGAATAAGAAGGTCAGAGGGATACAGTAACCGTGAAGTGAAGCATCGGAATCTATAACTAGTGTCACAGAAATGGTTCAAAACATAGACAGTAAGAAGAGTCAGTCTTGTTGTACTTAAGTCGGCATTGTGCCTTTTGTATTTAATTCCGATGCAATATCTGTGTTTCATCGTCAATAAGGTCACAGGGATACAGTAAACCTGAAGGGAAGCATCGGAATCTATAACTAGTGTCACAGGAATGATTCAAATCATAGACAGTAGAAAGAGTCAGTCTTCTTGTACTTAAGTCAGCATTGTGCCTTTTGTATTTAATTCCGATGCAATTTCTGTGTTTCATCGTCAATAAGAAGGTCCAAGGGGTACACTAAACTTGGAGTGAAGCATCGGAATCTATAACTAGTTTCACAGGAATGGTTCAAAAGATAGTCAGAAAGAAGAGTCAGTCTTGTTGTACTTAAGTCGGCATTGTGTCTTTTCTATTTAATTCCGATGCAATTTCTGTGTTTGATCGTGAATAAGAAGGTCAGAGTGATACAGTAAACCTGAAGTGAGGCATTGGAATCTATAACTAGTGTCTCAGGAATGGTTCAAAACATAGTCAGTAAGAAGAGTCAGTCGTCTTGTCCTTAAGTCAGCATTGTGCCTTTTGTATTTAATTCCGATGCAATTTCTGTGCTTCATCGTCAATAAGAAGGTCCAAGGCATACAGTAAACCTGGAGTGAAGCATCGGAATCTATAACTAGTGTCACAGGAATGGTTCAAAGGATAGTCAGTAAGAAGAGTCAGTCTTGTTGTACTTAAGTCGGCATTATGCTTTTTCTATTTAATTCCGATGCAATTTCTGTGTTTCATCGTCAATAAGAAGGTCAAAGGGATACAGTAAACCTGAAGTGAAGCATCGGAATCTATAACTAGTGTCACAGGAATGGTTCAAAACATAGACAGTAAGAAGAGTCAGTCTTCATGTACCTAAGTCGACATTGTGCCTTTTGTATTTAATTCCAATGCAATATCTGTGTTTCATCGTCAATGAGTAGGTCCAAGGGATACAGTTAACCTGAAGTGAAGCATCGGAATCTCTAACTAGTGTCACAGGAATGGTTCAAATCATAGTCGGTAAGATGAGTCAGTCTTCATGTACTTAAGTCGGCATTGTGCCATTGAATTTAATTCCGATGCAATTTCTGTGTTTCATCGACAATAAGAAGGTCCAAGGGAAACAGTAAACCTGAAGTGAAGCATCGGAATCTATAACTAGTGTCACAGGAATGGTTCAAAACATAGTCAGTAGGAAGAGTCAGTCTTCTTGCCCTTAAGTCGGCATTGTGCCTTTTGTATTTAATACCGATGCAATTTCTGTGTTTCATCGTGAATAAGAAGGTCAGAGGGATACAGTAACCGTGAAGTGAAGAATCGGAATCTATAAATAGTGTCACAGGAATGGTTCAAATCATAGACAGTTAGAAGAGTCAGTCTTGTTGTACTTAAGTCGGCATTGTGCCTTTTGTATTTAATTCCGATGCAATTTCTGTGTTTCATCGTCAATAAGAAGGTCCATAGGATACAGTAAACCTGGAGTGAAGCATCGGAATCTGTAACTAGTGTCACAGGAATGGTTCAAAACATAGACAGTAAGAAGATACAGTCTTCTTGCACTTAAGTCGGCATTTTGCCTTTTGTATTTAAGTCCGATGCAATTTCTGTGTTTCATCGTCAATAAGAAGGTCCAAGGGATACAGTAAACCTGAAGTGAAGCATCGGAATCTATAACTAGTGTCACAGGAATGATTCAAAACATAGTCACTAAGAAGAGTCGGTCTTCATGTACTTAAGTCGTCATTGTGCCTTTTATATTTAATCCCTGTGCAATTTCTGTGTTTCATCGTCAATATGAAGGTCACAGGGAGACAGTAAACCTGAAGTGAAGCATCGGAATCTATAACTAGTGTCACAGGAATTTATCAAACATAGTCAGTAAGAAGAGTCAGTCTTCTTGTCCATAAGTCGGCATTGTCCCTTTTGTATTTAATTCCGATGCAATTTCTGTGTTTCATCGTCAATAAGGTCACAGGGATACAGTAAACCTGAAGGGAAGCATCGGAATCTATAACTAGTGTCACAGGAATGATTCAAAACATAGACAGTTCAAAGAGTCAGTCTTCTTGTACTTAAGTCAGCATTGTGCCTTTTGTATTTAAATCCGATGCAATTTCTGTGCTTCATCGTCAATATGAAGGTCACAGGGATACAGTAAACCTGAAGTGAAGCATCAGAATCTATAACTAGTGTCACAGGAATTTATCAAAACATAGTCAGTAAGAAGAGTCAGTCTTCTTGTCCTTAAGTGGGCATTGTGCCTTTTGTATTTAATTCCGATGCAATTTCTGTGTTTCATCGTGAATAAAAAGGTCAGAGGGAAACAGTCACCCTGAAGTGAAGCATCGGAATCTATAACTAGTGTCACAGGAATGGTTCAAAACATAGTCAGTAAGAAGAGTCAGTCTTCTTGCCCTTAAGTCGGCATTGTGCCTTTTGTATTTAATACCGATGCAATTTCTGTGTTTCATCGTGAATAAGAAGGTCAGAGGGATACAGTAACCGTGAAGTGAAGAATCGGAATCTATAACTAGTGTCACAGGAATGGTTCAAATCATAGACAGTAAGAAGAGTCAGTCTTGTTGTACTTAAGTCGGCATTGTGCCTTTTGTATTTAATTCCGATGCAATTTCTGTGTTTCATCGTCAATAAGAAGGTCCAAAGGATACAGTAAACCTGGAGTGAAGCATCGGAATCTATAACTAGTGTCACAGGAATGGTTCAAAAGATAGTCAGAAAGAAGAGTCAGTCTTGTTGTACTTAAGTCGGCATTGTGCCTTTTCAATTTAATTCCGATGCAATTTCTGTGTTTCATCATCAATAAGAAGGTCAGAGGGATACAGTAAACCTGAAGTGAAGCATTGGAATCTATAACTAGTGTCTCAGGAATGGTTCAAAACATAGTCAGTAAGAAGAGTCAGTCTTCTTGTACTTAAGTCGGCATTGTGCCTTTTGTATTTAATTCCGATGCAACTTCGGTGTTTCATCGTCAATAAGAAGGTCGAAGGGATACAGTAAACCTGAAGTGAAGCATCGGAATGTATAACTACTGTCACAGGAATGGTTCAAAACATAGTCAGTGAGAAGAGTCAGTCTTCTTGTACTTAAGTCGGCATTGTGCCATTTCTATTTAATTCCGATGCAATTTCTGCGTTTCATCGTCAATAAGAAGGTCCAAGGGGTACACTATACCTGGATTTAAGCATCGGAAACTATAACTAGTGTCACAGGAATGGTTCAAATGATAGTCAGTAAGAAGAATCAGTCTTGTTGTACTTAAGTCGGCATTGTGACATTTGTATTTAAATCCGATGCAATTTCTGTGCTTCATCGTCAATATGAAGGTCACAGGGATACAGTAAACCTGAAGTGAAGCATCAGAATCTATAACTAGTGTCACAGGAATTTATTAAAACTTAGTCAGTAAGAAGAGTCAGTCATCTTGTCCTTAAGTTAGCATTGTGCCTTTTGTATTTAATTCCGATGCAATTTCTGTGCTTCATCGTCAATATGAAGGTCACAGGGATACAGTAAACCTGAAGTGAAGCATCGGAATCTATAACTAGTGTCTCAGGAATGGTGCAAAACATAGTCAGTAAGAAGAGTCAGTCTTCTTGTCCTTAAGTGGGCATTGTGCCTTTTGTATTTAATTCCGATGCAATATCTGTGTTTCATCGTGAATAAGAAGGTCAGAGGGATACAGTCACCCTGAAGTGAAGCATCGGAATATATAACTAGTGTCACAGGAATGGTTCAAAACATAGTCAGTAAGAAGGGTCAGTCTTCTTGCCCTTAAGTCGGCATTGTGCCTTTTGTATTTAATACCGATGCAATTTCTGTGTTTCATCGTGAATAAGAAGGTCAGAGGGATACAGTAACCGTGAAGTGTAGCATCGGAATCTATAACTAGTGTCACAGGAATGGTTCAAAACATAGACAGTAAGAAGAGTCAGTCTTGATGTACTTAAGTCGGAATTGTGCATTTTGTATGTAATTCCGATGCTATTTCTGTGTTTCATCGTCAATAAGAAGGTCCAAAGGATACAGTAAACCTGGAGTGAAGCATCGGAATCTATAACTAGTGTCACAGGATTGGTTCAATACATAGACAGTAAGAAGATACAGTCTTCTTGCACTTAAGTCGGCATTTTGCCTTTTGTATTTAAATCCGATGCAATTTCTGTGTTTCATCGTCAATAAGAAGGTCCAAGGGATACAGGAAACCTGAAGTGAAGCATCGGAATCTATAACTAGTGTCACAGGAATGGTTCAAAACATAGTCACTAAGAAGAGTCGGTCTTCATGTACTTAAGTCGTCATTGTGCCTTTTATATTTAATCCCGGTGCAATTTCTGTGTTTCATCGTCAATATGAAGGTCACAGCGATACAGTAAACCTGAAGTGAAGCATCGGAATCTATAACTAGTGTCACAGGAATTTATTAAAACATAGTCAGTAAGAAGAGTCAGTCTTCTTGTCCTTAAGTGGGCATTGTCCTTTTGTATTTAATTCCGATGCAATTTCTGTGTTTCATCGTGAATAAGAAGGTCAGAGGGATACAGTCACCCTGAAGTGAAGCATCGGAATCTATAACTAGTGTCACAGGAATGGTTCATAACATAGTCAGTAAGAAGAGTCAGTCTTCTTGCCCTTAAGTCGGCATTGTGCCTTTTGTATTTAATTCCGATGCAATTTCTGTGTTTCATCGTGAATAAGAAGGTCAGAGGGATACAGTAACCGTGAAGTGAAGCATCGGAATCTATAACTAGTGTCACAGGAATGGTTCAAAACATAGACAGTAAGAAGAGTCAGTCTTGTTGTACTTAAGTCGGCATTGTGCCTTTTGTATTTAATTCCGATGCAATATCTGTGTTTCATCGTCAATAAGGTCACAGGGATACAGTAAACCTGAAGGGAAGCATCGGAATCTATAACTAGTGTCACAGGAATGATTCAAATCATAGACAGTAGAAAGAGTCAGTCTTCTTGTACTTAAGTCAGCATTGTGCCTTTTGTATTTAATTCCGATGCAATTTCTGTGTTTCATCGTCAATAAGAAGGTCCAAGGGGTACACTAAACTTGGAGTAAAGCATCGGAATCTATAACTAGTTTCACAGGAATGGTTCAAAAGATAGTCAGAAAGAAGAGTCAGTCTTGTTGTACTTAAGTCGGCATTGTGTCTTTTCTATTTAATTCCGATGCAATTTCTGTGTTTGATCGTGAATAAGAAGGTCAGAGTGATACAGTAAACCTGAAGTGAGGCATTGGAATCTATAACTAGTGTCTCAGGAATGGTTCAAAACATAGTCAGTAAGAAGAGTCAGTCGTCTTGTCCTTAAGTCAGCATTGTGCCTTTTGTATTTAATTCCGATGCAATTTCTGTGCTTCATCGTCAATAAGAAGGTCCAAGAGATACAGTAAACCGGGAGTGTAGCATCAGAATCTATAACTTCTATCACAGGAATGGTTCAAAACATAGACAGTAAGAAGTGTCAGTCTTCATGTACCTAAGTCGACATTGTGCCTTTTGTATTTAATTCCGATGCAATTTCTGAGTTTCATCGTCAATGAGTAGGTCCAAGGGTTACAGTAAACCTGAAGTGAAGCATCGGAATCTATGACTAGTGTCACAGGAATGGTTCAAATCATAGTCGGTAAGAAGAGTCAGTCTTCATGTACTTAAGTCGGCATTGTGCCTTTTGTATTTAATTCCGATGCAATTTCTGTGTTTCATCGTCAATAAGAAGGTCCAAGGGATACAGTAAACCTGAAGTGTAGCATCGGAATCTATAACTAGTGTCACAGGAATGGTTCAAAACATAGTCAGTAAGAAGAGTCAGTCTTCTTGTCCTTAAGGCGGCATTCTGGCCCTTGTATTTAATTCCGATGCAATTTCTGTGTTTCATCGTCAATAAGAAGGTCCAAAGGATACAGTAAACCTGGAGTGAAGCATCGGAATCTATAACTAGTGTCACAGGAATGGTTCAAAACATAGACAGTAAGAAGATACAGTCTTCTTGCACTTAAGTCGGCATTTTGCCTTTTGTATTTAAGTCCGATGCAACTACTGTGTTTCATCGTCACTAAGAAGGTCCTAGGGATACAGTAAACCTGGAGTGAAGCATCGGAATCTATAACTAGTGTCACAGGAATGGTTCAAAAGATAGTCAGAATGAAGAGTCAGTCTTGTTGTACTTAAGTCGGCATTGTGTCTTTTCTATTTCATTCCGATGCAATTTCTGTGTTTGATCATCAATAAGAAGGTCAGAGGGATACAGTAAACCTGAAGTGAGGCATTGGAATCTATAACTAGTGTCTCAGGAATGGTACAAAACATAGTCAGTAAGAAGATTCTGTCTTCTTGTACTTAAGTCGGCATAGTGCTATTTGTATTTAATTCCGATGCAATTTCTGTGTTTCATCGTTAATAAGAAGGTCCAAGGGGTACACTAAACCTGGAGTGAAGCATCGGAATCCATAACTAGTGTCACAGGAATGGTTCAAAGGATAGTCAGTAAGAAGAGTCAGTCTTGTTGTACTTAAGTCGGCATTGTGCCTTTTCTATTTAATTCCGATGCAATTTCTGTGTTTCATCGTCAATAAGAAGGTCAAAGGGATACAGTAAACCTGAAGTGAAGCATCGGAATCTATAACTAGTGTCTCAGGAATGGTTCAAAACATAGTCAGTAAGAAGAGTCAGTCTTCTTGTCCTTAAGTCAGCATTGTGCCTTTTGTATTTAATTCCGATGCAATTTCTGTGCTTCATCGTCAATAAGAAGGTCCAAGGGATACAGTAAACCGGGAGTGTAGCATCGGAATCTATAACTTGTGTCACAGGAATGGTTCAAAACATAGACAGTAAGAAGAGTGAGTCTTCATGTACCTAAGTCGACATTGTGCCTTTTGTAATTAATTCCGATGCAATTACTGTGTTTCAGCGTCAATGAGTAGGTCCAAGGGATACAGTAAACCTGAAGTGAAGCATCGGAATCTATATTTAGTGTCACACGAATGGTTCAAATCATAGTCGGTAAGAAGAGTCAGTCTTCATGTACTTAAGTCGGCATTGTGCCTTTTGTAATTAATTCCGATGCAATTTCTGTGTTTCATCGTGAATAAGAAGGTCAGAGGGATACAGTAACCCTGAAGTGAAGCATAGGAATCTATAACTAGTGTCACAGAAATGGTTCAAACATAGTCAGTAAAATGAGTCAGTCTTCTTGTACTTAAGTCGGCATTGTGCCTTTTGTATTTAATTCCGATCCAATTTCGGTGTTTCATCGTCAATAAGAAGGTCCAAGGGATACAGTAAACCTGAAGTGAAGAATCGGAATCTATAACTAGTGCCACAGGAATGGTTCAAAACATAGTCAGTAAAAAGAGTCAGTCGTCTTGTACTTAAGTCGGCATTGTGCCATTTCTATTTAATTCTGATGCAATTTCTGTGTTTCATCGTCAACAAGAAGGTCCAAGGGGTACACTAAACCTGGAGTGAAGCATCGGAATCTATAACTAGTGTCACAGGAATGGTTTAAAACATAGTCAGTAAGAAGAGTCAGTCTTCATGTACTTAAGTCGGCATTGTGCCTTTTGTATTTAATTCCGATGCAATTTCTGTGTTTCATCGTGAATAAGAAGGTCAGAGGGATACAGTAACCCTGAAGTGAAGCATAGGAATCTATAACTAGTGTCACAGAAATGGTTCAAAACATAGTCAGTAAGATGAGTCAGTCTTCTTGTACTTAAGTCGGCATTGTGCCTTTTGTATTTAATTCCGATGCAATTTCTGTGTTTCATCGTCAATTAGAAGGTCAGAGGGATACAGTAAACCTGAAGTTAAGCATCGGAATCCTAAATTAGTGTCACAGGAATGGTTCGAAACATAGACAGTAGAAGAGTCAGTCTTCATGTACTTAAGTCGGCATTGTGCCTTTTGTATTTAATTCCGTTCCAATTTCGGTGTTTCATCGTCAATAAGAAGGTCCAAGGGACACAGTAAACCTGAAGTGAAGAATCGGAATCTATAACTCGTGCCACAGGAATGGTTCAAAACATAGTCAGTAAGAAGAGTCAGTCTTCTTGTACTTAAGTCGGCATTGTGCCATTTCTATTTAATCCTGATGCAATTTCTGTGTTTCGTCGTCAACAAGAAGGTCCAAGGGGTACACTAAACCTGGAGTGAAGCATCGGAATCTATAACTAGTGTCACAGGAATAGTTCAAAAGATAGTCAGTAAGAAGAGTCAGTCTTGTTGTACTTAAGTCGGCATTGTGTCTTTTCTATTTAATTCCGATGCAATTTCTGTGTTTGATCATCAATAAGAAGGTCAGAGGGATGCAGTAAACCTGAAGTGAAGCATCGGAATCTATAACTGGTGTCTCAGGAATGGTTCAAAACATAGTCATTTAGAAGAGTCAGTCTTCTTGTCCTTAAATCAGCATTGTGCCTTTTGTATTTAATTCCGATGCAATTTCTGTGCTTCATCGTGTATAAGAAGGTCCAAGCGATACAGTAAACCTGGAGTGTAGCATCGGAATCTATAACTAGTGTCACAGGAATGGTTCAAATCATAGTCAGTAAGAAGAGTCAGTCTTCTTGTCCTCAAGGCAACATTGTGGCCCTTGTATTTAATTCCGATGCAATTTCTGTGTTTCATCGTCAATAAGAAGGTCCAAGGGATACAGTAAACCTGTAGTGAAGCATCGGAATCTGTAACTAGTGTCACAGGAATGATTCAAAACATAGACAGTAAGAAGATACAGTCTTCTTGCACTTAAGTCGACATTTTGCCTTTTGTACTTAAGTCAGATTCAATTTCTGTGTTTCATCGTCAATAAGAAGGTCCAAGGGATACAGTTAACCTGAAGTGAAGCATCGGAATCTATAACTAGTGTCACAGGATTGGTTTAAAACATAGTCACTGAGACGAGTCGGTCTTCATGTACTTAAGTCGGCATTGTGCCTTTTGTATTTAATCCCGGTGCAATTTCTGTGTTTCATCGTCAATTAGAAGGTTAGAAGGATACAGTTAACCTGAAGTGAAGCATCGGAATCTATAACTAGTGTCACAGGAATGGTTCAAAACATAGTCAGTAAGAAGAGTCAGTCTTCTTGTACTTAAGTCGGCATTGTGCCTTTTGTATTTAATTCCGATGCAATTTCGATGTTTCATCGTCAGTAAGAAGGTCCAAGGGATACAGTAAACCTGAAGTGAAGCATCGGAATCTATAACTAGTGTCACAGGAATGGTTCAAAACATAGTCAATAACAAGAGTCAGTCTTCTTGTACTTAAGTCGGCATTGTGCCATTTCTATTTAATTCCGATGCAATTTCAGTGATTCATCGTCAATAAGAAGGTCAGAGGCATACAGTAAACCTGAAGTGAAGCATAGGAATCCTAAATTAGTGTCACAGGAATGGTTCAAATCATAGACAGTAGGAAGAGTCAGTCTTCTTGTACTTAAGTCGGCATTGTGCCTTTTGTATTTAATTCCGATGCAATTTCGATGTTTCATCGTCAGTAAGAAGGTCCAAGGGATACAGTAAACCTGAAGTGAAGCATCGGAATCTATAACTAGTGTCACAGGAATGGTTCAAAACATAGTCAATAACAAGAGTCAGTCTTCTTGTACTTAATTCGGCATTGTGCCTTTTGTATTTAATTCCGATGCAATTTCTGTGCTTCATCGTCAATACGAAGGTCTGAGGGATACAGTAAACCTGAAGTGAAGCATCGGAATCTATGACTAGTGTCACAGGAATGGTTCCAAACATAGTCAGTAAGAAGAGTCAGTCTTTTTGTACTTAAGTCGGCACTGTTCTTTTTGTATTTAATTCTGATGCAATTTCTGTGTTTCATCGGGAATAAGACGGTCAGAGGGATACAGTAACCCTAAGTGAAGCATCGGAATCTATAACTAGTGTCTCAGGAATGTATCAAATCATAGTCAGTAAGAAGAGTCAGTTTTCTTGTACTTAAGTCAGCATTGTGCCTTTTGTATTTAATTCCGATGCAATTTCTGTGTATCATCGTGAATAAGAAGGGCAGAGGGATACAGTAACCCTGAAGTGAAGCATAGGAATCTATAACTAGTGTCACAGGAATGGTTCTAAACATAGACAGTAAGAAGAGTCAGTCTTCTTGTACTTAAGTCGGTATTGTGCCTTTTGTATTTAATTCCGATGCAATTTCTGTGTTGTATCGTCAATAAGGTCAGAGGGATACAGTAAACCTGAAGTGAAGCATCGGAATCTATAACTAGTGTCACAGGAATGGTTCAAAACATAGACAGTAGGAAGAGTCAGTCTTCTTGTACTTAAGTCGGCATTGTACCTTTTGTATTTAATTCTGATGCAATTTCTGTGTTGCATCGTCAATAAGGTCAGAGGGATACAGTAAAACTGAAGTGAAGCATCGGAATCTATAACTAGTGTCACAGGAATTGTTCAAAACATAGACAGTAGGAAGAGTCAGTCTTCTTGTACTTAAGTCGGCATTGTGCCTTTGGTATTTAATTCCGATGCAATTTCTGTGTTTCATCGTCAATGAGTAGGTCTAAGGGATACAGTAAACCTGAAGTGAAGCATCGGAATCTATAACTAGTGTCACAGGAATGGTTCAAAACATAGACAGTAAGAAGAGTCAGTCTTCTTGTACTTAAGTCGGCATTGTCCCTTTTGTATTTAATTCCGATGCAATTTCTGTGTTTCATCATCAATAAGGTCACAGGGATACAGTAAACCTGAAGTGAAGCATCGGAATCTATAATTAGTGTCACAGGAATGGTTCAAAACATAGACAGTAGAAAGAGTCAGTCTACTTGTACTTAAGTCGGCATTGTGCTTTTTGTATTTAATTCCGATGCAATTTCTGTGTTTCACCGTCAATACGAAGGTCAGAGGGATACAGTAAACCTGAAGTGAAGCATCGGAATCCAAAATTAGTGTCACAGGAATGGTTCAAAACACAGACAGTAGGAAGAGTCAGTCTTCTTGTACTTATGTCGGCATTGTGCCTTTTGTATTTAATTCCGATGCAACTTCGGTGTTTCATCGTCAATCAGAAGGTCCAAGGGATACAGTAAACCTGAAGTGAAGCATCGGAATCTATAACTAGTGTCACAGGAATGGTTCAAAACATAGTCAGTAAGAAGAGTCACTCTTCTTGTACTTAGGTCGGCATTGTGCCATTTCTACTTAATTCCGATGCAATTTCTGTGTTTCATCGTCATTAAGAAGGTCCAAGGGGTACACTAAACCTGGAGTGAAGCATCGCAATCTATAACTAGTGTCACAGGAATGGTTCAAAGGATAGTCAGTAAGAAGAGTCAGTCTTGTTGTACTTAAGTCGGCATTGTGCCTTTTCTATTGATTTCCAATGCAATTTCTGTATTCCATCGTCAATAAGAAGGTCAGAGGGATACAGTAAACCTGAAGTGAAGCATCGGAATCTATAACTAGTGTCTCAGGAATGTATCAAATCATAGTCAGTAAGAAGAGTCAGTTTTCTTGTACTTAAGTCAGCATTGTGCCGTTTGTATGTAATTCCGATGCAATTTCTGTGTTTCATCGTGAATAAGAAGGGCAGAGGGATACAGTAACCCTGAAGTGAAGCATAGGAATCTATAACTAGTGTCACAGAAATGGTTCAAAACATAGTCAGTAAGAAGAGTCATTCTTCTTGTACTTAAGTCTGCATTGTGCCTTTTGTATTTAATTCCGATGCAATTTCGGTGTTTCATCGACAATAAGAAGCTCCAAGGTATACAGTAAACCTGAAGTGAAGCATCGGAATCTATAACTAGTGACACAGGAATGGTTCAAAACATAGTCAGTAAGAAGAGTCAGTCTTCTTGTACTGAAGTCGGCATTGTGCCTTTTGAATTTAATTCCGATGCAATTTCTGTGTTTCATCGTCAATAAGGTCACAGGGATACAGTAAACCTGAAGTGAAGCATCGGAATCTATAACTAGTGTCACAGGAATGGTTCAAAACATAGACAGTACAAAGAGTCAGTCCTCTTGTACCTAAGTCGGCATTGTGCCTTTTGTATTTAATTCAGATGCAATTTCTGTGTTTCATCGTCAATACGAAAGTCAGAGGGATTCAGTAAACCTGAAGTGAAGCATCGGAATCCAAAATTAGTGTCACAGGAATGGTTAAAACACAGACAGTAGGAAGAGTCAGTCTTCTTGTACTTAAGTCGGCATTGTGCCTTTTGTATTTAATTCCGATGCAACTTCGTTGTTTCATCGTCAATATGAAGGTCCAAGGGATACAGTAAACCTGGAGTGTAGCATCGGAATCTATAACTAGTGTCACAGAAATGGTACAAAACATAGACAGTAAGAAGAGTCAGTCTTCATGTACCTAAGTGGACATTGTGCCTTTTGTATTTAATTCCGATGCAATTTCTGTGTTTCATCGTCAATGAGTAGGTCCAAGGGATACAGTAAACCTGAAGTGAAGCATCGGAATCTATAACTAGTGTCACAGGAATGGTTCAAATCATAGTCGGTAAGAAGAGTTAGTCTTCATGTACTTAAGTCGGCATTGTGCCTTTTGTATTTAATTCCGATGCAATTTCTGTGTTTCATCGTCAATAAGAAGGTCCAAGGGATACAGTAAACCTGAAGTGAAGCATCGGACTCTATAACTAGTGTCACAGGAATGGTTCAAAACATAGTCACTAAGAAGTGTCGGTCTTCATGTACTTAAGTCGGCATTGTGCCTTTTGTATTTAATCCCGGTGCAATTTCTGTGTTTCATCGTCAATAAGAAGGTCAGAGGGATACAGTAACCCTGAAGTGAAGCATCGGAATGTATAACTAGTGTCACAGGAATGGTTCAAAACATAGTCAGTACCAAGAGTCAGTCTTCTTGTCCTTCAGTCGGCATTGTTCCTTTTGTAATTAATTCCGATGCAATTTCTGTGTTTCATCGAGAATATGAAGGTCAGAGGGATACAGTAACCCTGAAGTGAAGCATAGGAATCTATAACTAGTGTCACAGAAATGGTTCAAAACATAGTCAGTAAGAAGAGTCATTCTTCTTGTACTTAAGTCGGCATTGTGCCTTTTGTATTTAATTCCGATGCAATTTGGGTGTTTCATCGTCAATAAGAAGCCCCAAGGTATACAGTAAACCTGAAGTGAGGCATCGGAATCTATAACTAGTGTCACAGGAATGGCTCAAAACATAGTCAGTAAGAAGAGTCAATCTTCTTGTACTTAAATCGGTATTGTGCCTTTTGTACTTAATTCCGATGCAATTTCTGTGTTTCATCGTCAATAAGAAGGTCCAAGGGATACAGTAGACCTGAAGTGAAGCATCGGAATCTGTAACTAGTGTCACAGGAATGGTTCAAAACATAGTCAGTAAGAAGAGTCAGTATTCTTGTCCTTAAGGCGTCATTGTGCCTTTTGTAATTAATTCCGATGCAATTTCTGTGTTTCATCGTGAATAAGAAGGTCAGAGGGATACAGTAACCCTGAAGTGAAGCATCGGAATCTATATCTAGTGTCACAGGAATGGTTCAAAACATAGACAGTAAGAAGAGTCAGACTTCTTGTACTTAAGTCGGTATTGTGGCTTTTGTATTTAATTCCGATGCAATTTCTGTGTTGCATCGTCAATAAGGTCAGAGGGATACAGTAAACCTGAAGTGAAGCATCGGAATCTATAACTAGTGTCACAGGAATGGTTGAAAACATAGTCTGTAAGAAGAGTCAGTATTCTTGTACTTAAGCCGGCATTGTGCCTTTTGTATTTAATTCCGATGCAATTTCTGTGTTTCATCGTCAATAAGATTGTCCAAGGGATACAGTAAATCTGGAGTGAAGCATCGGAATCTATAACTAGTGTCACAGGAATGATTCAAAACATAGTCACTAAGAAGAGTCGGTCTTCATGTACTGAAGTCGGCATTGTGCCTTTTGTATTTAATCCCGGTGCAATTTCTGTGTTTCATCGCCAATAAGAAGGTCAGAGGGATACAGTAAACCTGAAGTGAAGCATCGGAATCTATAACTAGTGTCACAGGAATGGTTCAAAACATAGTCAGTAAGAAGAGTCAGTCTTCTTTTCCTTAAGTAGGCATTGTGCATTTGTATTTAAATTCGATGCAATTTCTGTGTTTCATCGTGAATAAGAAGGTCAGACGGATACAGTAACCCTGAAGTGAAGCATCGGAATCTATATCTAGTGTCACAGGAATGGTTCAAATCATAGACAGTAAGAAGAGTCAGACTTCTTGTACTTAAGTCGGTATTGTGCCTTTTGTATTTAATTCCGATGCAATTTCTGGGTTGCATCGTCAATAAGGTCAGAGGGATACAGTAAACCTGAAGTGAAGCATCAGAATCTATAACTAGTGTCACAGAAATGGTTCAAATCATAGACAGTAGGAAGAGTCAGTCTTCTTGTACTTAAGTCGGCATTGTGCCTTTTGTATTTAATTCCGATGCAATTTCTGTGTTTCATCGTCAATACGAAGGTCAGAGGGATACAGTAAACCTGAAGTGAAGCATCGGAATCCAAAATTAGTGTCACAGGAATGGTTCCAAACATAGACAGTAGGAAGAGTCAGTCTTCTTGAACTTATGTAGGCACTGTGCCCTTTGTATTTAATTCCCAAGCAACTTCGGTGTTTCATGGTCAATAAGAAGGTCCA
This sequence comes from Schistocerca serialis cubense, assembly GCF_023864345.2. Classification (NCBI taxonomy): domain Eukaryota; kingdom Metazoa; phylum Arthropoda; class Insecta; order Orthoptera; family Acrididae; genus Schistocerca; species Schistocerca serialis. The sequence continues at coordinate 538,781,148 of NC_064646.1, forward strand.
AGGGATACAGTAAACCCGAAGTGAAGCATCGGAATCTATAACTAGTGTCACAGGAATGGTTCAAAACATAGTCAGTAAGAAGAGTCAGTCTTCTCGGCCTTAAGTCGGCATTGTGCCTTTTGTATGTAATTCCGATGCAATTTCCGTGTTTCATCGTGAACAAGAAGGTCAGAGGGATACAGTAACCCTGAAGTGAAGCATAGGAATCTATAACTAGTGTCACAGAAATGTTTCAAAATATAGTCAGTAAGAAGAGTCAGTCTTTTTGTACTTAAGTCAGCATTGTGCCTTTTGTATTTAATTCCGATGCAATTTCTGTGGTTCATCGTCAATAAGAAGGTCAGAGGGATACAGTAAATCGGAAGTGAAGCATCGGAATCTATAACTAGTGTCACAGGAATGGTTCAAAACATAGTCAGAAAGAAGGGTCAGTCTTCTTGTCCTTATGTCGACATTGTGCCTTTTGTATTTAATTCCGATGCAATTTCTGTGTTGCATCGTCAATAAGAAGGTCCAAGGGATACAGTAAACCTGGAGTGTAGCATCGGAATCTATAACTAGTGTCACTGGAATGGTTCAAACACAGTCACTAAGAAGAGTCGGTCTTCATGTGCTTTAGTCGGCATTGTGCCATTTGTATTTAATCACGGTGCAAATTCTGTGTTTCATCGTCAATAAGAAGGTCAGAGGGATACAGTAAAAATGAAGTGAAGTATCGGAATCTGTAACTAGTGTCACAGGAATGGTTCAAAACATAGAAAGTAAGAAGAGTCAGTCTTCATGTACCTATGTTGGCATTGTGCCTTTTGTATTTAATTCCGATGCAATTTTTGTGTTTCTTCGTCAATAAGAAGATCCAAGGGATACAGTAAACCTGAAGTGAAGCTTCGGAATCTATAACAAGTGTCACAGGAACGGTTCAAGGAATCGTCAGTAAAAAGAGTCAGTATTCATGTACTTAGTCGGCATTGTGCCTTTTGTATTTATTTCCGATGCAATTTCTGTGTTTCATCGTCAATAAGAAGGTCCAAGGGATACAGTAAACCTGTAGTGAGGCATCGGAATCTATAACTAGAGTCACAGGAATGGTCAAAACATAGACGGTAAGAAGGTACAGTCTTTTTGTACTTAAGTCGGCATTGTGCTTTTTGTATTTAATTCCGATGCAATTTCTGTGATTCATGGTCAATAAGAAGGTCAGAGGGATACAGTAAACCTGAAGTGAAGCATCGGACTCTATAACAAGTGTCACACGAATGGTACAAAACATAGTCACTAAGAAGTGTCGGTCTTCATGTACTTAAGTCGGCATTGTGCCTTTTGTATTTAATCCCGGTGCAATTTCTGTGTTTCATCGTCAATAAGAAGGTCAAAGGGTAACAGTAAACCTGAAGTGAAGCATCGGAATGTATAACTAGTGTCACAGGAATGGTTCAAAACATAGTCAGTACGAAGAGTCAGTCTTCTTGTCCTTCAGTCGGCATTGTGCCTTTTGTAATTAATTCCGATGCCATTTCTGTGTTTCATCGTCAATAAGAAGGTCAGAGGGATACAGTAAACCTGAAGTGAAGCATCGGAATCTATAACTAGTGTCACAGGAATGGTTCAAATCATAGTCGGTAAGAAGAGTTAGTCTTCATGTACTTAAGTCGGCATTGTGCCTTTTGTATTTAATTCCGATGCAATTTCTGTGTTTCATCGTCAATAAGAAGGTCCAAGGGATACAGTAAACCTGAAGTGAAGCATCGGACTCTATAACTAGTGTCACAGGAATGGTTCAAAACATAGTCACTAAGAAGTGTCGGTCTTCATGTACTTAAGTTGGCATTGTGCCTTTTGTATTTAATCCCGGTGCAATTTCTGTGTTTCATCGTCAATAAGAAGGTCAGAGGGATACAGTAAACCTGAAGTGAAGCATCGGAATGTATAACTAGGGTCACAGGAATGGTTCAAAACATAGTCAGTACCAAGAGTCAGTCTTCTTGTCCTTCAGTCGGCATTGTTCGTTTTGTAATTAATTCCGATGCAATTTCTGTGTTTCATCGTGAATAAGAAGGTCAGAGGGATACAGTAACCCTGAAGTGAAGCATAGGAATCTATAACTAGTGTCACAGAAATGGTTCAAAACATAGTCAGTAAGAAGAGTCATTCTTCTTGTACTTAAGTCGGCATTGTGCCTTTTGTATTTAATTCCGATGCAATTTGGGTGTTTCATCATCAATAAGAAGCCCCAAGGTATACAGTAAACCGGAAGTGAGGCATCGGAATCTATAACTAGTGTCACAGGAATGGTTCAAAACATAGTCAGTAAGAAGAGTCAGTCTTCTTGTACTTAAGTCGGCATTGTGCCATTTCTATTTAATTCCGATGCAATTTCTGTGATTCATCGTCAATAAGAAGGTCCAAGGGATACAGTAGACCTGAAGTGAAGCATCGGAATCTATAACTAGTGTCACAGGAATTGTTCAAAACATAGTCAGTTAGAAGAGTCAGTATTCTTGTCCTTAAGGCGGCATTGTGCCTTTTGTATTTAATTCCGATGCAATTTCTGTGTTTCATCGTGAATAAGACGGTCAGAGGGATACAGTAACCCTGAAGTGAAGCATCGGAATCTATATCTAGTGTCACAGGCATGGTTCAAAACATAGACAGTAAGAAGAGTCAGTCTTCTTGTACTTAAGTCGGTTTTGTGCCTTTTGTATTTAATTCCGATGCAATTTCTGTGTTGCATCGTCAATAAGGTCAGAGGGATACAGTAAACCTGAAGTGAAGCATCGGAATCTATAACTAGTGTCACAGGAATGGTTAAAACATAGACAGTAGGAAGAGTCAGTCTTCTTGTACTTTATTCGGCATTGTGCCCTTAGTATTTAATTCCGATGCAATTTCGGTGTTTCATGGTCAATAAGAAGGTCCAAGGGATACAGTAAACCTGAAGTGAAGCATCGAAATCTATAACTAGTGTCACAGGAATGGTTCAAAACATAGTCAGTAAGAAGAGTCAGTATTCTTGTCCTTAAGGCGGCATTGTGCCTTTTGTATTTAATTCCGATGCAATTTCTGTGTTTCATCGTCAATAAGATTGTCCAAGGGATACAGTAAATCTGGAGTGAAGCATCGGAATCTATAACTAGTGTCACAGGAATGATTCAAAACATAGTCACTAACAAGAGTCGGTCTTCATGTACTGAAGTCGGCATTGTGCCTTTTGTATTTAATTCCGGTGCAATTTCTGTGTTTCATCGTCAATAAGAAGGTCAGAGGGATACAGTAAACATGAAGTGAAGCATCGGAATCTATAACTAGTGTCACAGGAATGGTTCAAAACATAGTCAGTAAGAAGAGTCAGTCTTCTTTTCCTTAAGTCGGCATTGTGCCTTTTGTATTTAAATTCGATGCAATTTCTGTGTTTCATCGTGAATAAGAAGGTCAGAGGGATACAGAAACCCTGAAGTGAAGCATCGGAATCTATTTCTAGTGTCACAGGAACGGTTCAAAACATAGACAGTAAGAAGAGTCAGACTTCTTGTACTTAAGTCGGTATTGTGCCTTTTGTATTTAATTCCGATGCAATTTCTGTGTTGCATCGTCAATAAGGTCAGAGGGATACAGTAAACCTGAAGTGAAGCATCAGAATCTATAACTAGTGTCACAGAAATGGTTCAAATCATAGACAGTAGGAAGAGTCAGTCTTCTTGTACTTAAGTCGGCATTGTGCCTTTTGTATTTAATTCCGACACAATTTCTGTGTTTCATCGTCAATAAGAAGGTCCAAGGGATACAGTAAACCTGAAGTGAAGCATCGGAATCTATAACTAGTGTCACAGGAATGGTTCAAAACATAGTCAGTAAGAAGAGTCAGTCTTCTTGTACTTAAATCGGCATTGTGCCATTTCTATTTAATTCCGATGCAATTTCTGTGTTTCATCGACAATAACAAGGTCCAAGGGGTACACTAAACCTGGGGTGAAGCATCGGAATCTATAACTAGTGTCACAGGAATGGTTCAAAACATAGTCAGTAAGAAGAGTCAGTATTCTTGACCTTAAGGCGGCATTGTGCCGTTTGTATTTAATCCCGATGCAATATCTGTGTTTCGTCGTCAATAAGAAGGTCCAAAGGATACAGTAAACCTGGAGTGAAGCAACTAAATCTATAACTAGTGTCACAGGAATTGTTCAAACCATAGACAGTAAGAAGATACAGTCTTCTTTTACTTAAGTCGGCAATGTGCCTTTTGTATTTAATTCCGATGCAGTTTCTGTGTTTCATCGTCAATAAGAAGGTCCAAGGGATACAGTAAACCTGAAGTGAAGCATCGGAATCTATAACTAGTGTCACAGGAATGGTTCAAATCATAGTCACTAAGAAGAGTCGGTCTTCATGTACTTAAGTCGGCATTGTGCATTTTGTATTTAATCCCGGTGCAATTTCTGTGTTTCATCGTCAATAAGAAGGTCAGAGGGATACAGTAAACCTGAAGTGAAGCATCGGAATCTATAACTAGTGTCACAGGAATGGTTCAAAACATAGTCAGTAAGAAGAGTCAGTCTTCTCGGCCTTAAGTCGGCATTGTGCCTTTTGTATTTAATTCCGATGCAATTTCCGTGTTTCATCGTGAACAAGAAGGTCAGAGGGATACAGTAACCCTGAAGTGAAGCATAGGAATCTATAACTAGTGTCACAGAAATGTTTCAAAACATAGTCAGTAAGAAGAGTCAGTCTTCTTGTACTTAAGTCAGCATTGTGCCTTTTGTATTTAATTCCGATGCAATTTCTGTGGTTCATCGTCAATAAGAAGGTCAGAGGGATACAGTAAATCTGAAGTGAAGCATCGGAATCTATAACTAGTGTCACAGGAATGGTTCAAAACATAGTCAGAAAGAAGGGTCAGTCTTCTTGTCCTTATGTCGGCATTGTGCCTTTTGTATTTAATTCCGATGCAATTTCTGTGTTGCATCGTCAATAAGAAGGTCCAAGGGATACAGTAAACCTGGAGTGTAGCATCGGAATCTATAACTAGTGTCACAGGAATGGTTCAAACATAGTCACTAAGAAGAGTCGGTCTTCATGTACTTTAGTTGGCATTGTGCCATTTGTATTTAATCACGGTGCAATTTCTGTGTTTCATCGTCAATAAGAAGGTCAGAGGGATACAGTAAAAATGAAGTGAAGTATCGGAATCTATAACTAGTGTCACAGGAATGGTTCAAAACATAGAAAGTAAGAAGAGTCAATCTTCATGTACCTATGTTGGCATAGTACCTTTTGAATTTAATTCCGATGCAATTTTTGTGTTTCTTCGTCAATAAGAAGGTCCAAGGGATACAGTAAACCTGAAGTGAAGCTTCGGAATCTATAACAAGTGTCACAGGAACGGTTCAAGGAATCGTTAGTAAAAAGAGTCAGTATTCATGTACTTAGTCGGCATTGTGCCTTTTATATTTATTTCCGATGCAATTTCTGTGTTTCATCGTCAATAAGAAGGTCCAAGGGATACAGTAAACCTGGAGTGAAGCATCGGAATCTATAACTAGTGTCACAGGAATGGTCAAAACATAGACGGTAAGAAGGTATAGTCTTTTTGTACTTAAGTCGGCATTGTGCCTTTTGTATTTATCCCGGTGCAATTTCTGTGTTTCATCGTCAATAAGGTCAGAGGGTAACAGTAAACCTGAAGTGAAGCATCGGAATGTATAACTAGTGTCACAGGAATGGTTCAAAACATAGTCAGTACGAAGAGTCAGTCTTCTTGTCCTTCAGTCGGCATTGTGCCTTTTGTAATTAATTCCGATGCCATTTCTGTGTTTCAGCGTCAATATGAAGGTCAGAGGGATACAGTAAACCTGAAGTGAAGCATCGCAATCTATAACTAGTGTCACAGAAATGGTTCAAAGCATAGTCAGTAAGAAGAGTCAGTCTTCTTGTACTTAAGTCGGCGTTGTGACTTTTGTATTTAATTCCGATGCAATTTCTGTGTTTCATCGTCAATAAGAAGGTCAGAGGGATTCAGTAAACCTGAAGTGAAGAATCGGAATCTATAACTAGTGTCACAGGAATGGTTCAAAACATAGTCAGTAAGAAGAGTCAGTCTTCATGTACTTAAGTCGGCATTGTGCCCTTTGTATTTAATTCCGATGCAATTTCTGAGTTTTATCGTCAACAAGAAGGTCCAAGGGATACAGTAAACCTGGAGTGAAGCATCGGAATCTATAACTAGTGTCTCAGGAATGGTTCAAAACATAGTCAGTAAGAAGAGTCAGTCATCATGTACTTAAGTCGGCATTGTGGCTTTTGTATTTAATTCCGATGCAATTTCTGTGTTTCATCGTCAATAAGAAGGTCCCAGGGATACAGTAAACCTGAAGTGAAGCATCGGAATCTATAACTAGTGTCACAGGAATGGTTCAAAACATAGTCAGTAAGAAGAGTCAGTATTGTTGTCCTTAAGGCGGCATTGTGCCTTTTGTATTTAATTCCGATGCAATTTCTGTGTTTCATCGTGAATAAGAAGGTCAGAGGGATACAGTAACCCTGAAGTGAAGCATCGGAATCTATATCTAGTGTCACAGGAATGGTTCAAATCATAGACAGTAGGAAGAGTCAGTCTTCTTGTACTTAAGTCGGCATTGTGCCTTTTGTATTTAATTCCGATGCAATTTCTGTGTTTCATCGTCAATACGAAGGTCAGAGGGATGCAGTAAACCTGAAGTGAAGCATCGGAATCCAATATTAGTGTCACAGGAATGGTTCAAAACATAGACAGTAGGAAGAGACAGACTTCATGTACTTAAGTCGGCATTGTGCCCTTAGTATTTAATTCCGATGCAATTTCGGTGTTTCATGGTCAATAAGAAGGTCCAAGGGATACAGTAAACCTGAAGTGAAGCATCGGAATCTATAACTAGTGTCACAGGAATGGTTCAAAACATAGTCAGTAAGAAGAGTCAGTCTTCTTGTACTTAAATCGGCATTGTGCCATTTCTATTTAATTCCGATGCAATTTTTGTGTTTCATCGTCAATAAGAAGGTCCAAGGGGTACACTAAACCTGGTGTGAAGCATCGGAATCTATAACTAGTGTCACAGGAATGGTTTAACACATAGTCAGTAAGAAGAGTCAGTCTTCTTGTACTTAAGTCGGCATTGTGCCGTTTCTATTTAATTCCGATGCAATGTCTGTGTTTCATCGTCAACACGAAGGTCCAAGGGATGCAGTAAACCTGAAGTGAAGCATCGGAATCTATAACTAGTGTCACAGGTATGGTTCAAATCATAGTCAGTAAGAAGAGTCAGTATTCTTGTCCTTAAGGCGGCATTGTGCCTTTTGTATTTAATTCCGATGCAATTTCTGTGTTTCATCGTCAATAAGAAGGTCCAAGGGGTACACTAAACCTGGAGTGAAGCATCGGAATCTATAACTAGTGTCACAGGAATGGTTCAAAACATAGTCAGTCAGAAGAGTCAGTCTTCTTGTACTTAAATCGGCATTGTGCCATTTCTATTTAATTCCGATGCAATTTCTGTGTTTCATCGTCAATAAGAAGGTCCAAGGGGTACACTAAACCTGGAGTGAAGCATCGGAATCTATAACTAGTGTCACAGGAATGGTTCAAAACATAGTCAGTAAGAAGGTTCAGTCTTCTTGTACTTAAGTCGGCATTCTGCCTTTTCTATTTAATTCCGATGAAATGTCTGTGTTTCATCGTCAATAAGAAGGTCCAAGGGATACGGTAAACCTGAAGTGAAGCATCGGAATCTATAACTAGTGTCACAGGAATGGTTCTAAACATAGTCAGTAAGAAGAGTCAGTCTTCATGTACTTAAGTCAGCATTGTGCCTTTTGTATTTAATTCCGATGCAATCTCTGTGTTTCATCGTCAATAAGAAGGTCCAAGGGATACAGTACACCTGAAGTGAAGCATCGGAATCTATAACTAGTGTCACAGGAATGGTTCAAAACATAGTCAGTAAGAAGAGTCAGTCTTCTTGTCCTTAAGGCGGCATTGTGCCGTTTGTATTTAATCCCGATGCAATATCTGTGTTTCGTCGTCAATAAGAAGGTCCAAAGGATACAGTAAACCTGGAGTGAAGCAACAAAATCTATAACTAGTGTCACAGGAATGGTTCAAACCATAGACAGTAAGAAGATACAGTCTTCTTTTACTTAAGTCGACATTGTGCCTTTTGTATTTAATTCCGATGCAATTTCTGTGTTTCATCGTCAATAAGAAGGTCCAAGGGATGCAGTAAACCTGAAGTGAAGCATCGGAATCTATAACTATTGTCACAGGAATGGTTCAAATCATAGTCACTAAGAAGAGTCGCTCTTCATGTACTTAAGTCGGCATTGTGCCTTTTGTATTTAATCCCGGTGCAATTTCTGTGTTTCATCGTCAATAAGAAGGTCAGAGGGATACAGTAACCCTGAAGTGAAGCATAGGAATCTATAACTAGTGTCACAGAAATGGTTCAAAACATAGTCAGTAAGAAGAGTCAGTCTTCTTGTCCTTAAGTCTGCATTGTGCCTTTTGTATTTAATTCCGATGCAATTTCTGTGTTTCATCGTCAATAAGAAGGTCAGAGGGATACAGTAAACCTGAAGTGAAGCATCGGAATCTATAACTAGTGTCACAGGAATGGTTCAAAACATAGTCAGAAAGAAGGGTCAGTCTTCTTGTCCTTATGTCGGCATTGTGCCTTTTGTATTTAATTCCGATGCAATTTCTGTGTTGCATCGTCAATAAGAAGGTCCAAGGGATACAGTAAACCTGGAGTGTAGCATCGGAATCTATAACTAGTGTCACAGGAATGGTTCAAACATAATCACTTAGAAGAGTCGGACTTCATGTACTTTACTCGGCATTGTGCCATTTGTATTTAATCCCGGTGCAATTTCTGTGTTTCATCGATAATAAGATGGTCAGAGGGATACAATAAACCAGAAGTGAAGCATCGGAATCTATAAATAGTGTCACAGGAATGGTTCAAACATAGACCGGAAGAAGAGTCAGTCTTCTTGTACTTGTGTCGGCATTGTGCCTTATGTATTAAATTCCGATGCAATTTTTGTGTTTCATCGTCAATAAGAAGGTCCTAGGGATACAGTAAACCTGAAGTCAAGCATCGGAATCTATAACTAGTGTCACAGGAATGGTTCAAAACATAGACAGTAAGAAGAGACAGTCTTCTTGTACTTAAGTCGGCATTGTGCCTTTTCTATTTCATTCCGATGCAATTTCTGTGTTTCATCGTCAATTAGAATTTAAGAGGGATACAGTAAACCTGAAGTGAAGCATCGGAATCTATAACTAGGGTCACAGGAATGGTTCAAACATAGTCAGTAACAAGAACCAGTCTTTTTGTACTTATGTCGGCATTGTGCTTTTGTATTTAATTCCGATGTAATTTCTGTGTTTCATCGTAAATAAGAAGGTCCAAATGATACAGTAAACCTGAAGTGAAGCATCGGAATCTATACCTAGTGTCACAGGAATGTTTGAATACATAGTCTGTAAGAGGAGTCAGTCTTCTTGTCCTTAAGTCGCCATTGTGCCTTTTGTATTAAATTCCGATGCAATTTCTGTGTTTCATCGTAAATAAGAAGGTCCAAGGGATACAGTAAATCTGGAGTGTAGCATCGGAATCTATAACTAGTGTCACAGGAATGGTTCAAACATAGTCACTAAGAAGGGTCGGTCTTCATGTACTTTAGTTGGCATTGTGCAATTCGTATTTAATCCCGGTGCTATTTCTGTGTTTCATCGTCAATAAGAAGGTCCTAGGGATACAGTAAACCTGAAGTCAAGCATCGGAATCTATAACTAGTGTCACGGGAATGGTTCAAAACATAGACAGTAAGAAGAGACAGTCTTCTTGTACTTAAGTCGGCATTGTGCCTTTTCTATTTCATTCCGATGCAATTTCTGTGTTTCATCGTCAATGAGAATTTAAGAGGGATACAGTAAACCTGAAGTGAAGCATCGGAATCTATAACTAGTGTCACAGGAATGGTTCAAACATAGTCAGTAACAAGAGTCAGTCTATTTGTCCTTAAGTCGGCATTGTGCCCTTTGTATTTAATTCCGATGCAATTTCGGTGTTTCATGGTCAATAAGAAGGTCCAAGGGATACAGTAAACCTGAAGTGAAGCATCGGAATCTATAACTAGGGTCACAGGAATGGTTCAAAACATAGTCAGTAAGAAGAGTCAGTCTTCTTGTACTTAAATCGGCATTGTGCCATTTCTATTTAATTCCGATGCAATTCCTGTGTTTCATTGTCAATAAGAAGGTCCAAGGGGTACACTAAACCTGGAGTGAAGCATCGGAATCTATAACTAGTGTCACAGGAATGGTTCAAAACATAGTAAGAAGAGTCAGTCTTCTTGTACTCTAGTCGGCATTGTGCCTTTTCTATTTAATTCCGATGCAATGTCTGTGTTTCATCGTCAATAAGAAGGTCCAAGGGATACAGTAAACCTGAAGTGAAGCATCGGAATCTATAACTAGTGTCACAGGAATGGTTCAAAACATAGTCAGTAAGAAGAGTCAGTCTTCATGTACTTAAGTCGCATTGTGCCTTTGTATTTAATTCCGATGCAATTTCTGTGTTTCATCGTAAATAAGAAGAACCAAGGGATACAGTAAACCTGAAGTGAAGCATCGGAATCTAGGACTAGTGTCACAGGAATGGTTCAAAACATAGTCAGTAAGAAGAGACAGTCTTCTTGTCCTTAAGGCGGCATTGTGCCGTTTGTATTTAATTCCATTCCAATATCTGTGTTTCATCGTCAATAAGAAGGTCCAAAGGATACAGTAAACCTGGAGTGAAACGACGGAATCTATAACTAGTGTCACAGGAATGTTTCAAACCATAGACAGTAAGAAGATACAGTCTTCTTTTACTTAAGTCGGCATTGTGCCTTTTGTATTTAATTCGGTTGCAATTTCTGTGTTTCATCGTCAATAAGAAGGTCCAAGGGATACAGTAAACCTGAAGTGAAGCATCAGAATCTGTAACTAGTGTCACAGGAATGGTTCAAATCATAGTCACTAAGAAGAGTCGGTCTTCATGTACTTATGTCGGCATTCTGCCTTTTGTATTTAATCCCGGTGCAATTTCTGTGTTTCATCGACAATAAGAAGGTCAGAGGGATACAGTAAACCTGAAGTGTAGCATCGGAATCTATAACTAGTGTCACAGGAATGGTTCAATACATAGTCAGTAAGAAGAGTCAGTCTTCTTGGCCTTAAATCTGCATTGTGCCTTTTGTATTTAATTCCGATGCAATTTCTGTGTTTCATCGTCAATAAGAAGGTCAGAGGGATACAGAAAACCTGAAGTGAAGCATCGGAATCTATAACTAGTGTCACAGGAATGGTTCAAAGCATAGACAGGAAGAACAGTCAGTCTTCTTGTACTTGTGTCGGCATTGTGCCCTTTATATTAAATTCCGATGCAATTTTTTGTGTTTCATCGTCAATTAGAAGGTCCTAGGGATACAGTAAACCTGAAGTCAAGCATCGGAATCTATAACTAGTGTCACAGGAATGGTTCAAAACATAGACAGTAAGAAGAGACAGTCTTCTTGTACTTAAGTCGGCATTGTGCCTTTTCTATTTCATTCCGATGCAATTTCTGTGTTTCATCGTCAATAAGAATTTCAGAGGGATACAGTAAACCTGAAGTAAAGCATCGGAATCTATAACTAGTGTCACAGGAATGGTTAAAATCATAGTCAGTAACAAGAGTCAGTCTTTTTGTACTTAAGTCGGCATTGTGCCTTTTGTATTTAATTCCGATGTAATTTCTGTGTTTCATCGTCAATAAGAAGGTCCAAATGATACAGTAAACCTGAAGTGAAGCATCGGAATCTATAACTAGTGTCACAGGAATGGTTGAAAACATAGTCTGTAAGAGGAGTCTGTCTTCTTGTCCTTAAGTCGGCATTGTGCCTTTTGTATTTAATTCCGATGCAATTTCAGTGTTTCATCGTAAATAAGAAGGTCCAAGGGATACAGTAAACCAAGAGGGGAGCATCAGAATCTATAACTACTGTCACAGGAATGGTTCAAAACATAGAAAGTAAGAACAGTCAGTCTTCATATACCTATGTTGGCGTTGTGACTTTTGTATTTATTTCCGATGCAATTTCTGTGTTTCATCGTCAATAAGAAGGTCCAAGGGATACAGTACACCTGAAGTGATGCATCGGAATCTATAACAAGTATCCCAGGAATGGTTCAAAGCATAGTCAGTAAGAAGAGTCAGTCTTCATGTACTTAAGTCGGCATTGTGCCTTTTGTATTTAATTCCGATGCAATTTCTGTGTTTCATCGTCAATAAGAAGGTCAGAGGGATACAGTAAACCTGAAGTGAGGCATCGGAATCTATAACTAGTGTCACAGGAATGGTTCAAACATAGTCAGTAAGAAGAGTCAGTCTTCTTGTCCTTAAGTCTGCATTGTGCCTTTTGTATTTAATTCCGATGCAATTTCTGTGTTTCATCGTCAATAAGAAGGTCAGAGGGATACAGTAAACCTGAAGTGAAGCATCGGAATCTATAACTAGTGTCACAGGAATGGTTCAAAACATAGTCAGAAAGAAGGGTCAGTCTTCTTGTCCTTATGTCGGCATTGTGCCTTTTGTATTTAATTCCGATGCAATTTCTGTGTTGCATCGTCAATAAGAAGGTCCAAGGGATACAGTAAACCTGGAGTGTAGCATCGGAATCTATAACTAGTGTCACAGGAATGGTTCAAACATAGTCACTTAGAAGAGTCGGACTTCATGTACTTTACTCGGCATTGTGCCATTTGTATTTAATCCCGGGTCAATTTCTGTGTTTCATCGATAATAAGATGGTCAGAGGGATACAATAAACCAGAAGTGAAGCATCGGAATCTATAAATAGTGTCACAGGAATGGTTCAAACATAGACCGGAAGAAGAGTCAGTCTTCTTGTACTTGTGTCGGCATTGTACCTTTTGTATTAAATTCCGATGCAATTTTTGTGTTTCATCGTCAATAAGAAGGTCCTAGGGATACAGTAAACCTGAAGTCAAGCATCGGAATCTATAACTAGTGTCACAGGAATGGTTCAAAACATAGACAGTAAGAAGAGACAGTCTTCTTGTACTTAAGTCGGCATTGTGCCTTTTCTATTTCATTCCGATGCAATTTCTGTGTTTCATCGTCAATAAGAATTTAAGAGGGATACAGTAAACCTGAAGTGAAGCATCGGAATCTATAACTAGGGTCACAGGAATGGTTCAAACATAGTCAGTAACAAGAGTCAGTCTTTTTGTACTTATGTCGGCATTGTGCCTTTTGTATTTAATTCCGATGTAATTTCTGTGTTTCATCGTAAATAAGAAGGTCCAAATGATACAGTAAACCTGAAGTGAAGCATCGGAATCTATACCTAGTGTCACAGGAATGTTTGAATACATAGTCTGTAAGAGGAGTCAGTCTTCTTGTCCTTAAGTCGCCATTGTGCCTTTTGTATTAAATTCCGATGCAATTTCTGTGTTTCATCGTAAATAAGAAGGTCCAAGGGATACAGTAAACCAAGAGTGTAGCATCGGAATCTATAACTAGTGTCACAGGAATGTTTCAAAACATAGAAAGTAAGAAGAGTCAGTCTTCATGTACTTAAGTTGGCATTGTGCCTTTTGTATTTAATCCCGGTGCAATTTCTGTGTTTCATCGTCAATAAGAAGGTCAGAGGGATACAGTAAACCTGAAGTGAAGCATCGGAATGTATAACTAGGGTCACAGGAATGGTTCAAAACATAGTCAGTACCAAGAGTCAGTCTTCTTGTCCTTCAGTCGGCATTGTTCGTTTTGTAATTAATTCCGATGCAATTTCTGTGTTTCATCGTGAATAAGAAGGTCAGAGGGATACAGTAACCCTGAAGTGAAGCATAGGAATCTATAACTAGTGTCACAGAAATGGTTCAAAACATAGTCAGTAAGAAGAGTCATTCTTCTTGTACTTAAGTCGGCATTGTGCCTTTTGTATTTAATTCCGATGCAATTTGGGTGTTTCATCATCAATAAGAAGCCCCAAGGTATACAGTAAACCGGAAGTGAGGCATCGGAATCTATAACTAGTGTCACAGGAATGGTTCAAAACATAGTCAGTAAGAAGAGTCAGTCTTCTTGTACTTAAGTCGGCATTGTGCCATTTCTATTTAATTCCGATGCAATTTCTGTGATTCATCGTCAATAAGAAGGTCCAAGGGATACAGTAGACCTGAAGTGAAGCATCGGAATCTATAACTAGTGTCACAGGAATTGTTCAAAACATAGTCAGTTAGAAGAGTCAGTATTCTTGTCCTTAAGGCGGCATTGTGCCTTTTGTATTTAATTCCGATGCAATTTCTGTGTTTCATCGTGAATAAGACGGTCAGAGGGATACAGTAACCCTGAAGTGAAGCATCGGAATCTATATCTAGTGTCACAGGCATGGTTCAAAACATAGACAGTAAGAAGAGTCAGTCTTCTTGTACTTAAGTCGGTTTTGTGCCTTTTGTATTTAATTCCGATGCAATTTCTGTGTTGCATCGTCAATAAGGTCAGAGGGATACAGTAAACCTGAAGTGAAGCATCGGAATCTATAACTAGTGTCACAGGAATGGTTAAAACATAGACAGTAGGAAGAGTCAGTCTTCTTGTACTTTATTCGGCATTGTGCCCTTAGTATTTAATTCCGATGCAATTTCGGTGTTTCATGGTCAATAAGAAGGTCCAAGGGATACAGTAAACCTGAAGTGAAGCATCGAAATCTATAACTAGTGTCACAGGAATGGTTCAAAACATAGTCAGTAAGAAGAGTCAGTATTCTTGTCCTTAAGGCGGCATTGTGCCTTTTGTATTTAATTCCGATGCAATTTCTGTGTTTCATCGTCAATAAGATTGTCCAAGGGATACAGTAAATCTGGAGTGAAGCATCGGAATCTATAACTAGTGTCACAGGAATGATTCAAAACATAGTCACTAACAAGAGTCGGTCTTCATGTACTGAAGTCGGCATTGTGCCTTTTGTATTTAATTCCGGTGCAATTTCTGTGTTTCATCGTCAATAAGAAGGTCAGAGGGATACAGTAAACATGAAGTGAAGCATCGGAATCTATAACTAGTGTCACAGGAATGGTTCAAAACATAGTCAGTAAGAAGAGTCAGTCTTCTTTTCCTTAAGTCGGCATTGTGCCTTTTGTATTTAAATTCGATGCAATTTCTGTGTTTCATCGTGAATAAGAAGGTCAGAGGGATACAGAAACCCTGAAGTGAAGCATCGGAATCTATTTCTAGTGTCACAGGAACGGTTCAAAACATAGACAGTAAGAAGAGTCAGACTTCTTGTACTTAAGTCGGTATTGTGCCTTTTGTATTTAATTCCGATGCAATTTCTGTGTTGCATCGTCAATAAGGTCAGAGGGATACAGTAAACCTGAAGTGAAGCATCAGAATCTATAACTAGTGTCACAGAAATGGTTCAAATCATAGACAGTAGGAAGAGTCAGTCTTCTTGTACTTAAGTCGGCATTGTGCCTTTTGTATTTAATTCCGACACAATTTCTGTGTTTCATCGTCAATAAGAAGGTCCAAGGGATACAGTAAACCTGAAGTGAAGCATCGGAATCTATAACTAGTGTCACAGGAATGGTTCAAAACATAGTCAGTAAGAAGAGTCAGTCTTCTTGTACTTAAATCGGCATTGTGCCATTTCTATTTAATTCCGATGCAATTTCTGTGTTTCATCGACAATAACAAGGTCCAAGGGGTACACTAAACCTGGGGTGAAGCATCGGAATCTATAACTAGTGTCACAGGAATGGTTCAAAACATAGTCAGTAAGAAGAGTCAGTATTCTTGACCTTAAGGCGGCATTGTGCCGTTTGTATTTAATCCCGATGCAATATCTGTGTTTCGTCGTCAATAAGAAGGTCCAAAGGATACAGTAAACCTGGAGTGAAGCAACTAAATCTATAACTAGTGTCACAGGAATTGTTCAAACCATAGACAGTAAGAAGATACAGTCTTCTTTTACTTAAGTCGGCAATGTGCCTTTTGTATTTAATTCCGATGCAGTTTCTGTGTTTCATCGTCAATAAGAAGGTCCAAGGGATACAGTAAACCTGAAGTGAAGCATCGGAATCTATAACTAGTGTCACAGGAATGGTTCAAATCATAGTCACTAAGAAGAGTCGGTCTTCATGTACTTAAGTCGGCATTGTGCATTTTGTATTTAATCCCGGTGCAATTTCTGTGTTTCATCGTCAATAAGAAGGTCAGAGGGATACAGTAAACCTGAAGTGAAGCATCGGAATCTATAACTAGTGTCACAGGAATGGTTCAAAACATAGTCAGTAAGAAGAGTCAGTCTTCTCGGCCTTAAGTCGGCATTGTGCCTTTTGTATTTAATTCCGATGCAATTTCCGTGTTTCATCGTGAACAAGAAGGTCAGAGGGATACAGTAACCCTGAAGTGAAGCATAGGAATCTATAACTAGTGTCACAGAAATGTTTCAAAACATAGTCAGTAAGAAGAGTCAGTCTTCTTGTACTTAAGTCAGCATTGTGCCTTTTGTATTTAATTCCGATGCAATTTCTGTGGTTCATCGTCAATAAGAAGGTCAGAGGGATACAGTAAATCTGAAGTGAAGCATCGGAATCTATAACTAGTGTCACAGGAATGGTTCAAAACATAGTCAGAAAGAAGGGTCAGTCTTCTTGTCCTTATGTCGGCATTGTGCCTTTTGTATTTAATTCCGATGCAATTTCTGTGTTGCATCGTCAATAAGAAGGTCCAAGGGATACAGTAAACCTGGAGTGTAGCATCGGAATCTATAACTAGTGTCACAGGAATGGTTCAAACATAGTCACTAAGAAGAGTCGGTCTTCATGTACTTTAGTTGGCATTGTGCCATTTGTATTTAATCACGGTGCAATTTCTGTGTTTCATCGTCAATAAGAAGGTCAGAGGGATACAGTAAAAATGAAGTGAAGTATCGGAATCTATAACTAGTGTCACAGGAATGGTTCAAAACATAGAAAGTAAGAAGAGTCAATCTTCATGTACCTATGTTGGCATAGTACCTTTTGAATTTAATTCCGATGCAATTTTTGTGTTTCTTCGTCAATAAGAAGGTCCAAGGGATACAGTAAACCTGAAGTGAAGCTTCGGAATCTATAACAAGTGTCACAGGAACGGTTCAAGGAATCGTTAGTAAAAAGAGTCAGTATTCATGTACTTAGTCGGCATTGTGCCTTTTATATTTATTTCCGATGCAATTTCTGTGTTTCATCGTCAATAAGAAGGTCCAAGGGATACAGTAAACCTGGAGTGAAGCATCGGAATCTATAACTAGTGTCACAGGAATGGTCAAAACATAGACGGTAAGAAGGTATAGTCTTTTTGTACTTAAGTCGGCATTGTGCCTTTTGTATTTATCCCGGTGCAATTTCTGTGTTTCATCGTCAATAAGGTCAGAGGGTAACAGTAAACCTGAAGTGAAGCATCGGAATGTATAACTAGTGTCACAGGAATGGTTCAAAACATAGTCAGTACGAAGAGTCAGTCTTCTTGTCCTTCAGTCGGCATTGTGCCTTTTGTAATTAATTCCGATGCCATTTCTGTGTTTCAGCGTCAATATGAAGGTCAGAGGGATACAGTAAACCTGAAGTGAAGCATCGCAATCTATAACTAGTGTCACAGAAATGGTTCAAAGCATAGTCAGTAAGAAGAGTCAGTCTTCTTGTACTTAAGTCGGCGTTGTGACTTTTGTATTTAATTCCGATGCAATTTCTGTGTTTCATCGTCAATAAGAAGGTCAGAGGGATTCAGTAAACCTGAAGTGAAGAATCGGAATCTATAACTAGTGTCACAGGAATGGTTCAAAACATAGTCAGTAAGAAGAGTCAGTCTTCATGTACTTAAGTCGGCATTGTGCCCTTTGTATTTAATTCCGATGCAATTTCTGAGTTTTATCGTCAACAAGAAGGTCCAAGGGATACAGTAAACCTGGAGTGAAGCATCGGAATCTATAACTAGTGTCTCAGGAATGGTTCAAAACATAGTCAGTAAGAAGAGTCAGTCATCATGTACTTAAGTCGGCATTGTGGCTTTTGTATTTAATTCCGATGCAATTTCTGTGTTTCATCGTCAATAAGAAGGTCCCAGGGATACAGTAAACCTGAAGTGAAGCATCGGAATCTATAACTAGTGTCACAGGAATGGTTCAAAACATAGTCAGTAAGAAGAGTCAGTATTGTTGTCCTTAAGGCGGCATTGTGCCTTTTGTATTTAATTCCGATGCAATTTCTGTGTTTCATCGTGAATAAGAAGGTCAGAGGGATACAGTAACCCTGAAGTGAAGCATCGGAATCTATATCTAGTGTCACAGGAATGGTTCAAATCATAGACAGTAGGAAGAGTCAGTCTTCTTGTACTTAAGTCGGCATTGTGCCTTTTGTATTTAATTCCGATGCAATTTCTGTGTTTCATCGTCAATACGAAGGTCAGAGGGATGCAGTAAACCTGAAGTGAAGCATCGGAATCCAATATTAGTGTCACAGGAATGGTTCAAAACATAGACAGTAGGAAGAGACAGACTTCATGTACTTAAGTCGGCATTGTGCCCTTAGTATTTAATTCCGATGCAATTTCGGTGTTTCATGGTCAATAAGAAGGTCCAAGGGATACAGTAAACCTGAAGTGAAGCATCGGAATCTATAACTAGTGTCACAGGAATGGTTCAAAACATAGTCAGTAAGAAGAGTCAGTCTTCTTGTACTTAAATCGGCATTGTGCCATTTCTATTTAATTCCGATGCAATTTTTGTGTTTCATCGTCAATAAGAAGGTCCAAGGGGTACACTAAACCTGGTGTGAAGCATCGGAATCTATAACTAGTGTCACAGGAATGGTTTAACACATAGTCAGTAAGAAGAGTCAGTCTTCTTGTACTTAAGTCGGCATTGTGCCGTTTCTATTTAATTCCGATGCAATGTCTGTGTTTCATCGTCAACACGAAGGTCCAAGGGATGCAGTAAACCTGAAGTGAAGCATCGGAATCTATAACTAGTGTCACAGGTATGGTTCAAATCATAGTCAGTAAGAAGAGTCAGTATTCTTGTCCTTAAGGCGGCATTGTGCCTTTTGTATTTAATTCCGATGCAATTTCTGTGTTTCATCGTCAATAAGAAGGTCCAAGGGGTACACTAAACCTGGAGTGAAGCATCGGAATCTATAACTAGTGTCACAGGAATGGTTCAAAACATAGTCAGTCAGAAGAGTCAGTCTTCTTGTACTTAAATCGGCATTGTGCCATTTCTATTTAATTCCGATGCAATTTCTGTGTTTCATCGTCAATAAGAAGGTCCAAGGGGTACACTAAACCTGGAGTGAAGCATCGGAATCTATAACTAGTGTCACAGGAATGGTTCAAAACATAGTCAGTAAGAAGGTTCAGTCTTCTTGTACTTAAGTCGGCATTCTGCCTTTTCTATTTAATTCCGATGAAATGTCTGTGTTTCATCGTCAATAAGAAGGTCCAAGGGATACGGTAAACCTGAAGTGAAGCATCGGAATCTATAACTAGTGTCACAGGAATGGTTCTAAACATAGTCAGTAAGAAGAGTCAGTCTTCATGTACTTAAGTCAGCATTGTGCCTTTTGTATTTAATTCCGATGCAATCTCTGTGTTTCATCGTCAATAAGAAGGTCCAAGGGATACAGTACACCTGAAGTGAAGCATCGGAATCTATAACTAGTGTCACAGGAATGGTTCAAAACATAGTCAGTAAGAAGAGTCAGTCTTGTTGTCCTTAAGGCGGCATTGTGCCGTTTGTATTTAATCCCGATGCAATATCTGTGTTTCGTCGTCAATAAGAAGGTCCAAAGGATACAGTAAACCTGGAGTGAAGCAACAAAATCTATAACTAGTGTCACAGGAATGGTTCAAACCATAGACAGTAAGAAGATACAGTCTTCTTTTACTTAAGTCGACATTGTGCCTTTTGTATTTAATTCCGATGCAATTTCTGTGTTTCATCGTCAATAAGAAGGTCCAAGGGATGCAGTAAACCTGAAGTGAAGCATCGGAATCTATAACTATTGTCACAGGAATGGTTCAAATCATAGTCACTAAGAAGAGTCGCTCTTCATGTACTTAAGTCGGCATTGTGCCTTTTGTATTTAATCCCGGTGCAATTTCTGTGTTTCATCGTCAATAAGAAGGTCAGAGGGATACAGTAACCCTGAAGTGAAGCATAGGAATCTATAACTAGTGTCACAGAAATGGTTCAAAACATAGTCAGTAAGAAGAGTCAGTCTTCTTGTCCTTAAGTCTGCATTGTGCCTTTTGTATTTAATTCCGATGCAATTTCTGTGTTTCATCGTCAATAAGAAGGTCAGAGGGATACAGTAAACCTGAAGTGAAGCATCGGAATCTATAACTAGTGTCACAGGAATGGTTCAAAACATAGTCAGAAAGAAGGGTCAGTCTTCTTGTCCTTATGTCGGCATTGTGCCTTTTGTATTTAATTCCGATGCAATTTCTGTGTTGCATCGTCAATAAGAAGGTCCAAGGGATACAGTAAACCTGGAGTGTAGCATCGGAATCTATAACTAGTGTCACAGGAATGGTTCAAACATAATCACTTAGAAGAGTCGGACTTCATGTACTTTACTCGGCATTGTGCCATTTGTATTTAATCCCGGTGCAATTTCTGTGTTTCATCGATAATAAGATGGTCAGAGGGATACAATAAACCAGAAGTGAAGCATCGGAATCTATAAATAGTGTCACAGGAATGGTTCAAACATAGACCGGAAGAAGAGTCAGTCTTCTTGTACTTGTGTCGGCATTGTGCCTTTTGTATTAAATTCCGATGCAATTTTTGTGTTTCATCGTCAATAAGAAGGTCCTAGGGATACAGTAAACCTGAAGTCAAGCATCGGAATCTATAACTAGTGTCACAGGAATGGTTCAAAACATAGACAGTAAGAAGAGACAGTCTTCTTGTACTTAAGTCGGCATTGTGCCTTTTCTATTTCATTCCGATGCAATTTCTGTGTTTCATCGTCAATTAGAATTTAAGAGGGATACAGTAAACCTGAAGTGAAGCATCGGAATCTATAACTAGGGTCACAGGAATGGTTCAAACATAGTCAGTAACAAGAACCAGTCTTTTTGTACTTATGTCGGCATTGTGCCTTTTGTATTTAATTCCGATGTAATTTCTGTGTTTCATCGTAAATAAGAAGGTCCAAATGATACAGTAAACCTGAAGTGAAGCATCGGAATCTATACCTAGTGTCACAGGAATGTTTGAATACATAGTCTGTAAGAGGAGTCAGTCTTCTTGTCCTTAAGTCGCCATTGTGCCTTTTGTATTAAATTCCGATGCAATTTCTGTGTTTCATCGTAAATAAGAAGGTCCAAGGGATACAGTAAACCAAGAGTGTAGCATCGGAATCTATAACTAGTGTCACAGGAATGTTTCAAAACATAGAAAGTAAGAAGAGTCAGTCTTCATGTACCTATGTTGGCATTGTGCCTTTTGTATTTAATTCCGGTTCAATTTTTGTGTTTCTTCGTCAATAAGAAGGTCCAATGGATACAGTAAACCTGAAGTGAAGCTTCGGAATCTATAACAAGTGTCACGGGAACGGTTCAAGGAATAGTCAGTAAAAAGAGTCAGTATTCATGTACTGAAGTCGGTATTGTGCCTTTTGTATTTATTTCCGATGCAATTTCTGTGTTTCATCGTCAATAAGAAGGTCCAAGGGATACAGTAAACCTGGAGTGAAGCATCGGAATCTATAACTAGTGTCACAGGAATGGTCAAAACATAGACGGTAAGAAGGTACAGTCTTTATGTACTTAAGAAGGCATTGTGCCATTTGTATTTATTTCCGATGCAATTTCTGTGATTCATCGTCAATAAGAAGGTCAGAGGGATACAGTAAACCTGAAGTGAAGCATCGGAATCTATAACTAGTGTCACAGGAATGGTTCAAACATAGTCAGAAAGAAGGGTCAGTCTTCTTGTCCTTATGTCGGCATTGTGCCTTTTGTATTTAATTCCGATGCAATTTCTGTGTTGCATCGGCAATAAGAAGGTCCAAGGGATACAGTAAATCTGGAGTGTAGCATCGGAATCTATAACTAGTGTCACAGGAATGGTTCAAACATAGTCACTAAGAAGGGTCGGTCTTCATGTACTTTAGTTGGCATTGTGCAATTCGTATTTAATCCCGGTGCTATTTCTGTGTTTCATCGTCAATAAGAAGGTCCTAGGGATACAGTAAACCTGAAGTCAAGCATCGGAATCTATAACTAGTGTCACGGGAATGGTTCAAAACATAGACAGTAAGAAGAGACAGTCTTCTTGTACTTAAGTCGGCATTGTGCCTTTTCTATTTCATTCCGATGCAATTTCTGTGTTTCATCGTCAATAAGAATTTAAGAGGGATACAGTAAACCTGAAGTGAAGCATCGGAATCTATAACTAGTGTCACAGGAATGGTTCAAACATAGTCAGTAACAAGAGTCAGTCTTTTTGTCCTTAAGTCGGCATTGTGCCCTTTGTATTTAATTCCGATGCAATTTCGGTGTTTCATGGTCAATAAGAAGGTCCAAGGGATACAGTAAACCTGAAGTGAAGCATCGGAATCTATAACTAGGGTCACAGGAATGGTTCAAAACATAGTCAGTAAGAAGAGTCAGTCTTCTTGTACTTAAATCGGCATTGTGCCATTTCTATTTAATTCCGATGCAATTTCTGTGTTTCATTGTCAATAAGAAGGTCCAAGGGGTACACTAGACCTGGAGTGAAGCATCGGAATCTATAACTAGTGTCACAGGAATGGTTCAAAACATAGTAAGAAGAGTCAGTCTTCTTGTACTCTAGTCGGCATTGTGCCTTTTCTATTTAATTCCGATGCAATGTCTGTGTTTCATCGTCAATAAGAAGGTCCAAGGGATACAGTAAACCTGAAGTGAAGCATCGGAATCTATAACTAGTGTCACAGGAATGGTTCAAAACATAGTCAGTAAGAAGAGTCAGTCTTCATGTACTTAAGTCGCATTGTGCCTTTTGTATTTAATTCCGATGCAATTTCTGTGTTTCATCGTAAATAAGAAGAACCAAGGGATACAGTAAACCTGAAGTGAAGCATCGGAATCTAGGACTAGTGTCATAGGAATGGTTCAAAACATAGTCAGTAAGAAGAGACAGTCTTCTTGTCCTTAAGGCGGCATTGTGCCGTTTGTATTTAATTCCATTCCAATATCTGTGTTTCATCGTCAATAAGAAGGTCCAAAGGATACAGTAAACCTGGAGTGAAACGACGGAATCTATAACTAGTGTCACAGGAATGTTTCAAACCATAGACAGTAAGAAGTTACAGTCTTCTTTTACTTAAGTCGGCATTGTGCCTTTTGTATTTAATTCGGTTGCAATTTCTGTGTTTCATCGTCAATAAGAAGGTCCAAGGGATACAGTAAACCTGAAGTGAAGCATCAGAATCTGTAACTAGTGTCACAGGAATGGTTCAAATCATAGTCACTAAGAAGAGTCGGTCTTCATGTACTTATGTCGGCATTCTGCCTTTTGTATTTAATCCCGGTGCAATTTCTGTGTTTCATCGACAATAAGAAGGTCAGAGGGATACAGTAAACCTGAAGTGTAGAATCGGAATCTATAACTAGAGTCACAGGAATGGTTCAATACATAGTCAGTAAGAAGAGTCAGTCTTCTTGGCCTTAAATCTGCATTGTGCCTTTTGTATTTAATTCCGATGCAATTTCTGTGTTTCATCGTCAATAAGAAGGTCAGAGGGATACAGAAAACCTGAAGTGAAGCATCGGAATCTATAACTAGTGTCACAGGAATGGTTCAAAGCATAGACAGGAAGAACAGTCAGTCTTCTTGTACTTGTGTCGGCATTGTGCCCTTTATATTAAATTCCGATGCAATTTTTTGTGTTTCATCGTCAATTAGAAGGTCCTAGGGATACAGTAAACCTGAAGTCAAGCATCGGAATCTATAACTAGTGTCACAGGAATGTTTCAAAACATAGAAAGTAAGAAGAGTCAGTCTTCATGTACCTATGTTGGCATTGTGCCTTTTGTATTTAATTCCGATGCAATTTTTGTGTTTCTTCGTCAATAAGAAGGTCCAATGGATACAGTAAACCTGAAGTGAAGCTTCGGAATCTATAACAAGTGTCACGGGAACGGTTCAAGGAATAGTCAGTAAAAAGAGTCAGTATTCATGTACTGAAGTCGGTATTGTGCCTTTTGTATTTATTTCCGATGCAATTTCTGTGTTTCATCGTCAATAAGAAGGTCCAAGGGATACAGTAAACCTGGAGTGAAGCATCGGAATCTATAACTAGTGTCACAGGAATGGTCAAAACATAGACGGTAAGAAGGTACAGTCTTTATGTACTTAAGAAGGCATTGTGCCATTTGTATTTATTTCCGATGCAATTTCTGTGATTCATCGTCAATAAGAAGGTCAGAGGGATACAGTAAACCTGAAGTGAAGCATCGGAATCTATAACTAGTGTCACAGGAATGGTTCAAACATAGTCAGAAAGAAGGGTCAGTCTTCTTGTCCTTATGTCGGCATTGTGCCTTTTGTATTTAATTCCGATGCAATTTCTGTGTTGCATCGGCAATAAGAAGGTCCAAGGGATACAGTAAATCTGGAGTGTAGCATCGGAATCTATAACTAGTGTCACAGGAATGGTTCAAACATAGTCACTAAGAAGGGTCGGTCTTCATGTACTTTAGTTGGCATTGTGCAATTCGTATTTAATCCCGGTGCTATTTCTGTGTTTCATCGTCAATAAGAAGGTCCTAGGGATACAGTAAACCTGAAGTCAAGCATCGGAATCTATAACTAGTGTCACGGGAATGGTTCAAAACATAGACAGTAAGAAGAGACAGTCTTCTTGTACTTAAGTCGGCATTGTGCCTTTTCTATTTCATTCCGATGCAATTTCTGTGTTTCATCGTCAATAAGAATTTAAGAGGGATACAGTAAACCTGAAGTGAAGCATCGGAATCTATAACTAGTGTCACAGGAATGGTTCAAACATAGTCAGTAACAAGAGTCAGTCTTTTTGTCCTTAAGTCGGCATTGTGCCCTTTGTATTTAATTCCGATGCAATTTCGGTGTTTCATGGTCAATAAGAAGGTCCAAGGGATACAGTAAACCTGAAGTGAAGCATCGGAATCTATAACTAGGGTCACAGGAATGGTTCAAAACATAGTCAGTAAGAAGAGTCAGTCTTCTTGTACTTAAATCGGCATTGTGCCATTTCTATTTAATTCCGATGCAATTTCTGTGTTTCATTGTCAATAAGAAGGTCCAAGGGGTACACTAAACCTGGAGTGAAGCATCGGAATCTATAACTAGTGTCACAGGAATGGTTCAAAACATAGTAAGAAGAGTCAGTCTTCTTGTACTCTAGTCGGCATTGTGCCTTTTCTATTTAATTCCGATGCAATGTCTGTGTTTCATCGTCAATAAGAAGGTCCAAGGGATACAGTAAACCTGAAGTGAAGCATCGGAATCTATAACTAGTGTCACAGGAATGGTTCAAAACATAGTCAGTAAGAAGAGTCAGTCTTCATGTACTTAAGTCGCATTGTGCCTTTTGTATTTAATTCCGATGCAATTTCTGTGTTTCATCGTAAATAAGAAGAACCAAGGGATACAGTAAACCTGAAGTGAAGCATCGGAATCTAGGACTAGTGTCATAGGAATGGTTCAAAACATAGTCAGTAAGAAGAGACAGTCTTCTTGTCCTTAAGGCGGCATTGTGCCGTTTGTATTTAATTCCATTCCAATATCTGTGTTTCATCGTCAATAAGAAGGTCCAAAGGATACAGTAAACCTGGAGTGAAACGACGGAATCTATAACTAGTGTCACAGGAATGTTTCAAACCATAGACAGTAAGAAGTTACAGTCTTCTTTTACTTAAGTCGGCATTGTGCCTTTTGTATTTAATTCGGTTGCAATTTCTGTGTTTCATCGTCAATAAGAAGGTCCAAGGGATACAGTAAACCTGAAGTGAAGCATCAGAATCTGTAACTAGTGTCACAGGAATGGTTCAAATCATAGTCACTAAGAAGAGTCGGTCTTCATGTACTTATGTCGGCATTCTGCCTTTTGTATTTAATCCCGGTGCAATTTCTGTGTTTCATCGACAATAAGAAGGTCAGAGGGATACAGTAAACCTGAAGTGTAGCATCGGAATCTATAACTAGAGTCACAGGAATGGTTCAATACATAGTCAGTAAGAAGAGTCAGTCTTCTTGGCCTTAAATCTGCATTGTGCCTTTTGTATTTAATTCCGATGCAATTTCTGTGTTTCATCGTCAATAAGAAGGTCAGAGGGATACAGAAAACCTGAAGTGAAGCATCGGAATCTATAACTAGTGTCACAGGAATGGTTCAAAGCATAGACAGGAAGAACAGTCAGTCTTCTTGTACTTGTGTCGGCATTGTGCCCTTTATATTAAATTCCGATGCAATTTTTTGTGTTTCATCGTCAATTAGAAGGTCCTAGGGATACAGTAAACCTGAAGTCAAGCATCGGAATCTATAACTAGTGTCACAGGAATGGTTCAAAACATAGACAGTAAGAAGAGACAGTCTTCTTGTACTTAAGTCGGCATTGTGCCTTTTCTATTTCATTCCGATGCAATTTCTGTGTTTCATCGTCAATAAGAATTTCAGAGGGATACAGTAAACCTGAAGTAAAGCATCGGAGACTATAACTAGTGTCACAGGAATGGTTAAAATCATAGTCAGTAACAAGAGTCAGTCTTTTTGTACTTAAGTCGGCATTGTGCCTTTTGTATTTAATTCCGATGTAATTTCTGTGTTTCATCGTCAATAAGAAGGTCCAAATGATACAGTAAACCTGAAGTGAAGCATCGGAATCTATAACTAGTGTCACAGGAATGGTTGAAAACATAGTCTGTAAGAGGAGGCTGTCTTCTTGTCCTTAAGTCGGCATTGTGCCTTTTGTATTTAATTCCGATGCAATTTCAGTGTTTCATCGTAAATAAGAAGGTCCAAGGGATACAGTAAACCAAGAGGGTAGCATCAGAATCTATAACTACTGTCACAGGAATGGTTCAAAACATAGAAAGTAAGAACAGTCAGTCTTCATATACCTATGTTGGCGTTGTGACTTTTGTATTTATTTCCGATGCAATTTCTGTGTTTCATCGTCAATAAGAAGGTCCAAGGGATACAGTACACCTGAAGTGATGCATCGGAATCTATAACAAGTATCCCAGGAATGGTTCAAAGCATAGTCAGTAAGAAGAGTCAGTCTTCATGTACTTAAGTCGGCATTGTGCCTTTTGTATTTAATTCCGATGCAATTTCTGTGTTTCATCGTCAATAAGAAGGTCAGAGGGATACAGTAAACCTGAAGTGAGGCATCGGAATCTATAACTAGTGTCACAGGAATGGTTCAAACATAGTCAGTAAGAAGAGTCAGTCTTCTTGTATTTAAGGCGGCATTGTGCCGATTGTATTTAATTCCGATGCAATATCTGTGTTTCATCGTCAATAAGAACGTCCAAAGGATACAGTAAACCTGGAGTGAAGCAACGGAATCTATAACTAGTGTCACAGGAATGGTTCAAACCATAGACAGTAAGAAGATACAGTCTTCTTTTACTTAAGTCGGCATTGTGCCTTTTGTATTTAATTCCGATTTAATTTCTGTGTTCTATCGTCAATAAGAAGGTCCAAGGGGTACAGTAAACCTGAAGTGAAGCATCGGAATCTATAACGAGTTTCACAGGAATAGTTCAAATCAATGTCACTAAGAAGAGTCTGTCTTCATGTACTTAAGTCGGCATTGTGCCTTTTGTATTTAATCCCGGTGCAATTTCTGTGTTTCATCGTCAATAAGAAGGTCAGAGGGATACAGTAAACCTGAGGTGAAGCGTCGGAATCTATAACTAGTGTCACAGGAATGGTTCAAAACATAGACGGTAAGAAGAGACAGTCTTCTTGTACTTAAGTCTGCATTGTGACTTTTTTGTTTTTAATTCCGATGCAATTTCTGTGTTTCATCGTCAATAAGAAGGTCAGAGGGATACAGTAAACCTGAGGTGAAGCGTCGGAATCTATAACTAGTGTCACAGGAATGGTTCAAAACATAGACGGTAAGAAGAGACAGTCTTCTTGTACTTGTGTCGGCATTGTGCCTTTTGTATTACATTCAGATGCAATTTCTGTGTTTCATCGTCAATAAGAAGGTCCTAGGGATACAGTAAACCTGAAGTCAAGCATCTAAATCTGTAAGTAGTGTCACAGGAATGGTTCAAAACATAGACGGTAAGAAGAGACAGTATTCTTGTACTTAAGTCGGCATTGTGCCTTTTCTATTTCATTCCGATGCCATTTCTGTGTTTCATCGTCAATAAGAATTTCAGAGGGATACATTAAACCTGAAGTGAAGCATCGGAATCTATAACTAGTGTCACAGGAATGGATCAAATCATAGTCAGTAACAAGAGTCAGTCTTTTTGTACTTAAGTCGGCATTGTGCCTTTTGTATTTAATTCCGATGTAATTTCTGTGTTTCATCGACAATAAGAAGGTCCAAGGGATACAGTAAACCTGAAGTGAAGCATCGGAATCTATAACAAGTGTCACAGGAATGGTTCAAGGAATAGTCAGTAAAAAGGGTCAGTATACATGTACTTAAGTCAGCATTGTGCCTTTTGTGTTTAATTCCGATGCAATTTCTGTGTTTCATCGTCAATAAGAAGGTCCAAGGGATACAGTAAACCTGGAGTGAAGCATCGGAATCTATAACTAGTGTCACAGGAATGGTAAAAACATAGACGGTAAGAAGGTACAGTCTTTTTGTACTTAAGTCGGCATTGTGCTTTTTGTATTTAATTCCGATGCAATTTCAGTGTTTCATCGTCAATTAGAGGGTCAGAGGGATACATTAAACCTGAAGTGAAGCATCGGAATCTATAACTAGTGTCACAGGAATGGTTCAAACATAGTGAGAAAGAAGGGTCAGACTTCTTGTCCTTATGTCGGCATTGTGCATTTTGTATTTCATTCCGATGCAATTTCTGTGTTGCATCGTCAATAAGAAGGTCCGAGGGATACAGTAAACCTGGAGTGTGGCATCGGAATCTATAACTAGTGTCACAGGAATGGTTCAAAGCATAGTCACTAAGAAGAGTCGGTCTTCATGTACTTAAGTCGGCATTGTGCCTCTTGTTTTTAATCCCGGTGCAATATCTGTGTTTCATCGTCAATAAGAAGGTCAGAGGGATACAGTAAACCTGAAGTGAAGCATCGCAATCTATAACTAGTGTCACAGAAATGGTTCAAAGCATAGTCAGTAAGAAGAGTCAGTCTTCTTGTACTTAAGTCGGCGTTGTGACTTTTGTATTTAATTCCGATGCAATTTCTGTGTTTCATCGTCAATAAGAAGGTCAGAGGGATACAGTAAACCTGATGTGAAGCATCGGAATCTATAACTAGTGTCACAGGAATGGTTCAAAACATAGTCAGTAAGAAGAGTCAGTCTTCATGTACTTAAGTCGGCATTGTGCCTTTTGTATTTAATTCCGATGCAATTTCTGAGTTTTATCGTCAACAAGAAGGTCCAAGGGATACAGTAAACCTGAAGTGAAGCATCGGAATCTATAACTAGTGTCACAGGAATGGTTCAAAACATAGTCAGTAAGAAGAGTCAGTCTTCTTGTCCTTAAGGCGGCATTGTGCCGATTGTATTTAATTCCGATGCAATATCTGTGTTTCATCGTCAACAAGAAGGTCCAAAGGATAGAGTAAACCTGGAGTGAAGCAACGGAATCTATAACTAGTGTCACAGGAATGGTTCAAACCATAGACAGTTAGAATATACAGTCTTCTTTTACTTAAGTCGGCATTGTGCCTTTTGTATTTAATTCCGATGCAATTTCTGTGTTTCATCGTCAATAAGAAGGTCAGAGTGATACAGTAAACCTGAAGTGAAGCATCGGAATCTGTAACTAGTGTAACAGGAATGTTTCAAAACATAGAAAGTAAGAAGAGTCAGTCTTCATGTACCTATGTTGGCATTGTGCCTTTTGTATTTAATTCCGATGCAATTTTTGTGTTTCTTCGTCAATAAGAAGGTCCAATGGATACAGTAAACCTGAAGTGAAGCTTCGGAATCTATAACAAGTGTCACGGGAACGGTTCAAGGAATAGTCAGTAAAAAGAGTCAGTATTCATGTACTTAAGTCGGTATTGTGCCTTTTGTATTTATTTCCGATGCAATTTCTGTGTTTCATCGTCAATAAGAAGGTCCAAGGGATACAGTAAACCTGGAGTGAAGCATCGGAATCTATAACTAGTGTCACAGGAATGGTCAAAACATAGACGGTAAGAAGGTACAGTCTTTATGTACTTAAGAAGGCATTGTGCCATTTGTATTTATTTCCGATGCAATTTCTGTGATTCATCGTCAATAAGAAGGTCAGAGGGATACAGTAAACCTGAAGTGAAGCATCGGAATCTATAACTAGTGTCACAGGAATGGTTCAAACATAGTCAGAAAGAAGGGTCAGTCTTCTTGTCCTTATGTCGGCATTGTGCCTTTTGTATTTAATTCCGATGCAATTTCTGTGTTGCATCGGCAATAAGAAGGTCCAAGGGATACAGTAAATCTGGAGTGTAGCATCGGAATCTATAACTAGTGTCACAGGAATGGTTCAAACATAGTCACTAAGAAGGGTCGGTCTTCATGTACTTTAGTTGGCATTGTGCAATTCGTATTTAATCCCGGTGCTATTTCTGTGTTTCATCGTCAATAAGAAGGTCCTAGGGATACAGTAAACCTGAAGTCAAGCATCGGAATCTATAACTAGTGTCACGGGAATGGTTCAAAACATAGACAGTAAGAAGAGACAGTCTTCTTGTACTTAAGTCGGCATTGTGCCTTTTCTATTTCATTCCGATGCAATTTCTGTGTTTCATCGTCAATAAGAATTTAAGAGGGATACAGTAAACCTGAAGTGAAGCATCGGAATCTATAACTAGTGTCACAGGAATGGTTCAAACATAGTCAGTAACAAGAGTCAGTCTATTTGTCCTTAAGTCGGCATTGTGCCCTTTGTATTTAATTCCGATGCAATTTCGGTGTTTCATGGTCAATAAGAAGGTCCAAGGGATACAGTAAACCTGAAGTGAAGCATCGGAATCTATAACTAGGGTCACAGGAATGGTTCAAAACATAGTCAGTAAGAAGAGTCAGTCTTCTTGTACTTAAATCGGCATTGTGCCATTTCTATTTAATTCCGATGCAATTCCTGTGTTTCATTGTCAATAAGAAGGTCCAAGGGGTACACTAAACCTGGAGTGAAGCATCGGAATCTATAACTAGTGTCACAGGAATGGTTCAAAACATAGTAAGAAGAGTCAGTCTTCTTGTACTCTAGTCGGCATTGTGCCTTTTCTATTTAATTCCGATGCAATGTCTGTGTTTCATCGTCAATAAGAAGGTCCAAGGGATACAGTAAACCTGAAGTGAAGCATCGGAATCTATAACTAGTGTCACAGGAATGGTTCAAAACATAGTCAGTAAGAAGAGTCAGTCTTCATGTACTTAAGTCGCATTGTGCCTTTGTATTTAATTCCGATGCAATTTCTGTGTTTCATCGTAAATAAGAAGAACCAAGGGATACAGTAAACCTGAAGTGAAGCATCGGAATCTAGGACTAGTGTCACAGGAATGGTTCAAAACATAGTCAGTAAGAAGAGACAGTCTTCTTGTCCTTAAGGCGGCATTGTGCCGTTTGTATTTAATTCCATTCCAATATCTGTGTTTCATCGTCAATAAGAAGGTCCAAAGGATACAGTAAACCTGGACTGAAACGACGGAATCTATAACTAGTGTCACAGGAATGTTTCAAACCATAGACAGTAAGAAGATACAGTCTTCTTTTACTTAAGTCGGCATTGTGCCTTTTGTATTTAATTCGGTTGCAATTTCTGTGTTTCATCGTCAATAAGAAGGTCCAAGGGATACAGTAAACCTGAAGTGAAGCATCAGAATCTGTAACTAGTGTCACAGGAATGGTTCAAATCATAGTCACTAAGAAGAGTCGGTCTTCATGTACTTATGTCGGCATTCTGCCTTTTGTATTTAATCCCGGTGCAATTTCTGTGTTTCATCGACAATAAGAAGGTCAGAGGGATACAGTAAACCTGAAGTGTAGCATCGGAATCTATAACTAGTGTCACAGGAATGGTTCAATACATAGTCAGTAAGAAGAGTCAGTCTTCTTGGCCTTAAATCTGCATTGTGCCTTTTGTATTTAATTCCGATGCAATTTCTGTGTTTCATCGTCAATAAGAAGGTCAGAGGGATACAGAAAACCTGAAGTGAAGCATCGGAATCTATAACTAGTGTCACAGGAATGGTTCAAAGCATAGACCGGAAGAAGAGTCAGTCTTCTTGTACTTGTGTCGGCATTGTGCCCTTTATATTAAATTCCGATGCAATTTTTTGTGTTTCATCGTCAATTAGAAGGTCCTAGGGATACAGTAAACCTGAAGTCAAGCATCGGAATCTATAACTAGTGTCACAGGAATGGTTCAAAACATAGACAGTAAGAAGAGACAGTCTTCTTGTACTTAAGTCGGCATTGTGCCTTTTCTATTTCATTCCGATGCAATTTCTGTGTTTCATCGTCAATAAGAATTTCAGAGGGATACAGTAAACCTGAAGTAAAGCATCGGAATCTATAACTAGTGTCACAGGAATGGTTAAAATCATAGTCAGTAACAAGAGTCAGTCTTTTTGTACTTAAGTCGGCATTGTGCCTTTTGTATTTAATTCCGATGTAATTTCTGTGTTTCATCGTCAATAAGAAGGTCCAAATGATACAGTAAACCTGAAGTGAAGCATCGGAATCAATAACTAGTGTCACAGGAATGGTTGTAAACATAGTCTGTAAGAGGAGTCTGTCTTCTTGTCCTTAAGTCGGCATTGTGCCTTTTGTATTTAAGTCCGATGCAATTTCAGTGTTTCATCGTAATTAAGAAGGTCCAAGGGATACAGTAAACCAAGAGGGTAGCATCAGAATCTATAACTACTGTCACAGGAATGGTTCAAAACATAGAAAGTAAGAACAGTCAGTCTTCATATACCTATGTTGGCGTTGTGACTTTTGTATTTATTTCCGATGCAATTTCTGTGTTTCATCGTCAATAAGAAGGTCCAAGGGATACAGTACACCTGAAGTGATGCATCGGAATCTATAACAAGTATCCCAGGAATGGTTCAAAGCATAGTCAGTAAGAAGAGTCAGTCTTCATGTACTTAAGTCGGCATTGTGCCTTTTGTATTTAATTCCGATGCAATTTCTGTGTTTCATCGTCAATAAGAAGGTCAGAGGGATACAGTAAACCTGAAGTGAGGCATCGGAATCTATAACTAGTGTCACAGGAATGGTTCAAACATAGTCAGTAAGAAGAGTCAGTCTTCTTGTCCTTAAGGCGGCATTGTGCCGATTGTATTTAATTCCGATGCAATATCTGTGTTTCATCGTCAATAAGAACGTCCAAAGGATACAGTAAACCTGGAGTGAAGCAACGGAATCTATAACTAGTGTCACAGGAATGGTTCAAACCATAGACAGTAAGAAGATACAGTCTTCTTTTACTTAAGTCGGCATTGTGCCTTTTGTATTTAATTCCGATTTAATTTCTGTGTTCTATCGTCAATAAGAAGGTCCAAGGGATACAGTAAACCTGAAGTGAAGCATCGGAATCTATAACGAGTTTCACAGGAATAGTTCAAATCAATGTCACTAAGAAGAGTCTGTCTTCATGTACTTAAGTCGGCATTGTGCCTTTTGTATTTAATCCCGGTGCAATTTCTGTGTTTCATCGTCAATAAGAAGGTCAGAGGGATACAGTAAACCTGAGGTGAAGCGTCGGAATCTATAACTAGTGTCACAGGAATGGTTCAAAACATAGACGGTAAGAAGAGACAGTCTTCTTGTACTTAAGTCTGCATTGTGACTTTTTTGTTTTTAATTCCGATGCAATTTCTGTGTTTCATCGTCAATAAGAAGGTCAGAGGGATACAGTAAACCTGAGGTGAAGCGTCGGAATCTATAACTAGTGTCACAGGAATGGTTCAAAACATAGACGGTAAGAAGAGACAGTCTTCTTGTACTTGTGTCGGCATTGTGCCTTTTGTATTACATTCAGATGCAATTTCTGTGTTTCATCGTCAATAAGAAGGTCCTAGGGATACAGTAAACCTGAAGTCAAGCATCTAAATCTGTAAGTAGTGTCACAGG
Source organism: Schistocerca serialis cubense (assembly GCF_023864345.2). Classification (NCBI taxonomy): domain Eukaryota; kingdom Metazoa; phylum Arthropoda; class Insecta; order Orthoptera; family Acrididae; genus Schistocerca; species Schistocerca serialis. The sequence continues at coordinate 538,815,528 of NC_064646.1, forward strand.
AATGGTTCAAAACATAGACGGTAAGAAGAGACAGTATTCTTGTACTTAAGTCGGCATTGTGCCTTTTCTATTTCATTCCGATGCCATTTCTGTGTTTCATCGTCAATAAGAATTTCAGAGGGATACATTAAACCTGAAGTGAAGCATCGGAATCTATAACTAGTGTCACAGGAATGGATCAAATCATAGTCAGTAACAAGAGTCAGTCTTTTTGTACTTAAGTCGGCATTGTGCCTTTTGTATTTAATTCCGATGTAATTTCTGTGTTTCATCGTCAATAAGAAGGTCCAAGGGATACAGTAAACCTGAAGTGAAGCATCGGAATCTATAACAAGTGTCACAGGAATGGTTCAAGGAATAGTCAGTAAAAAGGGTCAGTATACATGTACTTAAGTCAGCATTGTGCCTTTTGTGTTTAATTCCGATGCAATTTCTGTGTTTCATCGTCAATAAGAAGGTCCAAGGGATACAGTAAACCTGGAGTGAAGCATCGGAATCTATAACTAGTGTCACAGGAATGGTCAAAACATAGACGGTAAGAAGGTACAGTCTTTTTGTACTTAAGTCGGCATTGTGCTTTTTGTATTTAATTCCGATGCAATTTCTGTGTTTCATCGTCAATTAGAGGGTCAGAGGGATACATTAAACCTGAAGTGAAGCATCGGAATCTATAACTAGTGTCACAGGAATGGTTCAAACATAGTGAGAAAGAAGGGTCAGACTTCTTGTCCTTATGTCGGCATTGTGCATTTTGTATTTCATTCCGATGCAATTTCTGTGTTGCATCGTCAATAAGAAGGTCCGAGGGATACAGTAAACCTGGAGTGTGGCATCGGAATCTATAATTAGTGTCACAGGAATGGTTCAAAGCATAGTCACTAAGAAGAGTCGGTCTTCATGTACTTAAGTCGGCATTGTGCCTCTTGTTTTTAATCCCGGTGCAATATCTGTGTTTCATCGTCAATAAAAAGGTCAGAGGGATACAGTAAACCTGAAGTGAAGCATCGCAATCTATAACTAGTGTCACAGAAATGGTTCAAAGCATAGTCAGTAAGAAGAGTCAGTCTTCTTGTACTTAAGTCGGCGTTGTGACTTTTGTATTTAATTCCGATGCAATATCTGTGTTTCATCGTCAATAAGAAGGTCAGAGGGATACAGTAAACCTGAAGTGAAGCATCGGAATCTATAACTAGTGTCACAGGAATGGTTCAAAACATAGTCAGTAAGAAGAGTCAGTCTTCATGTACTTAAGTCGGCATTGTGCCTTTTGTATTTAATTCCGATGCAATTTCTGAGTTTTATCGTCAACAAGAAGGTCCAAGGGATACAGTAAACCTGAAGTGAAGCATCGGAATCTATAACTAGTGTCACAGGAATGGTTCAAAACATAGTCAGTAAGAAGAGTCAGTCTTCTTGTCCTTAAGGCGGCATTGTGCCGATTGTATTTAATTCCGATGCAATATCTGTGTTTCATCGTCAACAAGAAGGTCCAAAGGATAGAGTAAACCTGGAGTGAAGCAACGGAATCTATAACTAGTGTCACAGGAATGGTTCAAACCATAGACAGTTAGAATATACAGTCTTCTTTTACTTAAGTCGGCATTGTGCCTTTTGTATTTAATTCCGATGCAATTTCTGTGTTTCATCGTCAATAAGAAGGTCAGAGTGATACAGTAAACCTGAAGTGAAGCATCGGAATCTGTAACTAGTGTCACAGGAATGGTTCAAAACATAGTCAGTAAGAAGAGTCAGTCTTCTTGTCCTTAAGTCGGCATTGTGCCTTTTGTATTTAATTCCGATGCAATTTCTGTGTTTCTTCGTGAACAAGAAGGTCAGAGGGATACAGTAACCCTGAAGTGAAGCATAGGAACCTATAACTAGTGTCACAGAAATGGTTCAAAACATAATCAGTAAGAAGAGTCAGTCATCTTGTACTTATGTCTGCATTGTGCCTTTTGTATTTAATTCCGATGCAATTTCTGTGTTTCATCGTCAATAAGAAGGTCAGAGGGATACAGTAAACCTGAGGTGAAGCGTCGGAATCTACGAGTATAACTAGTGTCACAGGAATGGTTCAAAACATAGACAGGAAGAAGAGTCAGTCTTCTTGTACTTGTGTCGGCATTGTGCCTTTTGTATTACATTCAGATGCAATTTCTGTGTTTCATCGTCAGTAAGAAGGTCCTAGGGATACAGTAAACCTATAGTCAAACATCGGAATCTGTAACTAGTGTCACAGGAATGGTTCAAAACATAGACGGTAAGAAGAGACAGTCTTCTTGTACTTAAGTCGGCATTGTGCCTTTTCTATTTCAATCCGATGCCATTTCTGTGTTTCATCGTCAATAAGAATTTCAGAGGGATACAGTAAACCTTAAGTGAAGCATCGGAATCTGTAAATAGTGTCACAGGAATGGTTCAAATCATAGACGGTAAGAAGAGTCAGTCTTTTTGTACTTAAGTCGGCATTGTGCCTTTTGTATTTAATTCCGATGTAATTTCTGTGTTTCATCGTCTCTAAGAAGGTCCAAGGGATACAGTAAACCTGAAGTGAAGCATCGGAATCTATAACAGGTGTCACAGGAATGGTTCAAGGTATAGTCAGTAAAAAGAGTCAGTATACATGTACTTAAGTCAGCATTGTGCTTTTTGTATTTAATTCCGATGCAATTTCTGTGTTTCATCGTCAATAAGAAGGTCCAAGGGATACAGTAAACCTGGAGTGAAGCATCGGAATCTATAACTAGTGTCACAGGAATGGTTCAAACATAGTCAGAAAGAAGGGTCAGACTTCTTGTCCTTATGTCGGCATTGTGCCTTTTGTATTTCATTCCGATGCAATTTTTGTGTTGCATCGTCAATAAGAAGGTCCGAGGGATACAGTAAACCTGGAGTGTAGCATCGGAATCTATAACTAGTGTCACAGGAATGGTTCAAAGCATAGTCACTAAGAAGAGTCGGTCTTCATGTACTTAAGTCGGCATTGTGCCTTTTGTTTTTAATCCCGGTGCAATTTCTGTGTTTCATCGACAATAGGAAGGTCAGAGGGATACAGTAAACCTGAAGTGAAGCATCGCAATCTATAACTAGTGTCACAGAAATGGTTCAAAGCATAGTCAGTAGGAAGAGTCAGTCTTCTTGTACTTAAGTCGGCTTTGTGACTTTTGTATTTAATTCCGATGCAATTTCTGTGTTTCATCGTCAATAAGAAGGTCAGAGGGATACAGTAAACCTGAAGTGAAGCATCGGAATCTATAACTAGTGTCACAGGAATGGTTCAAAACATAGTCAGTAAGAAGAGTTAGTCTTCATGTACTTAAGTCGGCATTGTGCCTTTTGTATTTAATTCCGATGCAATTTCTGAGTTTTATGGTCAACAAGAAGGTCCAAGGGATACAGTAAACCTGAAGTGAAGCATCGGAATCTATAACTAGTGTCACAGGAATGGTTCAAAACATAGTCAGTAAGAAGAGTCAGTCTTCTTGTCCTTAAGGCGGCATTGTGCCGATTGTATTTAATTCCGATGCAATATCTGTGTTTCATCGTCAATAAGAAGGGCCAAAGGATACAGTAAACCTGGAGTGAAGCAACGGGATCTATAACTAGTGTCACAGGAATGGTTCAAACCATAGACAGTTAGAATATACAGTCTTCTTTTACATAAGTCGGCATTGTGCCTTTTGTATTTAATTCCGATGCAATTTCTGTGTTTCATCGTCAATAAGAAGGTCCAAGGGATACAGTAAACCTGAAGTGAAGCATCGGAATCTATAACAAGTGTCACAGGAATGGTTCAAGGAATAGTCAGTAAAAAGAGTCAGTATACATGTACTTAAGTCAGCATTGTGCCTTTTGTATTTAATTCCGATGCAATTTCTGTGTTTCATCGTCAATAAGAAGGTCCAAGGGATACAGTAAACCTGGAGTGAAGCATCAGAATCTATAACTAGTGTCACAGGAATGGTCAAATCATAGACGGTAAGAAGGTACAGTCTTTTTGTACTTAAGTCGGCATTGTGCTTTTTGTATTTAATTCCGATGCAATTTCTGTGTTTCATCGTCTATTAGAGGGTCAGAGGGATACATTAAACCTGAAGTGAAGCATCGTAATCTATAACTAGTGTCACAGGAATGGTTCAAACATAGTCAGAAAGAAGGGTCAGACTTCTTGTCCTTATGTCGGCATTGTGCCTTTTGTATTTCATTCCGATGCAATTTCTGTGTTGCATCGTCAATAAGAAGGTCCGAGGGATACAGTAAACCTGGAGTGTAGCATCGGAATCTATAACTAGTGTCACAGGAATGGTTCAAAGCATAGTCACTAAGAAGAGTCGGTCTTCATGTACTTAAGTCGGCATTGTGCCTTTTGTTTTTAATCCCGGTGCAATTTCTGTGTTTCATCGTCAATAAGAAGGTCAGAGGGATACAGTAAACCTGAAGTGAAGCATCGCAATCTATAACTAGTGTCACAGAAATGGTTCAAAGCATAGTCAGTAAGAAGAGTCAGTCTTCTTGTACTTAAGTCGGCTTTGTGACTTTTGTATTTAATTCCGATGCAATTTCTGTGTTTCATCGTCAATAAGAAGGTCAGAGGGATACAGTAAACCTGAAGTGAAGCATCGGAATCTATAACTAGTGTCACAGGAATGGTTCAAAACATAGTCAGTAAGAAGAGTCAGTCTTCATGTACTTAAGTCAGCATTGTGCCTTTTGTATTTAATTCCGATGCAATTTCTGAATTTTATGGTCAACAAGAAGGTCCAAGGGATACAGTAAACCTGAAGTGAAGCATCGGAATCTATAACTAGTGTCACAGGAATGGTTCAAAACATAGTCAGTAAGACGAGTCAGTCTTCTTTTCCTTAAGGCGGCATTGTGCCGATTGTATTTAATTCCGATGCAATATCTGTGTTTCATCGTCAATAAGAAGGTCCAAAGGATACAGTAAACCTGGAGTGAAGCAACGGAATCTATAACTAGTGTCACAGGAATGGTTCAAACCATAGACAGTTAGAATATACAGTCTTCTTTTACTTAAGTCGGCATTGTGCCTTTTGTATTTAATTCCGATGCAATTTCTGTGTTTTATCGTCAATAAGAAGGTCCAAGGGATACAGTAAACCTGAAGTAAAGCATCGGAATCAATAACTAGTTTCACAGGAATGGTTCAAATCAAAGTCACTAAGAAGAGTCTGTCTTCATGTACTTAAGTCGGCATTGTGCCTTTTGTATTTAATCCCCGGTGTAATTTCTGTGTTTCATCGTCAATAAGAAGGTCAGAGTGATACAGTAAACCTGAAGTGAAGCATCGGAATCTGTAACTAGTGTCACAGGAATGGTTCAAAACATAGTCAGTAAGAAGAGTCAGTCTTCTTGTCCTTAAGTCGGCATTGTGCCTTTTGTATTTAATTCCGATGCAATTTCTGTGTTTCTTCGTCAACAAGAAGGTCAGAGGGATACAGTAACCCTGAAGTGAAGCATTGGAATCTATAACTAGTGTCACAGAAATGGTTCTAAACATAATCAGTAAGAAGAGTCAGTCATCTTGTACTTATGTGTGCATTGTGCCTTTTGTATTTAATTCCGATGCAATTTCTGTGTTTCATCGTCAATAAGAAGGTCAGAGGGATACAGTATACCTGAGGTGAAGCGTCGGAATCCACAAGTATAACTAGTGTCACAGGAATGGTTCAAAACATAGACAGGAAGAAGAGTCAGTCTTCTTGTACTTGTGTCGGCATTGTGCCTTTTGAATTACATTCAGATGCAGTTTCTGTGTTTCATCGTCAATAAGAAGGTCCTAGGGATACAGTAAACCTATAGTCAAGCATCGGAATCTGTAACTAGTGTCACAGGAATGGTTCAAAACATAGACGGTAAGAAGGGACAGTCTTCTTGTACTTAAGTCGGCATTGTGCCTTTTCTATTTCAATCCGATGCCATTTCTGTGTTTCATCGTCAATGAGAATTTCAGAGGGATACAGTAAACCTGAAGTGAAGCATCGGAATCTATAACTAGTGTCACAGGAATGGTTCAAATCATAGTCAGTAACAAGAGTCAGTCTTTTTGTACTTAAGTCGGCATTGTGCCTTTTGTATTTAGTTCCGATGTAATTTCTGTGTTTCATCGTCAATAATAAGGTCCAAATGATACAGTAAACCTGAAGTGAAGCATCGGAATCTATAACTAGTGTCACAGGAATGGTTGAAATCATAGTCAGTAAGAGGAGTCAGTCTTCTTGTCCTTAAGTCGGCATTGTGCCTTTTGTATTTAATTCCGATGCAATTTCTGTGTCTCATCGTCAATAAGATGGTCCTAGGGATAGAGTAAACCTGAAGTGAAGCATCAGAATCTATAACAAGTGTCACAGGAATGGTTCAAGGAATAGTCAGTAAAAAGAGTCAGTCTTCATGTACTTAAGTCGGGATTGTGCCTTTTGTATTTAATTCCGATGCAATTTCTGTGTTTCATCGTCAATAAGAAGGTCCAAGGGATACAGTAAACCTGGAGTGAAGCATCGGAATCTATAACTAGTATCACAGGAATGGTCAAAACATAGACGGTAAGAAGGTACAGTCTTTTTGTACTTAAGTCGGCATTGTGCCTTTTGTATTTAATTCCGATGAAATTTCTGTGTTTCATCGTCAATAAGAAGGTCAGAGGGACACAGTAAACCTGAAGTGAAGCATCGGAATCTATAACTAGTGTCACAGGAAAGGTTCATAACATAGTCAGAAAGAAGGGTCAGTCTTCTTGTCCTTAAGTCGGCATATTGCCTTTTGTATTTAATTCCGATGCAATTTCTGTGTTGCATCGTCAATAACAAGGTCCAAGGGATACAGTAAACCTGGAGTGTAGCATCGGAATCTATAACTAGTGTCACAGGAATGGTTCAAATCATAGTCACTAAGAAGAGTCGGTCTTAAGGTACTTAAGTCGGCATTGTGCCTTTTCTATTTAATCCCGATGCAATTTCTGTGTTTCATCGTCAATAAGAAGTTCAGAGGGAGACAGTAAACCTGAAGTGAAGCATCGCAATTTATAACTAGTGTCACAGGAATGGTTCAAAACCTAGTCATTAAGAAGAGTCAGTCTTCTTGTCCTTAAGTCAGCATTGTGCCGTTTGTATTTAATTCCGATGCAATTTCTGTGTTTCATCGTGAATTAGAAGATCAGAGGGATACAGTAACAGTGAAGTGAAGCATTGGAATCTGTAACTAGTGTCACAGAAATGGTTCAAAGCATTGTCAGTAAGAAGAGTCAGTCTTCTTGTACTTAAGTCGGCGTTGTGACTTTTGTATTTAATTCCGATGCAATTTCTGTGTTTCATCGTCAATAAGAAGGTCAGAGGGATACAGTAAACCTGAAGTGAAGCATCGGAATCTATAACTAGTGTCACAGGAATGGTTCAAAACATAGTCAGTAAAAAGAGTCAGTCTTCATGTACTTAAGTCGGCATTGTGCCTTTTGTATTTAATTCCGATGCAATTTCTGTGTTCCATCGTCAACACGAAGGTCCAAGGGATACAGTAAACCTGAAGTGAAGCATCGGAATCTATAACTAGTGTCACAGGAATGGTTCAAATCATAGTCAGTAAGAAGAGTCAGTCTTCTTGTCCTTAAGGCGGCATTGTGCCATTTGTATTTAATTCCGACGCAATATCTGTTTTTCATCGTCAATAAGAAGGTCCAAAGGATACAGTAAACCTGGAGTGAAGCAACGGAATCTATAACTAGTGTCACAGGAATGGTTCAAACCATAGACAGTAAGAAGATACAGTCTTCTTTTACTTAAGTCGGCATTGTGCCTTTTGTATTTAATTCCGATGCAATTTCTGTGTTTTATCGTCAATAAGAAGGTCCAAGGGATACAGTAAACCTGAAGTGAAGCATCGGAATCTATAAGTAGTTTCACAGGAATGGTTCAAATCAAAGTCACTAAGAAGGGTCTGTCTTCATGTACTTAAGTCGGCATTGTGCCATTGGTATTTAATCCTGGTGCAATTTCTGTGTTTCATCGTCAATAAGAAGGTCAGAGTGATACAGTAAACCTGAAGTGAAGCATCGAAATCTATAACTAGTGTCACAGGAATGGTTCAAAACATAGTCAGTAAGAAGAGTCAGTCTTCTTGTCCTTAAGTCGGCATTGTGCCTTTTGTATTTAATTCCATTGCAATTTCTGTGTTTCTTCGTGAACAAGACGGTCAGAGGGATACAGTAACCCTGAAGTGAAGCATAGGAATCTATAACTAGTGTCACAGAAATGGTTCAAAACATAATCAGTAAGAAGAGTCAGTCATCTTGTACTTAAGTCTGCATTGTGCCTTTTGTATTTAATTCCGATGCAATATCTGTGTTTCATCGTCAATAAGAAGGTCAGAGGGATACAGTAAACCTGAGGTGAAGCGTCGGAATCTACGAGTATAACTAGTGTCACAGGAATGGTTCAAAACATAGACAAGAAGAAGAGTCAGTCTTCTTGTACTTGTGTCGGCATTGTGCCTTTTGTATTACATTCAGATGCAATTTCTGTGTTTCATCGTCAATAAGAAGGTCCTTGGGATACAGTAAACCTAAAGTCAAGCATCGGAATCTGTAACTAGTGTCACAGGAATGGTTCAAAACATAGACGGTAAGAAGAGACAGTCTTCTTGTACTTAAGTCGGCATTGTGACTTTTCTATTTCATTCCGATGCCATTTCTGTGTTTCATCGTCAATAAGAATTTCAGAGGGATACAGTAAACCTGAAGTGAAGCATCGGAATCTATAACTAGTGTCACAGGAATGGTTGAAAAAATAGTCAGTAAGAGGAGTCAGTCTTCTTGTCCTTGAGTCGGCATTGTGCCTTTTGTATTTAATTCCGATGCAATTTCTGTGTTTCATCGTCAATAAGATGGTCCAAGGGATACAGTAAACCTGAAGTGAAGCATCAGAACCTATAACAAGTGGCACAGGAATGGTTCAAGGAATAGTAAGTAAAAAGAGTCAGTCTTCATATACTTAAGTCGGCATTGTGCCTTTTGTATTTAATTCCGATGCAATTTCTGTGTTTCATCGTCAATAAGAAGGTCCAAGGGATACAGTAAACCTGGAGTGAAGCATCGGAATCTATAACTAGTATCACAGGAATGGTCAAAACATAGACGGTAAGAAGGTACAGTCTTTTTGTACTTAAGTCGGCATTGTGCCTTTTGTATTTAATTCCGATGCAATTTCTGTGTTTCATCGTCAATAAGAAGGTCAGAAGGATACAGTAAACCTGAAGTGAAGCATCGGAATCTATAACTAGTGTCACAGGAAAGGTTCATAACATAGTCAGTAAGAAGAGTCTGTCTTCTTGTCCTTAAGTCAGCATTGTGCCGTTTGTATTTAATTCCGATGCAATTTCTGTGTTTCATCGTGAATACGAAGGTCAGAGGGATACAGTAACAATGAAGTGAAGCATCGGAATCTATAACTAGTGTCACAGAAATGGTTCAAAGCATAGTCAGTAAGATGAGTCAGTCTTCTTGTACTTAAGTCGGCGTTGTGCCTTTTGTATTTAATTCCGATGCAATTTCTGTGTTTCATCGTCAATAAGAAGGTCAGAGGGATACAGTAAACCTGTAGTGAAGCCTCGGAATCTATAACTAGTGTCACAGGAATGGTTCAAAACATAAACAGGAAGAAGAGTCAGTCTTCTTGTACTTGAGTCGGCATTGTGCCTTTTGTATTAAATTCAGATGCAATTTCTTTGTTTCATCGTCAATAAGAAGGTCCAAGGGATACTGTAAACCTGAAGTGAAGCATCGGAATCTATAACTAGTGTCACAGGAATGGTTCAAAACATAGTCAGTAAGAAGAGTCAGTCATCTAGTACTTAAGTCTGCATTGTGCCGTTTGTATTTAATTCCGATGCAATTTCTGTGTTTCATCGTCAATAAGAAGGTCAGAGGGATACAGTAAACCTGAGGTGAAGCGTCGGAATCTATAACTAGTGTCACAGGAATGGTTCAAAACATAGACAGAGAGAAGAGTCAGTCTTCTTGTACTTGTGTCGGCATTGTGCCTTTAGTATTACATTCAGATGCAATTTCTGTGTTTCATCGTCAATAAGAAGGTCCGAGGGATACAGTAAACCTGAAGTCAAGCATCGGAATCTGTAACTAGTGTCACAGGAATGGTTCAAAACATAGACGGTAAGAAGAGACAGTCTTTTTGTACTTAAGTCGGCATTGTGCTTTTTGTATTTAATTCCGATGCAATTTCTGTGTTTCATCGTCAATTAGAGGGTCAGAGGGATACATTAAACCTGAAGTGAAGCATCGGAATCTATAACTAGTGTCACAGGAATGGTTCAAAACATAGTCAGAAAGAAGGGTCAGTCTTCTTGTCCTTATGTCGGCATTGTGCTTTTTGTATTTTATTCCGATGCAATTTCTGTGTTGCATCATCAATAAGAAGGTCCAAGGGATACAGTAAAACTGGAGTGTAGCATCGGAATCTAATACAAGTGTCACAGGAATGGTTCAAATCATAGTCAGTAAGAAGAGTCAGTCTTCTTGTCCTTAAGTCAGCATTGTGCCGTTTGTATTTAATTCCGAAGCAATTTCTGTGTTTCATCGTGAATAAGAAGATCAGAGGGATACAGTAACAATGAAGTGAAGCATCGGAATCTATAACTTGTGTCACAGAAATGGTTCAAAGCATAGTCAGTAAGAAGAATCAGTCTTCTTGTACTTAAGTTGGCGTTGTGACTTTTGTATTTAATTCCGATGCAATTTCTGTGTTTCATCGTCAATAAGAAGGTCAGAGGGATACAGTAAACCTGAAGTGAAGCATCGGTATCTATAACTAGTGTCACAGGAATGGTTCAAAACATAGTCAGTAAGAAGAGTCAGCCTTCATGTACTTAAGTCGGCATTGTGCCATTTGTATTTAATTCCGATGCAATTTCTGTGTTTCATCGTCAACAAGAAGGTCCAAGCTATACAGTAAACCTGAAGTGAAGCATCGGAATCTATAACTAGTGTCACAGGAATGTTTCAAAACATAGTCAGTAAGAAGAGTCAGTCTTCTTGTCCTTAAGGCGGCATTGTGCCGATTGTATTTAATTCCGATGCAATATCTGTGTTTCATCGTCAATAAGAAGGTCCAAAGGATACAGTAAACCTGGAGTGAAGCAACGGAATCTATAACTAGTGTCACAGGAATGGTTCAAACCATACACAGTAAGAAGATACAGTCTTCTTTTACTTGAGTCGGCATTGTGCCTTTTGTATTTAATTCCGATGCAATTTCTGTGTTTTTCCGTCAATAAGAAGGTCCAAGGGATACAGTAAACCTGAAGTGAAGCATCGGAATCTATAAGTAGTTTCATAGGAATGGTTCAAATCAAAGTCACTAAGAAGAGTCTGTCTTCATGTACTTAAGTCGGCATAGTGCCTTTTGTATTTGATCCCGGTGCAATTTCTGTGTTTCATCGTCAATAAGAAGGTCAGAGTGATACAGTAAACCTGAAGTGAAGCATCGGAATGTATAACTAGTGTCACAGGAAAGGTTCAAAACATAGTCAGTAAGAAGAGTCAGTCTTCTTGTCCTTAAGTCGGCATTGTGCCTTTTGTATTTAATTCCGATGCAATTTCTGTGTTTCTTCGTGAACAAGAAAGTCAGAGGGATACAGTAACCCTGAAGTGAAGCATAGGAATCTATAACTAGTGTCACAGAAATGGTTCAAAACATAATCAGTAACAAGTGTCAGTCATCTTGTACTTATGTCTGCATTGTGCCTTTTGTATTTAATTCCGATGCAATTTCTGTGTTTCATCATCAATAAGAAGGTCAGAGGGATACAGTAAACCTGAGGTGAAGCGTCGGAATCTACGAGTATAACTAGTGTCACAGGAATGGTTCCAAACATAGACAGGAAGAAGAGTCAGTCTTCTTGTACTTGTGTCGGCATTGTGCCTTTTGTATTACATTCAGATGCAATTTCTGTGTTTCATCGTCAATAGGAAGGTCCTAGGGATACAGTGAACCTAAAGGCAAGCATCGGAATCTGTAACTAGTGTCACAGGAATGGTTCAAAACATAGACGGTAAGAAGAGACAGTCTTCTTGTACTTAAGTCGGCATTGTGACTTTTCTATTTCATTCCGATGCCATTTCTGTGCTTCATCGTCAATAAGAATTTCAGAGGGATACAGTAAACCTGAAGTGAAGCATCGGAATCTGTAACTAGTGTCACAGGAATGGTTCAAATCATAGTCAGTAACAAGAGTCAGTCTTTTTGTACTTAAGTCGGCATTGTGCCTTTTGTATTTAATTCCGATGTAATTTCTGTGTTTCATCGTCAATAAGAAGGTCCAAATGATACAGTAAACCTGAAGTGAAGCATCGGAATCTATAACTAGTGTCACAGGAATGGTTGAAAACATAGTCAGTAAGAGGAGTCAGTCTTCTTGTCCTTAAGTCGGCATTGTGCCTTTTGTATTTAATTCCGATGCAATTTCTGTGTTTCATCGTCAATAAGATGGTCCAAGGGATACAGTTAACCTGAAGTGAAGCATCACAATCTATAACAAGTGTCACAGGAATGGTTCAAGGAATGGTCGGTAAAAAGAGTCAGTCTTCATGTACTTAAGTCGGCATTGTGCCTTTTGTATTTAATTCCGATGCAATTTCTGTGTTTCATCGTCAATAAGAAGGTCCAAGGGATACAGTAAACCTGGAGTGAAGCATCGGAATCTATAACTAGTATCACAGGAATGGTCAATACATAGACGGTAAGAAGGCACAGTCTTTATGTACATAAGTCGGCTTTGTGCCTTTTGTATTTAATTCCGATGCCATTTCTGTGTTTCATCGTCAATAAGAAGGTCAGAGGGATACAGTAAACCTGAAGTGAAGCATCGGAATCTATAACTAGTGTCACAGGAAAAGTTCATAACATACTCAGAAAGAAGGGTCAGTCTTCTTGTCCTTAAGTCGGCGTTGTGGCTTTTGTATTTAATTCCGATGCAATTTCTGTGTTGCATCGTCAATAAGAAGGTCCAAGGGATACAGTAAACCTGGAGTGTAGCATCGGAATCTATAACAAGTGTCACAGGAATGGTTCAAGGCATAGTCAGCAAGAAGAGTCAGTCTGCATGTACATAAGCCTGCATTGTGCCTTTTGTATTTAATTCCGATGCAATTTCTGTGTTTCATCGTCAAGAAGAAGGTCAGAGGGATACAGTAAACCTGAAGTGAAGCGTCGGAATCTATAACTAGTGTCACAGGAATGGTTCAAAGCATAGTCACTAAGAAGAGTCGGTCTTCATGTACTTAGGTCGGCATTGTGACTTTTGTATTTAATCCCGGTGCAATTTCTGTGTTTCATCGTCAATAAGAATGTCAGAGGGATACAGTAACAATAAAGTGAAGCATCGGAATCTGTAACTAGTGTCACACAAATGGTTCAAAGCATAGTCAGTAAAAAGAGTCAGTTTTCTTGTACTTAAGTCGGAGTTGTGCCTTTTGTATTTAATTCCGATGCAATTTCTGTGTTTCATCGTCAATAAGAAGGTCAGAGGGATACAGTAAACCTGAAGTGAAGCATCGGAATCTATAACTAGTGTCACAATAATGGTTCAAACATAGACAGGAAGAAGAGTCAGTCTTCTTGTACTTGAGTCGGCATTGTGCCTTTTGTATTAAATTCTGATGCAATTTCTGTGTTTCATCGTCATTAAGAAGGTCCAAGGGACACAGTAAACCTGAAGTGAAGCATCGGAATCTATAACAAGTGTCACAGGAATGGTTCAAGGCATAGTCAGCAAGAAGAGTCAGTCTTCATGTACTTAAGTCTGCATTGTGCCTTTTGTATTTAATTCCGATGCAATTTCTGTGTTTCGTCGTCAATAAGAAGGTCCAAGGGATACAGTAAACCTGGAGTGAAGCATCGGAATCTATACCTAGTGTCACACGAATGGTTCAAAACATAGACGGTAAGAAGATACAGTCATTTTGTACTTAAGTCGGCATTGTGCCTTTTGTATTTAATTCCGATGCAATCTCTGTGTTTCATCGTCAATAAGAAGGTCACAGGGATACAGTAAACCTGAAGTGAAGCATCGGAATCTATAACTAGTGTCACAGGAATGGTTCAAAACATAGGCAGTAATAAAAGTCAGTCTTCTTGTCCTTAAGTCGGCATTGTGCCTTTTGTATTTAATCCCGGTGCTATTTCTGTGTCTCATCGTCAATAAGAAGGTCAGAGGGATACAGCAAACCTGAAGTGAAGCATCGGAATCTATAACTAGTGTCACAGGAATGGTTCAAAACATAGTCAGTAAGAAGAGTCAGTCTTCGTGTCCTTAAGTCGGCATTGTGCCTTTGTATTTAATTCCGATGCAATTTCTGTGTTTCATCGTGAACAAGATGGTGAGAGGGATACAGTAACCCTGAATTGAAGCATAGGAATCTATAACTAGTGTCACAGAAATGGTTCAAAACATAGTCAGTAAGAAGTGTCAGTCTTCTTGTACTTAAGTCTGCATTGTGCCTTTTGTATTTAATTCCGATGCAATTTCTGTGTTTCATCGTCAATAAAGTGGTCAGAGGGATACAGTAAACCTTAAGTGAAGCGTTGGAATCTATAACTAGTGTCACAGGAATGGTTCCAAACATAGACAGGAAGAAGAGTCAGTCTTCTTGTACTTGTGTCGGCATTGTGCCTTTTGTATTAAATTACGATGCCATTTCTGAGTTTCATCGTCAATAAGAAGGTCCTAGGGATACAGTAAACCTGAAGTCAAGCATCGGAATCTATAACTAGTCTCACAGGAATGGTTCAAATCATAGACAGTAAGAAGAGACAGTCTTCTTGTACTTAAGTCGGCATTGTGCCTTTTCTATTTCATTCCGATGCAATTTCTGTGTTTCATCGTCAATAAGAATTTCAGAGGGATACAGTAAACCTGAAGTGAAGCATCGGAATCTATAACTAGTGTCACAGGAATGGTTCAAAACATAGTCTGAAAGAAGGGTCTTTCTTCTTGTCTTTAAGTCGGCATTGTGCCTTTTGTATTTATTTCCGATGCAATTTCTGTGTTGCATCGTCAATAAGAAGGTCCAAGGGATACAGTAAACCTGGAGTGTAGCATCGGAATCTATAACTGGTGTCACAGGAATTGTTGAAAACATAGTCAGTAAGAGGAGTCAGTCTTCTTGTCCTTAGGTCGGCATTGTGCCTTTTGTATTTAATTCCTATGCAATTTCTGTGTTTCATCGTAAATAAGAAGGTCCAAGAACACAGTAAACCAAGAGTGTAGCATCGGAATCTATAACTAGTGTCACAGGAATGGTTCAAAACATAGAAAGTAAAAAGAGTCAGTCTTCATGTACCTATGTCGGCATTGTGCCTTTTGTATTTAATTCCGATGCAATTTTCGTGTTTCATCGTCAATAAGAAGGTCCAAGGGATACAGTAAACCTGAAGTGAAGCATCGGAATCTATAACTAGTGTCACAGGAATGGTTCAAAACATAGTCAGAAAGAAGGGTCTGTCTTCTTGTCCTTAAGTCGGCATTGTGTCTTTTGTATTTAATTCCGATGCAATTTCTGTGTTGCATCGTCAATAAGAAGATCCAAGGGATACAGTAAACCTAGAGTGTAGCATCGGAATCTATAACTAGTGTCACAGGAATGGTTCAAAACATAGTCACTAAGAAGAGTCGGTCTTCATGTACTTAAGTCGGCATTGTGCCTTTTGTATTTAATTCCGGTGTAATTTCTGTGTTTCATCGTCAATAAGAAGGTCAGAGGGATACAGTAACAATGAAGTGAAGCATCGGAATCTATAACTAGTGTCACAGAAATGGTTCAAAGCATAGTCAGTAAGAAGATTCAGTCTTCTTCTACTTAAGTCGGAGTTGTGCCTTTTGTATTTAATTCGGATGCAATTTCTGTGTTTCATCGTCAATAAGAAGGTCAGAGGGATACAGTAAACCTGAAGTGAAGCATCGGAATCTATAACTAGTGTCACAGGAATGGTTCAAACATAGACAGGAAGAAGAGTCAGTCTTCTTGTACTTGAGTCGGCATTGTGCCTTTTGGGTTTAATTCCGGTGCAATTTCTGTGTTTCGTCGTCAATAAGAAGGTCCAAGGGACACAGTAAACCTGAAGTGAAGCATCGGAATCTATAACAAGTGTCACAGGAATGGTTCAATGCATAGTCAGCAAGAAGAGTCAGTCTTCATGTACTTAAGTCGGCATTGTGGCATTTGTATTTAATTCCGATGCAATTTCTGTGTTTCATCGTCAATAAGAAGGTCCAAGGGATACAGTAAACCTGGAGTGAAGCATCGGAATCTATAACTAGTGTCACAGGAATGGTTCAAATCATAGACGGTAAGAAGATACAGTCTTTTTGTACTTAAGTCGGCATTGTGCCTTTTGTATTTAATTCCGATGCAATTTCTGTGTTGCATCGTCAATAAGAAGGTCCAAGGGATACAGTAAACCTGGAGTGTAGCATCGGAATCTATAACAAGTGTCACAGGAATGGTTCAAGGCATAGTCAGTAAGAAGGTTCAGTCATCATGTACTTAAGTTAGCATTGTGCCTTCTGTATTTAATTCCGATGCAATTTCTGTGTTTCATCGTCAATAAGAAGGTCCAAGGGATACAGTAAACCTGGAGTCAAGCATCGGATTCTATAGCTAGTGTCACACGAATGGTTCAAAGCATAGACGGTAAGAAGATACAGTCTTTTTGTACTTAAGTCGCAATTGTGGTTTTCTATTTGATTCCGATGCAATTTCTGTGTTTCATCGTCAATAAGAAGGTCAGAGGGACACAGTAAACCTGGATTGAAGCATCGGAATCTATAACTAGTGTCACAGGAATGGTTCAAAACATAGTCAGTAACAAGAGTCAGTCTTTTTGTACTTAAGTCGGCATTGTGCCTTTGTATTTAATTCCGATGTAATTTCTGTGTTTCATCGTCAATAAGAAGGTCCAAATGATACAGTAAACCTGAAGTGAAGCATCGGAATGTATAACTAGTGTCACAGGAATGGTAAAAAACATAGTCAGTAAGAAGAGTCAGTCTTCATGTACTTAAGTCGGCATGGTGCCTTTTGTATTTAATTCCAATGCAATTTCTGTGTTTCATCATCAATAAGAATGACCAAGGGACACAGTAAACCTTAAGTGAAGCATCAGAATCTATAACAAGTGTCACAGGAATGGTTCAAGGCATAGTCAGCAAGAAGAGTCAGTCTTCATGTACTTAAGTCGGCATTGTGGCATTTGTATTTAATTCCGATGCAATTTCTGTGTTTCATCGTCAATAAGAAGGTCCAAGGGATACAGTAAACCTGGAGTGAAGCATCGGAATCTATAACTAGTGTCACAGGAATGGTTCAAAACATAGTCAGCAAGGAGAGTGAGTCTTCTTGTACTTAAGTCGGCATTGTGCATTTTCTTTTTAATTCCGATGCAATTTTAGTGTTTCATCGTCAATAAGAAGGTCCAAGGGATACAGTAAACCTGGAGTGAAGCATCGGAATCTATAACTAGTGTCAATGGAATGGTTCAAAACATAGTCAGCAAGAAGAGTGAGTATTCTTGTACTTAAGTCGGCATTGTGCCTTTTGTATTTAATTCCGGTGCAATTTCTGTGTTTCATCGTCAATAAGAAGGTCAGAGGGATACAATATACCTGAAGTGAAGCATCGGAATCTATAACTAGTGTCTCAGGAATGGGTCAAAACATAGTCAGTAAGAAGAGTCGGCCTCCATGTACTTAAGTCGGCATTGTGCCTTTTGTATTTAATTCCGATGCAATTTTTGTGTTTCATCGTCATTAAGAAGGTCCAAGGGATACAGTAGACCTGAAGTGAAACATCGGAATCTATAACTAGTGTCACAGGAATGGTTCAAAACATAGTCAGTAAGAAGAGTCAGTCTTCATGTACTTAAGTCGCCATTGTGCTTTTGTATTTAATTCCGATGCAATTTCTGTGTTTCATCGTCAATAAGAAGGTCCAAGGGATACAGTAAACCTGAAGTGAAGCATCGGAATCTATAACTAGTGTCACAGGAATGGTTGAAAACATACTCAGTAAGAAAAGTCAGTCTTCTTCTACTTAAGTCGGCATATTTGCCTAATCTATTTAATTCCGATGCAATTTCAGTGTTTCATCGTAATTAAGAAGGTCCAAGGGATACAGTAAACCTGGAGTGAAGCATCGGAATCTATAACTAGTGTCAATGGAATGGTTCAAAACATAGACAGTAAGAAGAGTCAGTCTTCTTGTACTTAGGTCGGCATTGTGCCTTTTGGGTTTAATTCCGGTGCAATTTCTGTGTTTCGTCGTCAATAAGAAGGTCAGAGGGATACAGTAAACCTGAAGTAAAGCATCGGAATCTATAACTAGTGTCACAGGAATGGTTCAAAACATAGTCAGTAAGAAGAGTCAGTCTTCTTGTCGTTAAGCCGGCATTATGCCTTATGTATTTAATTCCGATTCAATTTCTGTGTTTCATCGTCTATAAGATGGTCCAAGGGATACAGTAAACTAGGAGTGTAGCATCGGAATCTATAACTAGTGTCACAGTAATGGTTCAAAGCATAGACAGTAAGAAGAAACAGTCTTGTTGTACTTAAGTCAGCATTGTGCCTTTTGTATTTAATTCCGATGCAATTTCTGTGTTTCATGGTCAATAAGGAGGTCCAAGGGATACAGTAAACCTGGAGTGAAGCATCGGAATCTATAGCTAGTGTCACACGAATGTTTCAAAACATAGACGGTAAGAAGATACAGTCTTTTTGTACTTAAGTCAGCATTGTGCCTTTTGTATTTAATTCCGATGCAATTTCCGTGTTTCATCGTCAAAAAGAAGGTCAGAGGGATACAGTAAACCTGAAGTGAAGCATCTGAATCTATAACTAGTGTCACAGGAATTGTTCAAAACATAGGCAGTAATAAGAGTCAGTCTTCTTGTTCTTAAGTCGGCATTGTGCCTTTTGTATTTAATCCCGGTGCAATTTCTGTGTTTCATCGTCAATAAGAAGGTCAGAGGTATACAGCAAACCTGAAGTGAAGCATCGGAATCTATAACTAGTGTCACAGGAATGGTTCAAAACATAGTCAGTAAGAAGAGTCAGTCTTCTTGTCCTTAAGTCGGCATTGTGCCTTTTGTATTTAATTCCGATGCAATTTCTGTGTTTCATCGTGAACAAGATGGTCAGAGGGATACAGTAACCCTGAATTGAAGAATAGGAATCTATAACTAGTGTCACAGAAATGGTTCAAAACATAGTCAGTAAGAAGAGTCAGTCTTCTTGTACTTAAGTCTGCATTGTGCCTTTTGTATTTAATTCCGATGCAATTTCTGTGTTTCATCGTCAATAAAGAGGTCAGAGGGATACAGTAAACCTGAAGTGAAGCGTCGGAATCTATAACTAGTGTCACAGGAATGGTTCCAAACATAGACAGGAAGAAGAGTCAGTCTTCTTGTACTTGTGTCGGCATTGTGCCTTTTGTATTAAATTCCGATGCCATTTCTGTGTTTCATCGTCAATAAGAAGGTCCTAGGGATACAGTAAACCTGAAGTCAAGCATCGGAATCTAAAACTAGTGTCACAGGAATAGTTCAAAACATAGTCAGAAAGAAGGGTCATTCCTCTTGTCCTTAAGTCGGCATTGTGCCTTTTGTATTTAATTCCGATGCAATTTCTGTGTTGCATCGTCAATAAGAAGGTCCAAGGGATACAGTAAACCTTGAGTGTAGCATCGGAATCTATAACTGGTGTTACACGAATGGTTCAAAACATAGACGGTACGAAGATACAGTCTTTTTGTACTTAAGTCGGCATTGTGCCTTTTGTATTAAATTCCGATGCAATTTCTGTGTTTCATCGTCAATAAGAGGGTCAGAGGGATACAGTAAACCTGAAGTGAAGCATCGGAATCTATAACTAGTGTCACAGGAATGGTTCAAAACATAGGCAGTAATAAGAGTCAGTCTTCTTGTTCTTAAGTCGGCATTGTGCCTTTTGTATTTAATCACGGTGCAATTTCTGTGTTTCATCGTCAATAAGAAGGTCAGAGGGATACAGCAAACCTGAAGTGAAGCATCGGAATCTATAACTAGTGTCACAGAAATGGTTCAAAACATAGTCAGTAAGAAGAGTCAGTCTTCTTGTACATAAGTCGGCATTGTGCTTTTTCGATTTGATTCCGATGCAATTTCTGTGTTTCATCGTCAATAAGAAGGTCCAAGGGATACAGTAAACCTGGAGTGAAGCATCGGAATCTATAACTAGTGTCAATGGAATGGTTCAAAACATAGACAGTAAGAAGAGTCAGTCTTCCTGTACTTAGGTCGGCATTGAGCCTTTTGGTTTTAATTCCGATGCAATTTCTGTGTTTCGTCGTCAATAAGAAGGTCAGAGAGATACAGTAAACCTGAAGTAAAGCATCGGAATCTATAACTAGTGTCACAGGAATGGTCCAAACATAGTCAGTAAGAAGAGTCAGTCTTCTTGTCCTTAAGTCCGCATTGTGCCGTTTGTATTTAAATCCGATGCTATTTCTGTGTTTCATCGTGAATAAGAAGGTCAGAGGGATACAGTAACCCTGAAGTGAAGCATCGGAGTCTATAACTAGTGTCACAGAAATGGTTCAAAACATAGTCAGTAAGAAGAGTCAGTCTTCTTGTACATAAGTCGGCATTGTGCTTTTTCGATTTGATTCCGATGCAATTTCTGTGTTTCATCGTCAATAAGAAGGTCAGAGGGATACAGTAAACCTGGAGTGAAGCATCGGAATCTATAACTAGTGTCACACGAATGGTTCAAAACATAGTCAGTAACAAGAGTCAGTCTTTTTGTACTTAAGTCGGCATTGTGCCTTTGTATTTAATTCCGATGTAATTTCTGGGTTTCATCGACAATAAGAAGTTCCAAATGATACAGTAAACCTGAAGTGAAGCATCGGAATCTATAACTAGTGTCACAGGAATGGTACAAAACATAGTCAGTAAGAAGAGTCAGTCTTCATGTACTTAACTCGGCATTGTGACTTTTGTATTTAATTCCGAAGCAATTTCTGTGTTTCATCGCCAATAAGAATGTCCAAGGGATACAGTAAACCCGAAGTGAAGCATCGGAATCTATAACTAGTGTCACAGGAATGGTTCAAAACATAGTCAGCAAGAAGAGTGAGTATTCTTGTACCTAAGTCGGCATTGTGCCTTTTGTATTTAATTCCGGTGCAATTTCTGTGTTTCATCGTCAATAAGAAGGTCAGAGGGATACAATATACCTGAAGTGAAGAATCGGAATCTATAACTAGTGTCACAGGAATGGGTCAAAACATAGTCAGTAAGAAGAGTCGGCCTCCATGTACTTAAGTCGGCATTGTGCGTTTTGTATTTAATTCCGATGCAATTTTTGTGTTTCATCGTCATTAAGAAGGTCCAAGGGATACAGTAGACCTGAAGTGAAACATCGGAATCTATAACTAGTGTCACAGGAATGGTTCAAAACATAGTCTGTAAGAAGAGTCCGTCTTCATGTACTTAAGTCGGCATTGTGCTTTTGTATTTAATTCCGAAGCAATTTCAGTATTTCATCGTCAATAAGAAGGTCCAAGGGATACAGTAAACGTGAAGTGAAGCATCGGAATCTATAACTAGTGTCACAGGAATGGTTGAAAACATACTCAGTAAGACAAGTCAGTCTTCTTCTACTTAGGTCGGCATATTTGCCTAATCTATTTAATTCCGATGCAATTTCAATGTTTCATCGTAAATAAGAAGGTCCAAGGGATACAGTAAACCTGGAGTGAAGCATCGGAATCTATAACTAGTGTCAATGGAATGGTTCAAAACATAGACAGTAAGCAGAGTCAGTCTTCTTGTACTTAGGTCGGCATTGTGCCTTTTGGGTTTAATTCCGGTGCAATTTCTGTGTTTCGTCGTCAATAAGAAGGTCAGAGGGATACAGTAAACCTGAAGTAAAGCATCGGAATCTATAACTAGTGTCACAGGAATGGTTCAAAACATAGTCAGTAAGAAGAGTCAGTCTTCTTGTCCTTAAGTCGGCATTATGCCTTATGTATCTAATTCCGATTCAATTTCTGTGTTTCATCGTCTATAAGATGGTCCAAGGGATACAGTAAACTAGGAGTGAAGCATCGGAATCTATAACTAGTGTCACAGCAATGGTTCAAAGCATAGACAGTAAGAAGAAACAGTCTTGTTGTACTTAAGTCAGCATTGTGCCTTTTGTATTTAATTCCGATGCAATTTCTGTGTTTCATCGTCAATAAGAAGGTCCAAGGGATACAGTAAACCTGGAGTGAAGCATCGGAATCTATAGCTAGTGTCACACGAATGGTTCAAAACATAGACGGTAAGAAGATACAGTCTTTTTGTACTTAATTCGGCATTGTGCCTTTTGTATTTAATTCCGATGCAATTTCTGTGTTTCATCGTCAATAAGAAGGTCAGAGGGATACAGTAAACCTGAAGTGAAGCATCGGAATCTATAACTAGTGTCACAGGAATGGTTCAAAACATAGGCAGTAATAAGAGTCAGTCTTCTTGTTCTTAAGTCGGCATTGTGCCTTTTGTATTTAATCCCGGTGCAATTTCTGTGTTCCATCGTCAATAAGAAGGTCAGAGGGATACAGCAAACCTGAAGTGAAGCATCGGAATCTATAACTAGTGTCACAGGCATGGTTCAAAACATAGTCAGTAAGAAGAGTCAGTCTTCTTGTCCTTAAGTCGGCATTGTGCCTTTTGTATTTAATTCCGATGCAATTTCTGTGTTTCATCGTGAACAAGATGGTCAGAGGGATACAGTAACCCTGAATTGAAGAATAGGAATCTATAACTAGTGTCACAGAAATGGTTCAAAACATAGTCAGTAAGAAGAGTCAGTCTTCTTGTACTTAAGTCTGCATTGTGCCTTTTGTATTTAATTCCGATGCAATTTCTGTGTTTCATCGTCAATAAAGAGGTCAGAGGGATACAGTAAACCTGAAGTGAAGCGTCGGAATCTATAACTAGTGTCACAGGAATGGTTCCAAACATAGACATGAAGAAGAGTCAGTCTTCTTGTACTTGTGTCGGCATTGTGCCTTTTGTAATAAATTCCGATGCCATTTCTGTGTTTCATCGTCAATAAGAAGGTCCTAGGGATACAGTAAACCTGAAGTCAAGCATCGGAATCTAAAACTAGTGTCACAGGAATGGTTCAAAACATAGTCAGAAAGAAGGGTCATTCTTCTTGTCCTTAAGTCGGCATTGTGCCTTTTGTATTTAATTCCGATGCAATTTCTGTGTTGCATCGTCAATAAGAAGGTCCAAGGGATACAGTAAACCTTGAGTGTAGCATCGGAATCTATAACTGGTGTCACAGGAATTGTTGAAAACATAGTCAGTAAGAGGAGTCAGTCTTCTTGTCCTTAAGTCGGCATTGTGCCTTTTGTATTTAATTCCGTTGCAATTTCTGTGTTTCATCGTAAATAAGAAGGTCCAAGGGACACAGTAAACCAAGAGTGTAGCATCGGAATCTATAACTAGTGTCACAGGAATGGTTCAAAACATAGAAAGTAAGAAGAGTCAGTCTTCATGTACCTATGTCGGCAATGTTCCTTTTGTATTTAATTCCGATGCAATTTCTGTGTTTCATCGTCAATAAGAAGGTCCAAGGGATACAGTAAACCTGAAGTGAGGCATCGGAATCTATAACTAGTGTCACAGGAATGGTTCAAAACATAGTCAGAAAGAAGGGTCAGTCTTCTTGTCCTTAAGTCGGCATTGTGCCTTTTGTATTTAATTCCGATGCAATTTCTGTGTTGCATCGTCAATAAGAAGGTCCAAGGGATACAGTAAACCTGGAGTGTAGCATCGGAATCTGTTACTAGTGGCACAGGAATGGTTCAAAACATAGTCACTAAGAAGAGTCGGTCTTCATGTACTTAAGTCGGCATTGTGCCTTTTGTATTTAATTCCGGTGCAATTTCTGTGTTTCATCGTCAATAAGAAGGGCAGAGGGATACAGTAACAATGAAGAGAAGCATCGGAATCTATAACTAGTGTCACAGAAATGGTTCAAAGCATAGTCAGTAAGAAGAGTCAGTCTTCTTGTACTTAAGTCGGAGTTGTGCCTTTTGTATTTAATTCCGATGCAATTTCTGTGTTTCATCGTCAATACGAAGGTCAGAGGGATACAGTAAACCTGAAGTGAAGCATCGGAATCTATAACTAGTGTCACAGGAATGGTTCAAACATAGACAGGAAGAAGAGTCAGTCTTCTTGTACTTGAGTCGGCATTGTGCCTTTTGTATTTAATTCCGATGCAATTTCTGTGTTTCATCGTCAATAAGAAGGTCCAAGGGAAACAGTAAACCTGAAGTGAAGCATCGGAATCTATAACAAGTGTCACAGGAATGGTTCAAGGCATAGTCAGCAAGAAGAGTCAGTCTTCATGTACTTAAGTCGGCATTGTGCCATTTGTATTTAATTCCGATGCAATTTCTGTGTTTCATCGTCAACAAGAAGGTCCAAGGGATACAGTAAACCTGGAGTGAAGCATCGGATTCTATAGCTAGTGTCACACGAATGGTTCAAAACATAGACGGTAAGAAGATACAGTCTTTTTGTACTTAAGTCGGCATTGTGCCATTTGTATTTAATTACGATGCGATTTCTGTGTTTCAATGTCAATAAGAAGGTCAGTGGGATACAGTAAACCTGAAGTGAAGCATCGCAATCTATAACCAGTGTCACAGGAATGATTCAAAACATAGGCAGTAGGAAGAGTCAGTCTTCTTGTCCTTATTTCGGCATTGTGCCGTTTGTATTTAGTTCCGATGCAATTTCAGTGTTTCATCGTGAATAAGAAGGTCAGAGGGATACAGCAACCCTGAAGTGAAGCATCGGAGTCTATAACTAGTGTCACAGAAATGGTTCAAAACATAGTCAGTAAGAAGAGTCAGTCTTGTTGTACTTAAGTCGCTATATTGCTTTTTCTATTTGATTCCGATGCAATTTCTGTGTTTCATCGTCAATAAGAAGGTCAGAGGGATACAGTAAACCTGGAGTGAAGCATCGGAATCTATAACTAGTGTCACAGGAATGGTTCAAAACATAGTCAGTAAGAAGAGTCAGTCTTCTAGTCCTTAAGTTGGATTTGTGGCTTTTGTATTTAATTCCGATGCTATACCTGTGTTTCATCGTCAATAAGAATGTCCAAGGGATACAGATAACCTGGAGTGAAGCATCGGAATCTATAACTGGTGTCACAGGAATGTTTCAAACATAGGCAGTACTTAAGTCGGCATTGTGCCTTTTGTATTTAATTCCGATGCTATTTCTGTGTTTCATCGTCAATAAGAAGGTCCACGGGAAACAGTAAACCTGAAGTCAAGCATCGGAATCTATAACTAGTGTCACAGGAATGGTTCAAAACATAGTCAGTAAGAAGAGTCGGCCTTCATGTACTTAAGTCGGCATTGTGCCTTTTGTATTTAATTCCGATGCAATTTCTGTGTTTCATCGTCATTAAGAAGGTCCAAGGGATACAGTAGACCTGAAGTGAAACATCGGAATCTATAACTAGTGTCACAGGAATGGTTCAAAACATAGTCAGTAAGAAGAGTCAGTCTTCATATACTTAAGTCGGCATTGTGCTTTTGTATTTAATTCCGATGCAATTTCTGTGTTTCATCGTCAATAAGAAGGTCCAAGGGATACAGTAAACCTGAAGTGAAGCATCGGAATCTATAACTAGTGTCACAGGAATGGTTAAAAACATAGTCAGTAAGATGAGTCAGTCTTCTTGTACTTAAGTCGGCATATTTGCCTAATCTATTTAATTCCGATGCAATTTCAGTGTTTCATCGTCAATAAGAAGGTCCAAGGCATACAGTAAACCTGGAGTGAAGCATTGGAATCTATAACTAGTGTCACAGGAATGGTTCAAAACATAGTCAGTAAGAAGAGTCGGCCTCCATGTACATAGGTCGGCATTGTGTCTTTTGGGTTTAATTCCGGTGCAATTTCTGCGTTTCGTCGTCAATAAGAAGGTCAGAGAGATACAGTAAACCTGAAGTAAAGCATCGGAATCTATAACTAGTGTCACAGGAATGGTTCAAAACATAGTCAGTAAGAAGAGTCAGTCTTCTTGTTCTTAAGTCGGCATTGTGCCGTTTGTATTTAATTCTAATGCTATTTCTGTGTTTCATCGTGAATAAGAAGGTCAGAGGGATACAGTAACCCTGAAGTGAAGCATCGGAGTCTATAACTAGTGTCACAGAAATGGTTCAAAACATAGTCGGTAAAAAGAATCAGTCTTCTTGTACTTAAGTCGGCATTGTGCTTTTTCTATTTGATTCCGATGCAATTTCTGTGTTTCATCGTCAATAAGAAGGTCAGAGGGATACAGTAAACCTGGAGTGAAGCATCGGAATCTATAACTAGTGTCACAGGAATAGTTCAAAACATAGTCAGTAACAAGAATCGGTCTTTTTGTACTTAAGTCGGCATTGTGCCTTTGTATTGAATTCCGATGTATTTTCTGTGTTTCATCGACAATAAGATGGTCCAAATGATACAGTAAACCTGAAGTGAAGCATCGGAATCTATAACTAGTGTCACAGGAATGGTACAAAACATAGTCAGTAAGAAGAGTCAGTCTTCATGTACTTAAGTCGGCATTGTGACTTTTGTATTTAATTCCGATGCAATTTCTGTGTTTCATCGCCAATAAGAATGTCCAAGGGATACAGTAAAACCGAAGTGAAGCATCGGAATCTATAACTAGTGTCAAAGGAATGGTTTAAACATAGTCAGCAAGAAGAGTGAGTGTTCTTGTACTTAAGTCGGCATTGTGCCTTTTGTATTTAATTCCGGTGCAATATCTGTGATTCATCGTCAATAAGGTCAGAGGGATACAATATACCTGAAGTGAAGCATCGGAATCTATAACTAGTGTCACAGGAATGGTTCAAAACATAGTCAGTAAGAAGAGTCGGCCTCCATGTACTTAAGTCGGCAATGCGCCTTTTGTATTTAATTCCGATGCAATTTCTGTGTTTCATCGTCCATATGAAGGTCCAAGGGATACAGTAAACCTGAAGTGAAGCATCGGATTCTATAACTAGTGTCACAGGAATGGTTGAAAACATACTCAGTAATAAAAGTCAGTCTTCTTGTACTGAAGTCGGCATATTTGCCTAATCTATTTAATTCCGATGCAATTTCAGTGTTTCATCGTAAATAAGAACGTCCAAGGGATACAGTAAACCAGGAGTGAAGCATCGGAATCTATAACTAGTGTCAATGAAATGGTTCAAAACATAGACAGTAAGAAGAGTCAGTCTTCTTGTACTTAAGTCGGCAATGTGCCTTTTGTATTTAATTCCGGTGCAATTTCTGTGTTTAGTCGTCAATAAGAAGGTCAGAGGGATACAATATACCTGAAGTGAAGCATCGGAATCTACAACTAGTGTCACAGGAATGGTTCAAAACATAGTCAGTAAGAAGAGTTAGTTTTCTTGTCCTTAAGTCGGATTTGTGGCTTTTGTATTTAATTCCGATGCTATACCTGTGTTTCATCGTCAATAAGAAGGTCCAAATGATACAGTAAACCTGAAGTGAAGCATCGGAATCTATAACTAGTGTCACAGGAATGGTACAAAACATAGTCAGTAAGAAGAGTCAGTCTTCATGTACTTAAGTCGGCATTGTGACTTTTGTATTTAATTCCGATGCAATTTCTGTGTTTCATCGCCAATAAGAGTGTCCAAGGGATACAGTAAACCCGAAGTGAAGCATCGGAATCTATAACTAGTGTCAAAGGAATGGTTCAAACATAGTCAGCAAGAAGAGTGAGTATTCTTGTACGTAAGTCGGCATTTTGCCTTTTGTATTTAATTCCGGTGCAATTTCTGTGATTCATCGTCAATAAGGTCAGAGGGATACAATATACCTGAAGTGAAGCATCGGAATCTATAACTAGTGTCAGAGGAATGGTTCAAAACATAGTCAGTAAGAAGAGTCGGCCTCCATGTACTTAAGTCGGCAATGCGCCTTTTGTATTTAATTCAGATGCAATTTCTGTGTTTCATCGTCAATATGAAGGTAGAAGGAATACAGTAAACCTGAAGTGAAGCATCGGATTCTATAACTAGTGTCACAGGAATCGTTGAAACATACTCAGTAATAAAAGTCAGTCTTCTTGTACTTAAGTCGGCATATTTGCCCAATCTATTTAATTCCGATGCAATTTCAGTGTTTCATCGTAAATAAGAAGGTCCAAGGGATACAGTAAACCTGGAGTGAAGCATCGGAATGTATAACTAGTGTCAATGGAATGGTTCAAATCATAGACAGTAAGAAGAGTCAGTCTTCTTGTACTTAAGTCGGCAATGTGCCTTTTGTATTTAATTCCGGTGCAATTTCTGTGTTTAATCGTCAATAAGAAGGTCAGAGGGATACAATATACCTGAAGTGAAGCATCGGAATCTATAACTAGTGTCACAGGAATGGTTCAAAACATAGTCAGTAAGAAGAGTCAGTCTTCTTGTCCTTAAGTCGGATTTGTGGCTTTTGTATTTAATTCCGATGCTATACCTGTGTTTCATCGACAATAAGAATGTCCAAGGGATACAGATAACCTGGAGTGAAGCATCGGAATCTATAACTAGTGTCACAGGAATGGTTCAAACATAGACAGTACTTAAGTCGGCATTGTGCCTTTTGATTTAATTCCGATGCAATTTCTGTGTTTCATCGTCATTAAGAAGGTCCAAGGGATACAGTAGACCTGAAGTGAAACATCGGAATCTATAACTAGTGTCACAGGAATGGTTCAAAACATAGTCAGTAAGAAGAGTCAGTCTTCATATACTTAAGTCGGCATTGTGCATTTGTATTTAATTCCGATGCAATTTCTGTGTTTCATCGTCAATAAGAAGGTCAGAGGGATACAGTAAACCTGAAGTGAAGCATCGGAATCTATAACTAGTGTCACAGGAATGGTTAAAAACATAGACAGTAAGATGAGTCAGTCTTCTTGTACTTAAGTCGGCATATTTGCCTAATCTATTGAATTCCGATGCAATTTCAGTGTTTCATCGTCAATAAGAAGGTCCAAGGCATACAGTAAACCTGGAGTGAAGCATCGGAATCTATAACTAGTGTCACAGGAATGGTTCAAAACATAGTCAGTAAGAAGAGTCGGCCTCCATGTACAAAGGTCGGCATTGTGCCTTTTGGGTTTAATTCCGGTGCAATTTCTGTGTTTCGTCGTCAATAACAAGGTCAGAGAGATACAGTAAACCTGAAGTAAAGCATCGGAGTCTATAACTAGTGTCACAGAAATGGTTCAAAACATAGTCAGTAAGAAGAATCAGTCTTCTTGTAATTAAGTCGGCATTGTGCTTTTTCTATTTGATTCCGATGCAATTTCTGTGTTTCATCGTCAATAAGAAGGTCAGAGGGATACAGTAAACCTGGAGTGGAGCATCGGAATCTATAATTAGTGTCACAGGAATGGTTCAAAACATAGTCAGTAACAAGAATCGGTCTTTTTGTACTTAAGTCGGCATAGTGCCTTTGTATTTAATTCCGATGTATTTTCTGTGTTTCATCGACAATAAGAAGGTCCAAATGATACAGTAAACCTGAAGTGAAGCATCGGAATCTATAACTAGTGTCACAGGAATGGTACAAAACATAGTCAGTAAGAAGAGTCAGTCTTCAGGTACTTAAGTCGGCATTGTGACTTTTGTATTTAATTCCGATGCAATTTCTGTGTTTCATCGCCAATAAGAATGTCCAAGGGATACAGTAAACCCAAAGTGAAGCATCGGAATCTATAACTAGTGTCAAAGGAATGGTTCAAACATAGTCAGCAAGAAGAGTGAGTATTCTTGTACTTAAGTCGGCATTGTGCCTTTTGTATTTAATTCCGGTGCAATTTCTGTGCTTCATCGTCAATAAGGTCAGAGGGATACAATATACCTGAAGTGAAGCATCGGAATCTATAACTAGTGTCACAGGAATGGTTCAAAACATAGTCAGTAAGAAGAGTCGGCCTCCATGTACTTAAGTCGGCATTGTGCCTTTTGTATTTAATTCCGATGCAATTTCTGTGCTTCATCGTCAATATGAAGGTCCTAGGGATACAGTAAACCTGAAGTGAAGCATCGGATTCTATAACTAGTGTCACAGGAATGGTTGAAATCATACTCAGTAAGTAAAGTCAGTCTTCTTGTACTTAAGTCGGCATATTTGCCTAATCTATTTAATTCCGATGCAATTTCAGTGTTTCATCGTAAATAAGAAGGTCCAAGGGATACTGTAAACCTGGAGTGAAGCATCGGAATCTATAACTAGTGTCAATGGAATGGTTCAAAACATAGACAGTAAGAAGAGTCAGTCTTCTTGTACTTAGGTCGGCATTGTGCCTTTTGGGTTTAATTCCGGTGCAATTTCTGTGTTTCGTCGTCAATAAGAAGGTCAGAGGGATACAGTAAACCTGAAGTAAAGCATCGGAATCTATAACTAGTGTCACAGGAATGGTTCAAAACATAGTCAGTAAGAAGAGTCAGTCTTCATGTACTTAAGTCGGCATTGTGCTTTTGTATTTATTTCCGATGCAATTTCTGTGTTTCATCGTCAATAAGAAGGTCCAAGGGATACAGTAAACCTGAAGTGAAGCATCGGAATCTATAACTAGTGTCACAGGAATGGTTGAAAACATACTCAGTAAGAAAAGTCAGTCTTCTTGTACTTAAGTCGGCATATTTGCCTAATCTATTTAATTCCGATGCAATTTCAGTGTTTCATCGTAAATAAGAAGGTCGAAGGGATACAGTAAACCTGGAGTGAAGCTTCGGAATCCATAACTAGTGTCACAGGAATGGTTCAAAACATAGACAGTAAGAAGATACAGTCTTCTTGTACTTAAGTTTGCATTGTGCTTTTGTATTTAATTCTGGTGCAATTTCTGTGTTTCATCGTCAATAAGAAGGTCAGAAGGATACAGTAAACCTGAAGTGAAGCATCGGAATCTATAACTAGTGTCACAGGAATTGTTCAAATCATAGTCAGTAAGAAGCGTCAGTCTTCTTGTTCTTAAGTCGGCATTGTACCTTTTGTATTTAATTCCGATGCAATTTCTGTGTTTCATCGTCAATAAGATGGTCCAAGGGATACAGTAAACTAGGAGTGAAGCATCGGAATCTATAACTAGTGTCACAGCAATGGTTCAAAGCATAGACAGTAAGAAGAAACAGTCTTGTTGTACTTAAGTCAGCATTGTGCCTTTTGTATTTAATTCCGATGCAATTTCTGTGTTTCATCGTCAATAAGAAGGTCCAAGGGATACAGGAAACCTGAAGTGAAGCATCGGAGTCTATAACTAGCGTCACAGGAATGGTTCAAAACATAGACAGTAAGAAGAGTCAGTCTTCTTGTAGTTAAGTCGGCATTGTGCCTTTTGTATTTAATACCGATGCCATTTTTGTGTTTCATAGTGAATAAGGCGGTCAGAGGGATACAGTAAACCTGAAGTGAAGCATCAGAATCTATAACTAGTGTCCCAGGAATGGTTCAAATGATAGACAGTAAGAAGAGTCAGTCTTCTTGTACATGAGTCGGCATTGTGCTTTTTGTATTAAATCACGATGCAATTTCTGTGTTTCATCGTCAACAAGAAGGTCCAAGGGATACAGTAAACCTGAAGTGAAGCATCGGAATCTGTAACTAGTGTCACAGGAATGGTTCAAAACATAGTCAGTAAGAAGAGTCGGTCTTCATGTACTAAGGTCGGCATTGTGCCTTTTGTATTTAATTCCGATGCAATTTCAGTGTTTCATCGTCTTTAAGAAGGTACAAGGGATACAGTAAACCAGATGTGAAGCATCGGAATCAATAACTAGTGTCACAGGAATGGTTCAAAACATAGTCAGTAAGAAGAGTCAGTCCTCATGTACTTAAGTCAGCATTGTGCCTTTTGTATTTAATTCCGATGCAATTTCTGTGTTTCATCGTCAGTAAGAAGGTCCAAGGGATACAGTAAACCTGAAGTGAAGCATCGGAAGCTATAACTAGTGTCACAGGAATGGTTGAAAAGATAGTATGTAAGAAGAGTCAGTCTTCTTGTACTTAAGTCGGCATATTTGCCTAATCTATATAATTCAGATGCAATTTCAGTGTTTCATCGTCAATAAGAAGGTCCAAGGGATACAGTAAACCTGGAGTGAAGCATCGGAATCTATAACTAGTGTCAATGGAATGGTTCAAAACATAGACCGTAGGAAGAGTCAGTCATCTCGTACTTAAGTCGGCATTGAGCCTTTTGGGTTTAATTCCGGTGCAATTTCTGTGTTTCATCGTCAATAAGAAGGTCAGAGGGATACAGTAAACCTGAAGTAAAGCATCGGAATCTATAACTAGTGTCAATGGAATGGTTCAAAACATAGACAGTAAGAAGAGTCGGTCTTCATGTACTTAAGTCGGCATTGTGCTTTTGTATTTAATTCCGGTGCAATGTCTGTGTCTCATCGTCAATAAGAAGGTCAGAGGGATACAGTAAACCTGAAGTGAAGCATCGGAATCCATAACTAGTGTCACAGGAATGGTTCAAAACATAGTCAGTAAGAAAAGTCAGCCTTCTTGTCCTGAAGTCGGCATTGTAACTTTTGTATTTAATTCCGATGCCATTTCTGTGTTTCATCGTCAATAAGATGGTCCAAGGAATACAGTAAACTAGGAGTGAAGCATCGGAATCTATAACTAGTGTCACAGGAATGGTTCAAAACATAGACAGTAAGAAGAAACTGTCTTGTTGTACTTAACACGGCATTGTGTCTTTTGTATTTAATTCCGATGCCATTTCTGTGTTTCATCGTCAGTAAGGAGGTCAGAGGGATACAGTAAACCTAAGTGAAGCATCGGAGTCTATAACTAGTGTCACAGGAATGGTTCAAAGGATAGGCAGTAAGAAGAGTCGGTCTTCATGTACTTAGGTCGGCATTGTGCCTTTGGTATTTAATTCCGATGCAATTTCTGTGTTTCATCGTCATTAAGAAGGTCCAAGGGATACAATAAACCTGAAGTGAGCATCGGAATCTATAACTTGTGTCACAGGAATGGTTCAAACATAGTCAGTAAGAAGAGTCAGTCTACATATACTTAAGTCGGCATTGTGCCTTTTGTATTTAATTCTGATGCAATTTCTGTGTTTCATCGTCAATAAGAAGGTCCAAGGGATACAGTAAACCTGAAGTGAAGCATCGGAATCTATAACTAGTGTCACAGGACTGGTTGAAAACATAGTCAGTAAGAAGAGTCAGTCTTCTTGTACTTAAGTCGGCACATTTGCCTAATCTACGTAATTCCGATTAAATTTCAGTGTTTCATCGTCAATAAGAAGGTCCAAGGGATACAGTAAACCTGGAGTGAACCATCGGACTCTATAACTAGTGGCAATGGAATGGTTCAAAACATAGACAGTAAGAAGAGTCAGTCTTCTTGTACTTAAGTCGGCATTGAGCCTTTTGTGTTTAATAC
This sequence comes from Schistocerca serialis cubense, assembly GCF_023864345.2. Lineage (NCBI taxonomy): Eukaryota > Metazoa > Arthropoda > Insecta > Orthoptera > Acrididae > Schistocerca > Schistocerca serialis. The sequence continues at coordinate 538,849,094 of NC_064646.1, forward strand.
CGGTGCAATTTCTGTGTTTCATCGTCAATAAGAAGGTCAGAGGGATACAGTAAACCTGAAGTAAATCATCGGAATCTATAACTAGTGTCACAGGAATGGTTCAAAACATAGTCAGTAAGAAGAGCCAGTCTTCTTGTCCTTAAGTCAGCATTATGCATATTGTATTTAATTCCGATGCAATTTCTGTGTTTCGTCGTCAATAAGAATGTCCAAGGGACACAGTAAACCTTAAGTGAAGCATCGGAATCCATAACTAGTGTCACAGGAATGATCAAAACATTGACAGTAAGAAGATACAGTCTTCTTGTACTTAAGTCGGCATTGTGTCTTTTGTATTTAATTCCGATGCCATGTCTGTGTTTCATTGTCAATAAGAAGGTCCAAGGGATACATTAAACCTGCAGTGAAGCATCGGAATCTATAACTAGTGTCACAGGAATGGTTCAAAGCATAGTCAGTATGAAGAGTCGGTCTTCATGTACTTAAGTCGGCATTGTGCTTTTGTATTTAATTCCGGTGCAATTTCTGTGTTTCATCGTCAATAAGAAGGTCAGAGGGATACAGTAAACCTGAAATGAAGCATCGGAATCTATAACTAGTGTCACAGGAATGGTTCAAAACATTGTCAGTAAGAAGAGTCAGTCTTCTTGTCCTTAAGTCGGCATTTTACCTTTTGTATTTTATTTCGATGCAATTTCTGTGTTTCATCGTCAATAAGAAGGTCAGAGGTATACAGTAAACCTGAAGTGAAGCATCGGAATCTATAACTAGTGTAACAGGAATGGTGCCAATCATAGACAGTAGGAAGAGTCAGTCTTCTTGTACTTTAGTCGGCATTGTGCCTTTTCTATTTAATTCCGATGCAATTTCTGTGTTTCGTCGTCAATAAGAAGGTCCAAGGGATGCAGTAAATCTGAAGTGAAGCATCAGAATCTATAACTAGTGTCACAGGAATGGTTCAAAACATAGTCAGTAAGAAGAGTCAGTCTTCATGTACTTAAGTCGGCATTGTGCCTTTTGTATTTAATTCCGATGCAATTTCTGTGTTTCATCGTCAATAAGAAGGTCCAAGGCATACAGTAAACCTGAAGTGAAGCATCGGAATCTATAACTAGTGTCACAGGAATGGTTGAATACATAGTCAGTAAGAAGAGTCAGTCTTCTTGTACTTAAGTCGGCACATTTGCCTAATCTACTTAATACCGATGCAATTTCATTGTTTCATCGTCAATAAGAAGGTCCAAGGGATACAGTAAACCTGGAGTGAAGCATCGGAATCTATAACTAGTGTCACAGGAATGGTTCGAAACAAAGTCAGTAAGAAGAGTCAATAATCTTGTGCTTAAGTCGGCATTATGCCTTTTGTATTTAATTCCGATGCAATTTCTGTGTTTCGTCGTCAATAAGAAGGTTTAAGGGATACAGTAAACCTGGAGTGAAGCATCGGAAACCATAAATAGTGACACAGGAATGGTTCAAAACATAGACAGTAAGAAGATACGGTCTTCTTGTTCTTATTTCGGCATTGTGACTTTTTTATTTAATTCCGATGCAATTTCTGTGTTTCATCGTCAATAAGAAGGTCCAAGGGATACAGTAAACCTGAAGTCAAGCATCGGAATCTATAACTAGTGTCACAGGAATGGGTCAAAACATAGTAAGTAAGAAGAGTCGGTCCTCATGTACTTAAGTCGGCATTGTGCCTTTTGTATTTAATTCCGGTGTAATTTCTGTGTTTCATCGTCAATAAGAAGGTCAGAGGGATACAGTAAACTTGAAGTGAAGCATCGGAATCTATAACTAGTGTCACAGGAATGTTTCAAAACATAGTCCGTAAGAAGAGTCAGTCTTCTTGTCCTTAAGTCGGCATTGTACGTTTTGTATTTAATTCCGAAGCAATTTCTGTGTTTCATCGTCAATAAGAAGGTGCAAGGGATACAGTAAACCTGGAGTGATGCATCGGAATCTATAACTAGTGTCACAGGAATGGTTCAAAACGTAGACAGTAAGAAGATACAGTCTTGTTGTACTTAAGTCAGCATTGTGCCTTTTGTATTTGATTCCGATGCAATTTCTGTGTTTCATCGTTAATAAGAAGGTCCAAGGGATACAGTAAACCTGAAGTGAAGCATCGGAATCTATAACTAGTGTTACAGGAATGGTTCAAACATCGACAGTAAGACGAGTCAGTCTTCTTGTACTTAAGTCGGCATTGTGCCTTTTGTATTTAATTCTGATGCAATTTCCGTGTTTCATCGTCAATAAGACGATTAGAGGGATACAGTAACCCTGAAATGAAGCATCGGAATCTATAACTAGTGTCACAGAAATGGTTCAAAACATAGTCAGTAAGAAGAGTCAGTCTTCTTGTACTTAAGTCGACGTTGTGCCTTTTGTATTTAATTCCGATGCAATTTCTGTGTTTCATCGTCAATAAGGAGGTCAGAGGGATACAGTAAACCTGAAGTGAAGCATCAGAATCCATAACTAGTGTCCCAGGAATGGTTCAAAGGATAGACAGTAATAAGAGTCAGTCTTCATGTACTTGAGTCGACATTGTGCTTTTTGTATTAAATTCCGATGCAATTTCTGTGTTTCATCGTCAATAAGAAGGTCAGAGGGATACAGTAAACCTGAAGTCAAGCATCGGAATAATAACTAGTGTCACAGGAATGGTTCAAAACATAGTCAGTAAGAAGAGTCAGTCTTCTTGTACTTGAGTCGGCATTGTGCTTTTTGTATTAAATTCCGATGCAATTTCTGTGTTTCATCGTCAATAAGAAGGTCCAAGTGATACAGTAAACCTGAAGTCAAGCATCGGAATCTATAACTAGTGCCACAGGAATGGTTCAAATCATAGACAGTAAGAAGAGTCAGTATTCTTGTACTTAAGTCGGCATTGTGATTCTGCTATTTAATTCCGATGCAATTTCTGTGTTTCATCGTCAATAAGAAGGTCCAAGGGATGCTGTAAAACTGAAGTGAAGCTTCGGAATCTATAACTAGTGTCACAGGAATGGTTCAAAACATAGACTGTAGGAAGAGTCAGTCTTCTTGTACTTTAGTCGGCATTGTGCCTTTTCTATTTAATTCCGATGCAATTTCTGTGTTTCGTCGTCAATAAGAAGGTCCAAGGGATGCAGTAAATCTGAAGTGAAGCTTCGGAATCTATAACTAGTGTCACAGGAATGGTTCAAAGCATAGTCAGTAAGAAGAGTCGGTCTTCATGTACTTAAGTCGGCATTGTGCTTTTGTATTTAATTCCGGTGCAATTTCTGTGTTTCATCGTCAATAAGAAGTTCAGAGGGATACAGTAAACCTGAAGTGAAGCATCGGAATCTATAACTAGTGTCACAGGAATGGTTCAAAGCATAGTCAGTAAGAAGAGTCGGTCTTCATGTACTTAAGTCGGCATTGTGCTTTTGTATTTAATTCCGGTGCAATGTCTGTGTCTCATCGTCAATAAGAAGGTCAGAGGGATACAGTAAACCTGAAGTGAAGCATCGGAATCCATAACTAGTGTCACAGGAATGGTTCAAAACATAGACAGTAGGAAGATACTGTCTTTTTGTACTTAAGTTGGCATTGTGCCTTTTTTATTTAATTACGATGCAATTTCTGTGTTTCATCGTCAATAAAAAGTTCCAAGGGATAAGGTAAACCTGAAGTGAAGCATCGGAATCTATAACTAGTGTCACAGGATTGGTTCAAAACGTAGACAGTAAGAAGAGTCAGTCTTCTTGTACCTAAGTCGGCATTATGCCTCTTGTATTTTATTCCGATGCAATTTCTGTGTTTCATCGTCAATAAGAAGGTCTGAGGTATACAGTAAACCTGAAGTGAAGCATCGGAATCTATAACTAGAGTAACAGGAATGGTTCAAAACATAGACAGTAGGAAGAGTCAGTCTTCTTGTACTTTAGTCGGCATTGTGCCTTTTCTATTTAATTCCGATGCAATTTCTGTGTTTCGTCGTCAATAAGAAGGTCCAAGGGATGCTGTAAAACTGAAGTGAAGCTTCGGAATCTATAACTAGTGTCACAGGAATGTTTCAAAACATAGTCAGTAAGAAGAGTCAATCTTCATGTACTTAAGTTGGCATTGTGTCTTTTGTATTTAATTCCGATGCCATGTCTGTGTTTCATCGTCAATAAGAAGGTCCAAGGGATACATGAAACCTGAAGTGAATCATCGGAATCTATAACTAGTGTCACAGGAATGGTTCAAAGCATAGTCAGTAAGAAGAGTCGGTCTTCATGTACTTAAGTCGGCATTGTGCTTTTGTATTTAATTCCGGTGCAATTTCTGTGTTTCATCGTCAATAAGAAGTTCAGAGGGATACAGTAAACCTGAAGTGAAGCATCGGAATCTATAACTAGTGTCACAGGAATGGTTCAAAGCATAGTCAGTAAGAAGAGTCGGTCTTCATGTACTTAAGTCGGCATTGTGCTTTTGTATTTAATTCCGGTGCAATGTCTGTGTCTCATCGTCAATAAGAAGGTCAGAGGGATACAGTAAACCTGAAGTGAAGCATCGGAATCCATAACTAGTGTCAATGGAATGGTTCAAAACATAGACAGTAAGAAGAGTCAGTCTTCTTGTACTTAGATCGGCAATGTGCCTTTTGGGTTTAATTCCGGTGCAATTTCTGTGTTTCATCGTCAATAAGAAGGTCAGAGGGATACAGTAAACCTGAAGTAAAGCATCGGAATCTATAACTAGTGTAACAGGAATGGTTCAAAACATAGACCGTAGGAAGAGTCAGTCATCTCGTACTTAAGTCGGCATTGAGCCTTTTGGGTTTAATTCCGGTGCAATTTCTGTGTTTCATCGTCAATAAGAAGGTCAGAGGGATACAGTAAACCTGAAGTAAAGCATCGGAATCTATAACTAGTGTCAATGGAATGGTTCAAAACATAGACAGTAAGAAGAGTCAGTCTTCTTGTACTTAGATCGGCATTGTGCCTTTTGGGTTTAATTCCGGTGCAATTTCTGTGTTTCATCGTCAATAAGAAGGTCAGAGGGATACAGTAAACCTGAAGTAAAGCATCGGAATCTATAACTAGTGTCACAGGAATGGTTCAAATCATTGACAGTTAGAAGAGTCAGTCTTCTTGTACTTAAGTCGGCATTGTGTCTTTTGTATTTAATTCCGATGCAATTTCTGTGTTTCATCGTCAATAAGAAGGTCCAAGGGATACAGTAAACCTGAAGTGAAGCATCGGAATCTATAACTAGTGTCACAGGAATGGTTCAAAGCATAGTCAGTAAGAAGAGTCGGTCTTCATGTACTTAAGTCGGCATTGTGCTTTTGTATTTAATTCCGGTACAATGTCTGTGTCTCATCGTCAATAAGAAGGTCAGAGGGATACAGTAAACCTGAAGTGAAGCATCGGAATCCATAACTAGTGTCACAGGAATGGTTCAAAACATAGTCAGTAAGAAAAGTCAGCCTTCTTGTCCTTTAGTCGGCATTGTAACTTTTGTATTTAATTCCGATGCCATTTCTGTGTTTCATCGTCAGTAAGGAGGTCAGAGGGATGCAGTAAACCTGAAGTGAAGCATCGGAGTCTATAAGTAGTGTCACAGGAATGGTTCAAAGGATAGACAGTAAGAAGAGTCGGTCTTCGTGTACTTAGGTCGGCATTGTGCCTTTGGTATTTAATTCCGATGCAATTTCTGTGTTTCATCGTCATTAAGAAGGTCCAAGGGATACAATAAACCTGAAGTGAGCATCGGAATCTATAACTTGTGTCACAGGAATGGTTCAAACATAGTCAGTAAGAAGAGTCAGTCTACATATACTTAAGTCGGCATTGTGCCTTTTGTATTTAATTCTGATGCAATTTCTGTGTTTCATCGTCAATAAGAAGGTCCAAGGGATACAGTAAACCTGAAGTGAAGCATCGGAATCTATAACTAGTGTCACAGGACTGGTTGAAAACATAGTCAGTAAGAAGAGTCAGTCTTCTTGTACTTAAGTCGGCACATTTGCCTAATCTACGTAATTCCGATTCAATTTCAGTGTTTCATCGTCAATAAGAAGGTCCAAGGGATACAGTAAACCTGGAGTGAACCATCGGACTCTATAACTAGTGGCAATGGAATGGTTCAAAACATAGACAGTAAGAAGAGTCAGTCTTCTTGTACTTAAGTCGGCATTGAGCCTTTTGTGTTTAATACCGGTGCAATTTCTGTGTTTCATCGTCAATAAGATGGTCAGAGGGATACAGTAAACCTGAAATGAAGCATCGGAATCTATAACTAGTGTCACAGGAATGGTTCAAAACATTGTCAGTAAGAAGAGTCAGTCTTCTTGTCCTTAAGTCGGCATTTTACCTTTTGTATTTTATTCCGATGCAATTTCTGTGTTTCATCGTCAATAAGAAGGTCAGAGGTATACAGTAAACCTGAAGTGAAGCATCGGAATCTATAACTAGTGTAACAGGAATGTTGCCAATCATAGACAGTAGGAAGAGTCAGTCTTCTTGTACTTTAGTCGGCATTGTGCCTTTTCTATTTAATTCCGATGCAATTTCTGTGTTTCGTCGTCAATAAGAAGGTCCAAGGGATGCAGTAAATCTGAAGTGAAGCATCAGAATCTATAACTAGTGTCACAGGAATGGTTCAAAACATAGTCAGTAAGAAGAGTCAGTCTTCATGTACTTAAGTCGGCATTGTGCCTTTTGTATTTAATTCCGATGCAATTTCTGTGTTTCATCGTCAATAAGTAGGTCCAAGGCATACAGTAAACCTGAAGTGAAGCATCGGAATCTATAACTAGTGTCACAGGAATGGTTGAATACATAGTCAGTAAGAAGAGTCAGTCTTCTTGTACTTAAGTCGGCACATTTGCCTAATCTACTTAATACCGATGCAATTTCATTGTTTCATCGTCAATAAGAGGGTCCAAGGGATACAGTAAACCTGGAGTGAAGCATCGGAATCTATAACTAGTGTCAATGGAATGGTTCGAATCATAGACAGTAAGAAGAGTCAGTCTTCTTGTACTTAAGTCGGCATTGAGCCTTTTGGGTTTAATTCCGGTGCAATTTCTGTGTTTCATCGTCAATAAGAAGGTCAGAGGGATACAGTAAACCTGAAGTAAAGAATCGGAATCTATAACTAGTGTCACAGGAATGGTTCAAAACATAGTCAGTAAGAAGAGTCAATAATCTTGTGCTTAAGTCGGCATTATGCCTTTTGTATTTAATTCCGATGCAATTTCTGTGTTTTGTCGTCAATAAGAAGGTCCAAGGGATACAGTAAACCTGGAGTGAAGCATCGGAAACCATAAATAGTGTCACAGGAATGGTTCAAAACATAGACCGTAAGAAGATACGGTCTTCTTGTTCTTATTTCGGCATTGTGACTTTTTTATTTAATTCCGATGCAATTTCTGTGTTTCATCGTCAATAAGAAGGTCCAAGGGATACAGTAAACCTGAAGTGAAGCATCGGAATCTATAACTAGTGTCACAGGAATGTTTCAAAACATAGTCCGTAAGAAGAGTCAGTCTTCTTGTCCTTAAGTCGGCATTGTACGTTTTGTATTTAATTCCGAAGCAATTTCTGTGTTTCATCGTCAATAAGAAGTTGCAAGGGATACAGTAAACCTGGAGTGATGCATCGGAATCTATAACTAGTGTCACAGGAATGGTTCAAAACATAGACAGTAAGAAGATACAGTCTTGTTGTACTTAAGTCAGCTTTGTGCCTTTTGTATTTGATTCCGATGCAATTTCTGTGTTTCATCGTTAATAAGAAGGTCCAAGGGATACAGTAAACCTGAAGTGAAGCATCGGAATCTATAACTAGTGTTACAGGAATGGTTCAAACATCGACAGTAAGACGAGTCAGTCTTCTTGTACTTAAGTCGGCATTGTGCCTTTTGTATTTAATTCTGATGCAATTTCCGTGTTTCATCGTCAATAAGATGATTAGAGGGATACAGTAACCCTGAAATGAAGCATCGGAATCTATAACTAGTGTCACAGAAATGGTTCAAAACATAGGCAGTAAGATGAGTCAGTCTTCCTGTACTTAAGTCGACGTTGTGCCTTTTGTATTTAATTCCGATGCAATTTCTGTGTTTCATCGTCAATAAGGAGGTCAGAGGGATACAGTAAACCTGAAGTGAAGCATCGGAATCCATAACTAGTGTCCCAGGAATGGTTCAAAGGATAGACAGTAAGAAGAGTCAGTCTTCATGTACTTGAGTCGACATTGTGCTTTTTGTATTAAATTCCGATGCAATTTCTGTGTTTCGTCGTCAATACAATGGTCAGATGGATACAGTAAACCTGAAGTGAAGCATCGGAATCTATAACTAGTGTCACAGGAAAGGTTCAAAAATAATCAGTAAGAAGAGTCAGTCTTCCTGTCTTTAAGTCGGCATTGTGCCTATTCTATTTAATTCCTATGCGATTTCTGTGTTTCATCGTCAATAAGAAGGTCCAAGGGATACAGTAAACCTGGAGTGAAGCATCGGAATCTATAACTAGTGTCACAGGAGTGGTTCAAAGCATAGACAGTAAGAAGATACTGTCTTTTTGTACTTAAGTTGGCATTGTGCCTTTTGTATTTAATTACGATGCAATTTCTGTGTTTCATCGTCAATAAAAAGGTCCAAGGGATAAGGTAAACCTGAAGTGAAGCATCGGAATCTATAACTAGTGTCACAGGATTGGTTCAAAACGTAGACAGTAAGAAGAGTCAGTCTTCTTGTACCTAAGTCGGCATTATGCCTCTTGTATTTAATTCCGATGCAATTTCTGTGTTATATGGTCAATAAGAAGGTCAGAGGGATACAGTAACCCTGAAGTGAAGCATCGGAATCTATAAGTAGTGTCACAGGAATGGTTCAAAACATTGTCAGTAAGACGAGTCAGTCTTCTTGTCCTTAAGTCGGCATTTTACCTTTTGTATTTTATTCCGATGCAATTTCTGTGTTTCATCGTCAATAAGAAGGTCTGAGGTATACAGTAATCCTGAAGTGAAGCATCGGAATCTATAACTAGTGTAACAGGAATGGTTCAAAACATAGACAGTAGGAAGAGTCAGTCTTCTTGTACTTTAGTCGGCAGTGTGCCTTTTCTATTTAATTCCGATGCAATTTCTGTGTTTCGTCGTCAATAAGAAGGTCCAAGGGATGCAGTAAATCTGAAGTGAAGCATCGGAATCTATAACTAGTGTCACAGGAATGTTTCAAAACATAGTCAGTAAGAAGAGTCAATCTTCATGTACTTAAGTTGGCATTGTGTCTTTTGTATTTAATTCCGATGCCATGTCTGTGTTTCATCGTCAATAAGAAGGTCCAAGGGATACATTAAACCTGAAGTGAAGCATCGGAATCTATAACTAGTGTCACAGGAATGGTTCAAAGCTTAGTCAGTAAGAAGTGTCGGTCTTCATGTACTTAAGTCGGCATTGTGCTTTTGTATTTAATTCCGGTGCAATTTCTGTGTTTCATCGTCAATAAGAAGTTCAGAGGGATACAGTAAACCTGAAGTGAAGCATCGGAATCTATAACTAGTGTCACAGGAATGGTTCAAAACATTGTCAGTAAGACGAGTCAGTCTTCTTGTCCTTAAGTCGGCATTTTTCCTTTTGTATTTTATTCCGATGCAATTTCTGTGTTTCATCGTCAATAAGAAGGTCTGAGGTACACAGTAAACCTGAAGTGAAGCATCGGAATCTATAACTAGTGTAACAGGAATGGTTCAAAACATAGACAGTAGGAAGAGTCAGTCTTCTTGTACTTTAGTCGGCATTGTGCCTTTTCTATTTAATTCCGATGCAACTTCTGTGTTTCGTCGTCAATAAGAAGGTCCAAGGGATGCAGTAAATCTGAAGTGAAGCATCAGAATCTATAACTAGTGTCACAGGAATGGTTCAAAACATAGTCAGTAAGAAGAGTCAGTCTTCATGTACTTAAGTCGGCATTGTGCCTTTTGTATTTAATTCCGATGTAATTTCTGTGTTTCATCGTCAATAAGAAGGTCCAAGGGATACAGTAAACCTGAAGTGAAGCTTCGGAATCTATAACTAGTGTCACAGGAATGGTTGAAAACATAGTCAGTAAGAAGAGTCAGTCTTCTTGTACTTAAGTCGGCACATTTGCCTAATCTACTTAATACCGATGCAATTTCAGTGTTTCATCGTCAATAAGAAGGTCCAAGGGATACAGTAAACCTGGAGTCAAGCATCGGAATCTATAACTAGTGTCAATGGAATGGTTCAAATCATAGACAGTAAGAAGAGTCAGTCTTCTTGTACTTAAGTCGGCATTGAGTCTTTTGGGTTTAATTCCGGTGCAATTTCTGTGTTTCATCGTCAATAAGAAGGTCAGAGGGATTCAGTAAACCTGAGGTAAAGCATCGGAATCTATAACTTGTGTCACAGGAATGGTTCAAAACATAGTCAGTAATAAGAGTCAATCATCTTGTGCTTAAGTCGGCATTATGCCTTTTGTATTTAATTCCGATGCAATTTCTGTGTTTCGTCGTCAATAAGAAGGTCCAAGGGATACAGTAAACCTGGAGTGAAGCATCGGAAACCATAAATAGTGTCACAGGAATGGTTCAAATCATAGACAGTAAGAAGATACAGTCTTCATGTACCTTCGTCGGCATTGTGTCTTTTTTATTTAATTCCGATGCAATTTCTGTCTTTCATCGTCAATAAGAAGTTCCAAGGGATACAGTAAACCTGAAGTGAAGCATCGGAATCTATAACTAGTGTCACAGGAATGGGTCAATACATAGTAAGTAAGAAGAGTCGGTCCTCATGTACTTAAGTCGGCATTGTGCCTTTAGTATTTAATTCCGGTGTAATTTCTGTGTTTCATCGTCAATAAGAAGGTCAGAGGGATACAGTACACCTGAAGTGAAGCATCGGAATCTAGAACTAGTGTCACAGGAATGTTTCAAAACATAGTCCGTAAGAAGAGTCAGTCTTCTTGTCCTTAAGTCGGCATTGTGATTCTGCTATTTAATTCCGATGCAATTTCTGTGTTTCATCGTCAATAAGAAGGTGCAAGGGATACAGTAAACCTGGAGTGATGCATCGGAATCTATAACTAGTGTCACAGGAATGGTTCAAAACATAGACAGTAAGAAGATACAGTCTTGTTGTACTTAAGTCAGCATTGTGCCTTTTGGATTTAATTCCGATGCAATTTCTGTGTTTCATCGTTAATAAGAAGGTCCAAGGGTACAGTAAACCTGAAGTGAAGCATCGGAATCTATAACTAGTGTTACAGGAATGGTTCAAAACATCGACAGTATGAAGAGTCAGTCTTCTTGTACTTAAGTCGGCATTGTGCCTTTTGTATTTAATTCCGATGCAATTTCCGTGTTTCATCGTCAATAAGATGATCAGAGGGATACAGTAACCCTGAAATGAAGCATCGGAATCTATAACTAGAGTCACAGAAATGGTTCAAAACATAGTCAGTAAGAAGAGTCAGGCTTCTTGTACTTAAGTCGACGTTGTGCCTTTTGTATTTAATTCCGATGCAATTTCTGTGTTTCATCGTCAATAAGGAGGTCAGAGGGATACAGTAAACCTGAAGTGAAGCATCGGAATCTATAAATAGTGTCCCAGGAATGGTTCAAAGGATAGACAGTAAGAAGAGTCAGTCTTCATGTACTTGAGTCGAAATTGTGCTTTTTGTATTAAATTCCGATGCAATTTCTGTGTTTCATCGTCAATAAGAAGGTCAGAGGGATACAGTAAACCTGAAGTCAAGCATCGGAATAATAACTAGTGGCACAGGAATGGTTCAAAACATAGACAGTAAGTAGTGTCAGTTTTCTTGTACTTAAGTCGGCATTGTGATTTTTCTATTTAATTCCGATGCAATTTGTGTGTTTCATCGTCAATAAGAAGGTTAGAACGATACAGTAATCCTGAAGTGAAGCATCGGTATCTATAACTAGTGTCACAGGAATGGTTCAAAACATAGTCAGTAAGAAGAGTCAGTCTTTTTGTACTTAAGTCGGCATTGTGCCTTTCGTATTTAATTCCGATGCAATTTCTGTGTTTCGTCGTCATTAAGAAGGTCCAAGGGATACAGTAAACCTGAAGTGAAGCATCGGAATCTATAACTAGTGTCACAGGAATGGTTCAAAACATAGTCAGTAAGAAGAGTCAGTCCTCATGTACTTAAGTCGGCATTGTGCCTTTTGTATTTAATTCCGATGCAATTTCTGTGTTTCATCGTCAATAAGATGATCATAGGGATACAGTAACCCTGAAGTGAAGCATCGGCATCTATAACTAGTGTCACAGAAATGGTTCAAAGCATAGTCAGTAAGAAGAGTCAGTCTTCTTGTACTTAAGTCGGCATTGTGCCTTTTGCATTTAATTCCGATGCAATTTCTGTGTTTCATCGTCAATAAGAAGGTCAGAGGGAAACAGTAAACCTGAAGTGAAGCATCGGAATCAATAACTAGTGTCACAGGAATGGTTCAAAGCATAGACAGTAAGAAGAGTCAGTCTTCTTGAACTTGAGTCGGCATTGTGCTTTTTGTATTAAATTCCGATGCAATTTCTGTGTTTCATCGTCAATAAGAAGGTCCAAGTGATACAGTAAACCTGAAGTCAAGCATCGGAATCTATAACTAGTGTCACAGGAATGGTTCAAGCATAGACAGTAAGAAGAGTCAGTATTCTTGTACTTAAGTCGGCATTGTGATTTTGCTATTTAATTCCGATGCAGTTTCTGTGTTTCATCGTCAATAAGAAGGTCAGAGGGATACAGTAAACCAGAAGTGATGCATCGGAATCTATAACTAGTGTCACATTAATGGTTCAAATCATAGTCAGTAAGAAGAGTCAGTCTTTTTGCACTTAAGTCGGCATTATGCCTTTTGTATTTAATTCCGATGCAATTTCTGTTTTTCATCGTCAATAAGAAGGTTAAAGGGAAACAGTAAACCTGAAGTGAAGCATCGGAATCTATAACTAGTGTCACAGGAATGGTTCAAAACATAGTCAGTAAAAGAGTCGGTCTTCATGTACTTAAGTCGGCATTGTGCCTTTTGTATTTAATTCCGATGCAATTTCTGTGTTTCATCGTCAATAAGAAGGTCCAAGGGATACAGTAAACCTGAAGTGAAGCATCGGAATCTATAACTAGTGTCACAGGAATGGTTCAAAACATAGTCAGTAAGAAGAGTCAGTCTTCATGTACTTAAGTCGGCATTGTGCCTTTTGTATTTCATTCCGAAGCAATTTCTGTGTTTCATCGTCAATAAGAAAGTCAGAGGGATACAGTAAACCTGAAGTGAAGCATCGGAATCTATAAGTAGTGTCACAGGAATGGTTCAAACCATAGTCAGTAAGAAGACTCGATCTTCATGTACTTAAGTCGGCATTGTGCCTTTTGTATTTAATTCCGGTGCAATTTCTGTGTTTCGTCGTCAATACAAAGGTCAGATGGATACAGTAAACCTGAAGTGAAGCATCGGAATCTATAACTAGTGTCACAGGAAAGGTTCAAAAATAATCAGTAAGAAGAGTCAGTCTTCCTGTCCTTAAGTCGGCATTGTGCCTATTGTATTTAATTCCTATGCAATTTCTGTGTTTCATCGTCAATAAGAAGGTCCAAAGGATACAGTAAAACTGGAGTGAAGCATCGGAATCTATAACTAGTGTCACAGGAATGGTTCAAAGCATAGACAGTAAGAAGATACTGTTTTCTTGTACTTAAGTTGGCATTGTGCCTTTTGTATTTAATTACGATGCAATTTCTGTGTTTCATCGTCAATAAGAAGGTCCAAGGGATAAGGTAAACCTGAAGTGAAGCATCGGAATCTATAACTAGTGTCACAGGATTAGTTCAAAACGTAGACAGTAAGAAGAGTCATTCTTCTTGTACCTAAGCCGGCATTATGCCTCTTGTATTTAATTCCGATGAAATTTCTGTGTTTTATGGTCAATAAGAAGGTCAGAGGGATACAGTAAACCTGAAGTGAAGCAGCGGAATCTATAACTAGTCTCACAGGAATGGTTCAAAACATTGACAGTAAGAGGAGACAGTCTTCTTGTACTTAAGTCGGCATTGTGTCTTTTGTATTTAATTCCGATGCCATGTCTGTGTTTCATCGTCAAAAAAAAGGTCCAAGGGATACATTAAACCTGAAGTGAAGCATCGGAATCTATAACTAGTGTCACAGGAATGGTTCAAAGCATAGTCAGTAAGAAGAGTCGGTGTTCATGTACTTAAGTCGGCATTGTGCTTTTGTATTTAATTCCGGTGCAATTTCTGTGTTTCATCGTCAATAAGAAGGTCAGAGGGATACAGTAAACCTGAAGTGAAGCATCGGAATCTATAACTAGTGTCACAGGAATGGTTCAAAACATTGTCAGTAAGAAGAGTCAGTCTTCTTGTCCTTAAGTGGACATTTTACCTTTTGTATTTTATTCCGATGCAATTTCTGTGTTTCATCGTCAATAAGAAGGTCTGAGGTATACAGTAAACCTGAAGTGAAGCATCGGAATCTATAACTAGTGTAACAGGAATGGTTCAAAACATAGACAGTAGGAAGAGTCAGTCTTCTTGTACTTTAGTCGGCATTGTGCCTTTTCTATTTAATTCCGATGCAATTTCTGTGTTTCGTCGTCAATAAGAAGGTCCAAGGGATGCAGTAAATCTGAAGTGAAGCATCGGAATCTATAACTAGTGTCACAGGAATGTTTCAAAACATAGTCAGTAAGAAGAGTCAGTCTTCATGTACTTAAGTCGGCATTGTGCCTTTTGTATTTAATTCCGATGCAATTTCTGTGTTTCATCGTCAATAAGAAGGTCCAAGGGATACAGTAAACCTGAAGTGAAGCATCGGAATCTATAACTAGTGTCACAGGAATGGTTGAAAACATAGTCAGTAAGAAGAGTCAGTCTTCTTGTACTTAAGTCGGCACATTTGCCTAATCTACTTAATACCGATGCAATTTCAGTGTTTCATCGTCAATAAGAAGGTCCAAGGGATACAGTAAACCTGGAGTCAAGCATCGGAATCTATAACTAGTGTCACAGGAATGGTTCAAAACATAGTCAGTAAGAAGAGTCAATCATCTTGTGCTTAAGTCGGCATTATGCCTTTTGTATTTAATTCCGATGCAATTTCTGTGTTTCGTCGTCAATAAGAAGGTCCAAGGGATACAGTAAACCTGGAGTGAAGCATCGGAAACCATAAATAGTCTCACAGGAATGGTTCAAAACATAGACAGTAAGAAGATACAGTCTTCTTGTACTTATGTCGGCATTGTGTCTTTTTTATTTAATTCCGATGCAATTTCTGTGTTTCATCGTCAATAAGAAGGTCCAAGGGATACAGTAAACCTGAAGTGAAGCATCGGAATCTATAACTAGTGTAACAGGAATGGTTCAAAACATAGACAGTAGGAAGAGTCAGTCTTCTTGTACTTAAGTCGACGTTGTGCCTTTTGTATTTAATTCCGATGCATTTTCTGTGTTTCATCGTCAATAAGGAGGTCAGAGGGATACAGTAAACCTGAAGTGAAGCATCGGAATCTATAACTAGTGTCACAGGAATGGGTCAAAACATAGTAAGTAAGAAGAGTCGGTCCTCATGTACTTAAGTCGGCATTGTGCCTTTTGTATTTAATTCCGGTGTAATTTCTGTGTTTCATCGTCAATAAGAAGGTCAGAGGGATACAGTAAACCTGAAGTGAAGCATCGGAATCTATAACTAGTGTCACAGGAATGTTTCAAAGCATAGTCCGTAAGAAGAGTCAGTCTTCTTGTCCTTAAGTCGGCATTGTACGTTTTGTATTTAATTCCGATGCAATTTCTGTGTTTCATCGTCAATAAGAAGGTGCAAGGGATACAGTAAACCTGGAGTGATGCATCGGAATTTATAACTAGTGTCACAGGATTGGTTCAAAACAAAGACAGTAAGAAGATACAGTCTTGTTGTACTTAAGTCAGCATTGTGCCTTTTGTATTTAATTCCGATGCAATTTCTGTGTTTCATCGTTAATAAGAAGGTCCAAGGGTACAGTAAACCTGAAGTGAAGCATCGGAATCTATAACTAGTGTTACAGGAATGGTTCAAAACATCGACAGTAAGAAGAGTCAGTCTTCTTGTACTTAAGTCGGCATTGTGCCTTTTGTATTCAATTCCGATGCAATTTCCGTGTTTCATCGTCAATAAGATGATCAGAGGGATACAGTAACCCTGATATGAAGCATCGGAATCTATAACTAGTGTCACAGAAATGGTTCAAAACATAGTCAGTAAGAAGAGTCAGTCTTCTTGTACTTAAGTCGACGTTGTGCATTTTGTATTTAATTCCGATGCATTTTCTGTGTTTCATCGTCAATAAGGAGGTCAGAGGGATACAGTAAACCTGAAGTGAAGCATCGGAATCTATAACTAGTGTCCCAGGAATGGTTCAAAGGATAGACAGTAAGAAGAGTCAGTCTTCATGTACTTGAGTCGAAATTGTGCTTTTTGTATTAAATTCCGATGCAATTTCTGTGTTTCATCGTCAATAAGAAGGTCAGAGGGATACAGAAAAACCTGAAGTCAAGCATCGGAATAATAACTAGTGGCACAGGAATGGTTCAAAACATAGACAGTAAGAAGTGTCAGTTTTCTTGTAATTAAGTCGTCATTGTGATTTTTCTATTTAATTCCGATGCAATTTGTGTGCTTCATCGTCAATAAGAAGGTTAGAACGAAACAGTAATCCTGAAGTGAAGCATCGGTATCTATAACTAGTGTCACAGGAATGGTTCAAAACATAGTCAGTAAGAAGAGTCAGTCTTCTTGTACTTAAGTCGGCATTGTGCCTTTTGTATTTAATTCCGATGCAATTTCTGTGTTTCATCGTCAATAAGATGATCATAGGGATACAGTAACCCTGAAGTGAAGCATCGGCATCTATAACTAGTGTCACAGAAATGGTTCAAAGCATAGTCAGTAAGAAGAGTCAGTCTTCTTGTACTTAAGTCGGCATTGTGCCTTTTGTATTTAATTCCGATGCAATTTCTGTGTTTCATCGTCAATAAGAAGGTCACAGGGATACAGTAAACCTGAAGGGAAGCATCGGATTCAATAACTAGTGTCACAGGAATGGTTCAAAGCATAGACAGTAAGAAGAGTCAGTCTTCTTGAATTTGAGTCGGCATTGTGCTTTTTGTATTAAATTCCGATGCAATTTCTGTGTTTCATCGTCAATAAGAAGGTCCAAGTGATACAGTAAACCTGAAGTCAAGCATCGGAATCTATAACTAGTGTCACAGGAATGGTTCAAAACATAGACAGTAAGAAGAGTCAGTATTCTTGTACTTAAGTCGGCATTGTGATTTTGCTATTTAATTCCGATGCAGGTTCTGTGTTTCATCGTCAATAAGAAGGTCAGAGGGATACAGTAATCCTGAAGTGATGCATCGGAATCTATAACTAGTGTCACAGGAATGGTTCAAATCATAGTCAGTAAGAAGAGTCAGTCTTTTTGTACTTAAGTTGGCATTATGCCTTTTGTATTTAATTCCGATGCAATTTTTGTTTTTCATCGTCAATAAGAAGGTCCAAGGGAAACAGTAAACCTGAAGTGAAGCATCGGAATCTATAACTAGTGTCACAGGAATGGTTCAAAACATAGTCTGTAAAAGAGTGGTCTTCATGTACTTAAGTCGGCATTGTGCCTTTTGTCTTTAATTCCGATGCAATTTCTGTGTTTCATCGTCATTAAGAAGGTCCAAGGGATACAGTAAACCTGAAGTGAAGCATCGGAATCTATAACTAGTGTCACAGGAATGGTTCAAAACATAGTCAGTAAGAAGAGTCAGTCTTCATGTACTTAAGTCGGCATTGTGCCTTTTGTATTTAATTCCGATGCAATTTCTGTGTTTCATCGTCAATAAGATGATCATAGGGCTACAGTAACCTTGAAGTGAAGCATCGGCATTTATAACTAGTGTCACAGAAATGGTTCAAAGCATAGTCAGTAAGAAGAGTCAGTCTTCTTGTACTTAAGTCGGCATTGTGCCTTTTGTATATAATTCCGATGCAATTTCTGTGTTTCATCGTCAATAAGAAGGTCAGAGGGATACAGTAAACCTTAAGTGAAGCATCGGAATCAATAACTAGTGTCACAGGAATGGTTCAAAGCATAGACAGTAAGAAGAGTCAGTCTTCTTGTACTTGAGTCGGCATTGTGCTTTTTGTATTAAATTCCGATGCAATTTCTGTGTTTCATCGTCAATAAGAAGGTCCAAGTGATACAGTAAACCTGAAGTGAAGCATCGGAATCCATAACTAGTGTCACAGGAATGGTCCAAAACATAGACAGTAAGAAGAGTCAGTATTCTTGTACTTAAGTCGGCATTGTGATTTTGCTATTTAATTCCGTTGCAGTTTCTGTGTTTCATCGTCAATAAGAAGGTCAGAGGGATACAGTAAACCTGAAGTGATGTATCGGAATCTATAACTAGTGTCACAGGAATGGTTCAAATCATAGTCAGGAAGAAGAGTCAGTCTTTTTGTACTTAAGTCGGCATTATGCCTTTTGTATTTAATTCCGATGCAATTTCTGTTTTTCATCGTCAATAAGAAGGTCCAAGGGAAACAGTAAACCTGAAGTGAAGCATCGGAATCTACAACTAGTGTCACAGGAATGGTTCAAAACATAGTCAGTAAAAGAGTCGGTCTTCATGTACTTAAGTCGGCATTGTGCCTTTTGTATTTAATTCCGATGCAATTTCTGTGTTTCATCGTCATTAAGAAGGTCCAAGGGATACAGTAAACCTGAAGTGACGTATCGGAATCTATAACTAGTGTCACAGGAATGGTTCAAACATAGTCAGTAAGAAGAGTCAGTCTTCATGTACTTAAGTCGGCATTGTGCCTTTTGTATTTAATTCCGATGCAATTTCTGTATTACATCGTCAATAAGATGTTCATAGGGATACAGTAGCCCTGAAGTGAAGCATCGGAATCTATAACTAGTGTCACAGAAATGGTTCAAACCATAGTCAGTAAGAAGAGTCCGTCTTCTTGTACTTAAGTCGGCATTGTGCCTTTTGTGTTTAATTCCGATGCAATTTCTGTGTTTCATCGTCAATAAGAAGGTCCAAGGGATACAGTAAACCTGAAGGCAAGCATCGGAATCTATAACTAGTGGTTCAGGAATGGTTCAAAACATAGACAGTAAGAAGAGTTAGTATTCTTGTACTTAAGTCGGCATTGTGATTTTTCTATTTAATTCCGATGCAATTTATGTGTTTCATGGTCAATAAGAAGGTCAGAGGGATACAGTAAACCCGAAGTGAAGCATCGGTATCTATAAGTAGTGTCACATGCATGGTTCAAACCGTAGTCAGTAAGAAGAGTCGATCTTCATGTTCTTAAGTCGGCATTGTGCCTTTTGTATTTATTTCCGGTGCAATTTCTGTGTTTCGTCGTCAATACGAAGGTCAGATGGATACAGTAAACCTGAAGTGAAGCATCGGAATCTATAACTAGTGTCACAGGAATGGTTCAAAACGTAGACAGAAAGAAGAGTCAGTCTTCTTGTACTGAAGTCGGGATTGTGCCTTTTCTATTTAATTCCGATGTAATTTCTGTGTTTCATCGGCAATAAGAACGTTAGAGGGAACAGTAAACCTGAAGTGAAGCATCGGAATCTATAACTAGTGTCACAGGAATGGTTGAGAACGTAGTCAGTAAGAAGAATCAGTCTTCTTGTCCTTAAGTCGGCATTGTGCCTTTTGTATTTAATTCCTATGCAATTTCTGTGTTTCATCGTCAATAAGAAGGTCCAAGGGATTCAGTAAACCTGGAGTGTAGCATCGGAATCTATAACTAGTGTCACAGAAATGGTTCAAAACATAGACAGTAAGAAGAGTCAGTCTTCATGTACTTAAGTCGGCATTGTGCCTTTTGTATTTAATTCCGATGCAATTTCTGTGTTTATTCGTCAATAAGAAGGTTCAAGCGATACACTAAACCTGAAGTGAAGCATCGGAATCTATAACTAGTGTCACAGGAATGGTTCAAAACATAGTCAGTTAGAAGAGTCTGCCTTCTTGTCCTTAAGTTGGCCTTGTGCCTTTTGTATTTAATTCCGATACAATTTTTGTGTTTAATCGTCAATAACAAGGTCCAAGGGATACAGTAAACCTAGAGTGAAGCATCGGAATCTATAACTAGTGTCACAGGAATGGTTCAAATAATAGACAGTAGGAAGTGTAAGTGTTCTTGCACTTAAGTCGGCATTGTGCCATTTGTATTTAATTCCGATGCAATTTCTGTGTTTCATCGTCAATAAGAAGGTCCAAGGGATACAGTAAACCTGAAGTGAAGCATCGGAATCTATAACTAGTGTCACAGGAATGGTTCAAATCATAGACAGTAAGAAGAGTCAGTCTTCTTGTACTTAAGTCGGCATTGTGCCTTTTGTATTTAATTCCGATGCAATTTCTGTGTTTCATCGTCAATAAGAAGGTCAGAGGGATACAGTAAACCTGAAGTGAAGCTTCGGAATTTATAACTAGTGTCACAGGAATGGTTCAAACCATAGTCAGTAAGAAGAGTCGGTCTTCATGTACTTAAGTCGGCATTGTGCCTTCTGTATTTAATTCCGGTGCAATTTCTGTGTTTCGTCGTCAATACGATGTTCAGATGGATACAATAAACCTGAATTGAAGCATCGGAATCTATAACTAGTGTCTCAGAAATGGTTCAAAACATAGTCAGTGAGAAGAATCACTCTTCTTGTACTTACGTCGGCTTTGTGCCTTTTGTATTTAATTCCGATGCCATTTCTGTGTTTCATCGTCAATAAGAAAGTCAGAGGGATACAGTAAACCTGAAGACAAGCATCGGAATCTATAAATAGTGTCACAGGAATGGTTCAAAACATAGACAGAAAGAAGAGTCAGTCTTCTTGTACTTAAGTCGGCATTGTGCCTTTGTATTTAATTCCGATGCAATTTCATTGTTTCATCGGCAATAAGAAGGTTTAAGGGATACACTAAACCTGAAGTGAAGCATCTGAATCTATAACTAGTGTCACAGGAATGGTTCAAACATAGTCAGTAAGAACAGTCAGTCTTCTTGTCCTTAAGTCGGCCTTGTGCCTTTTGTATTTAATTCCGATACAATTTCTGTGTTACATCGTCAATAAGAAGGTCCAAGGGATACAGTAAACCTGGAGTGAGGCATCGGAATCTATAACTAGTGTCACAGGAATGGTTCAAATCATAGTCAGTAAGAAGAGTCGGTCTTCATGTACTTAAGTCGGCAGTTTGCTTTTTTGTATTTAATTCCGGTGCAATTTCTGTTTCGTCGTCAATACGAAGGTCAGATGGATACAGTAAACCTGAAGTGAAGCATCGGAATTTATAACTAGTGTCACAGGAATGGTTCAAACCATAGTCAGTAAGAAGAGTCGGTCTTCATGTACTTAAGTCGGCATTGTGCCTTTTGTATTTAATTCCGGTGCAATTTCCGTGTTTCGTCGTCAATACGAAGGTCAGAGGGATACAGTAAACCTGAAGTGAAGCATCGGAATCTATAACTAGTGTCACAGGAATGGTTCAAAACATAGTCAGTAAGAAGAGTCAGTCTTCCTGTCCTTAAGTCGGCATTGTGCCTTTTGTATTTAATTCCTATGCAATTTCTGTGTTTCATCGTCAATAAGAAGGTCCAAGGGATACAGTAAACCTGGAGTGAAGCATCGGAATCTATAACTAGTGTCACAGGAATGGTTCTAAGCATAGACAGTAAGAAGATACTGTCTTCTTGTACTTAAGTTGGCATTGTGCCTTTTTTATTTAATTACGGTGCAATTTTTGTGTTTCATCTTCAATAAGAAGGTCCAAGGGATACAGTAAACCTGAAGTGAAGCATCGGAATCTATAACTAGTGTCACAGGATTGGTTCAAAACGTAGACAGTAAGAAGAGTCAGTCTTCTTGTACCTAAGTCGCCATTGTGTCTCTTGTATTTAATTCCGATGCAATTTCTGTGTTTCATCGTCAATAAGAGGGTCAGAGGGATTAAGTAACTTTGAAGTGAAGCATCGGAATCTATAACTAGTGTCACAGAAATGGTTCAAAACGTAGTCAGTAAGAAGAGTCACTCTTCTTGTACTTAAGTCGGCTTTGTGCCTTTTGTATTTAATTCCGATACAATTTCTGTGTTTCATCGTCAATAAGAAAGTCAGAGGGTTACAGTAAACCTGAAGTGAAGCATCGGAATCTATAACTAGTGTCACAGGAATGGTTGAAATCGTAGTCAGTAAGAAGAGTCAGTCTTCTTGTCCTTAAGTCGGCATTGTGCTTTTGTATTTAATTCCTATGCAATTTCTGTGTTTCATCGTCAATAAGAAGGTCCAAGGGATACAGTAAACCTGGAGTGAAGCATCGGAATCTATAACTAGTGTCACAGGAATGCTTCAAAACATTGACAGTAAGAAGATACAGTCTTCTTGTACTTAAGTCGGCATTGTGTCTTTTGTATTTAATTCCGATGCCATGTCTGTGTTTCATCGTCAATAAGAAGGTCCTAGGGATACATTAAACCTGAAGTGAAGCATCGGAATCTATAACTAGTGTCACAGGAATGGTTCAAAGCATAGTCAGTAAGAAGAGTCGGTCTTCAAGTACTTAAGTCGGCATTGTGCTTTTGTATTTAATTCCGGTGCAATTTCTGTGTTTCATCGTCAATAAGAAGGTCAGAGGGATACAGTAAACCTGAAGTGAAGCATCGGAATCTATAACTAGTGTCACAGGTATGGTTCAAAACATTGTCAGTAAGACGAGTCAGTCTTCTTGTCCTTAAGTCGGCATTTTACCTTTTGTATTTTATTCCGATGCAATTTCTGTGTTTCATCGTCAATAAGAAGGTCTGAGGTATACAGTAAACCTGAAGGGAAACATCGGAATCTATAACTAGTGTAACAGGAATGGTTCAAAACATAGACAGTAGGAAGAGTCAGTCTTCTTGTACTTTAGTCGGCATTGTGCCTTTGCTATTTAATTCCGATGCAATTTCTGTGTTTCGTCGTCAATAAAAAGGTCCAAGGGATGCAGTAAATCTGAAGTGAAGCATCGGAATCTATAACTAGTGTCACAGGAATGTTTCAAAACATAGTCAGTAAGAAGAGTCAGTCTTCATGTACTTAAGTCGGCATTGTGCCTTTTGTATTTAATTCCGATGCAATTTCTGTGTTTCATCGTCAATAAGAAGGTCCAAGGGATACAGTAAACCTGAAGTGAAGCATCGGAATCTATAACTAGTGTCACAGGAATGGTTGAAAACATAGTCAGTAAGAAGAGTCAGTCTTCTTCTACTTAAGTCGACACATTTGCCTAATCTACTTACTACCGATGCAATTTCAGTGTTTCATCGTCAATAAGAAGGTCCAAGGGATACAGTAAACCCGGAGTCAAGCATCGGAATCTATAACTAGTGTCAATGGAATGGTTCAAATCATAGACAGTAAGAAGAGTCAGTCTTCTTGTACTTAAGTCGGCATTGAGCCTTTTGGGTTTAATTCCGGTGCAATTTCTGTGTTTCATCGTCAATAAGAAGGTCAGAGGGATTCAGTAAACCTGAAGTAAAGCATCGGAATCTATAACTAGTGTCACAGGATTGGTTCAAAACATAGTCAGTAAGAAGAGTCAATCATCTTGTGCTTAAGTCGGCATTATGCCTTTTGTATTTAATTCCGATGCAATTTCTGTGTTTCGTCGTCAATAAGAAGGTCCACGGGATACAGTAAACCTGGAGTGAAGCATCGGAAACCATAAATAGTGTCACAGGAATGGTTCAAAACATAGACAGTAAGAAGATACAGTCTTCTTGTACTTTCGTCAGCATTGTGTCTTTCTTATTTAATTCCGATGCAATTTCTGTGTTTCATCGTCAATAAGAAGGTCCAAGGTATACAGTAAACCTGAAGTGAAGCATCGGAATCTATAACTAATGTCACAGGAATGGGTCAAAACATAGTAAGTAAGAAGAGTCGGTCCTCATGTACTTATGTCGGCATTGTGCCTTTTGTATTTAATTCAGATGCAATTTCTGTGTTTCATCGTTAATAAGAAGGTCCAAGGGTACAGTAAACCTGAAGTGAAGCATCGGAATCTATAACTAGTGTTACAGGAATGGTTCAAAACATCGACTGTAAGAAGAGTCAGTCTTCTTGTACTTAAGTCGGCATTGTGCCTTTTGTATTTAATTCCGATGCAATTTCCGTGTTTCATCGTCAATAAGATGATCAGAGGGATACAGTAACCCTGAAATGAAGCATCGGAATCTATAACTAGTGTCACAGAAATGGTTCAAAACATAGTCAGTAAGAAGAGTCAGTCTTCATGTACTTAAGTCGACGTTGTGCCTTTTGTATTTAATTCCGATGCAATTTCTGTGTTTCATCGTCAATAAGGAGGTCAGAGGGATACAGTAAACCTGAAGTGAAGCATCGGAATCTATAAATAGTGTCCCAGGAATGGCTCAAAGGATAGACAGTAAGAACAGTCAGTCTTCATGTACTTGAGTCGAAATTGTGCTTTTTGTATTAAATTCCGATGCAATTTCTGTGTTTCATCGTCAATAAGAAGGTCAGAGGGATACAGTAAACCTGAAGTCAAGCATCGGAATAATAACTAGTGGCACAGGAATGGTTCAAAACATAGACAGTAAGTAGTGTCAGTTTTCTTGTACTTAAGTCGGCATTGTGATTTTTCTATTTAATTCCGATGCAATTTGTGTGTTTCATCGTCAATATGAAGGTCAAAGGGATACAGTAATCCGAAAGTGATGCATCGGAATCTATAACTAGTGTCACAGGAATGGTTCAAATCATAGTCAGTAAGATGAGTCAGTCTTTTTGTACTTAAGATGGCATTATGCCTTTTGTATTTAATTCCGCAATTTCTGTTTTTCATCGTCAATAAGAAGGTCCAAGGGAAACAGTAAACCTGAAGTGAAGCATCGGGATCTATAACTAGTGTCACAGGAATGGTTCAAAACATAGTCAGTAAAAGAGTGGTCTTCATGTACTTAAGTCGGCATTGTGCCTTTTGTATTTAATTCCGATGCAATTTCTGTGTTTCATCGTCATTAAGAAGGTCCAAGGGATACAGTAAACCTGAAGTGAAGCATCGGAATCCATAACTAGTGTCACAGGAATGGTTCAAAGCATAGACAGTAAGAAGAGTCAGTCTTCTTGAACTTGAGTCGGCATTGTGATTTTGCTATTTAATTCCGATGCAGTTTCTGTGTTTAATCGTCAATAAGAAGGTCAGAGGGATACAGTAATCCGGAAGTGATGCATCGGAATCTATAACTAGTGTCACAAGAATGGTTCAAATCATAGTCAGTAAGAAGAGTCAGTCTTTTTGTACTTAAGTTGGCATTATGCCTTTTGTATTTATTTCCGATGCAATTTCTGTGTTTCATCGTCATTAAGAAGGTCCAAGGGATGCAGTAAACCTGAAGTGAAGCATCGGAATCAATAACTAGTGTCACAGGAATGGTTCAAGACATAGTCAGTAAGAAGAGTCAGTCTTCATGTACTTAAGTCGGCATTGTGCCTTTTGTATTAAATTCCGATGCAATTTCTGTGTTTCATCGTCAATAAGATGATCATAGGGATACAGTAACCCTGAAGTGAAGCATCGGCATCTATAACTAGTGTCACAGAAATGGTTCAAAGCATAGTCAGTAAGAAGAGTCAGTCTTCTTGTACTTAAGTCGGCATTGTGCCTTTTGTATTCAATTCCGATGCAATTTCTGTGTTTCGTCGTCAATACGAAGGTCAGAGGGATACAGTAAACCTGAAGTGAAGCATCGGAATCAATAACTAGTGTCACAGGAATGGTTCAAAGCATAGACTGTAAGAAGAGTCAGTCTTCTTGTACTTGAGTCGTCATTGTGCTTTTTGTATTAAATTCCGATGCAATTTCTGTGTTTCATCGTCAATAAGAAGGTCCAAGTGATACAGTAAACCTGAAGTCAAGCATCGGAATCCATAACTAGTGTCACAGGAATGGTTCAAAGCATAGACAGTAAGAAGAGTCAGTCTTCTTGTACTTGAGTCGGCATTGTGCATTTTGTATTAAATTCCGATGCAATTTCTGTGTTTCATCGTCAATAAGAAGGTCCAAGTGATACAGTAAACCTGAAGTGATGCATCGGAATCTATAACTAGTGTCACAGGAATGGTTCAAATCATAGACAGTAAGAAGAGTCAGTCTTTTTGTACTTAAGTCGGCATTATGCCTTTTGTATTTAATTCCGATGCAATTTCTGTTTTTCAATGTCAATAAGAAGGTCCAAGGGAAACAGTAAACCTGAAGTGAAGCATCGGAATCTATAACTAGTGTCACAGGAATGGTTCAAAACATAGTCAGTAAAAGAGTCGGACTTCATGTATTTAAGTCGGCATTGTGCCTTTTGTATTTAATTCCGATGCAATTTCTGTGTTTCATCGTCATTAAGAAGGTCCAAGGGATACAGTAAACCTGAAGTGACGTATCGGAATCTATAACTAGTGTCACAGGAATGGTTCAAAACATAGTCAGTAAGAAGAGTCAGTCTTCATGTACTTAAGTCGGCATTGTGCCTTTTGTATTTAATTCCGATGCAATTTCTGTATTTCATCGTCAATAAGATGTTCATATGGATACAGTAGCCCTGAAGTGAAGCATCGGAATCTATAACTAGTGTCACAGAAATGGTTCAAAACATAGTCAGTAAGAAGAGTCGGTCTTCTTGTACTTAAGTCGGCATTGTGCCTTTTTTGTTTAATTCCGATGCAATTTCTGTGTTTCATCGTCAATAAGAAGGTCCAAGGGATACAGTAAACCTGAAGGCAAGCATCGGAATCTATAACTAGTGGTTCAGGAATGGTTCAAAACATAGACAGTAAGAAGAGTTCGTATTCTTGTACTTAAGTCGGCATTGTGATTTTTCTATTTAATTCCGATGCAATTTCTGTGTTTCATGGTCAATAAGAAGGTCAGAGGGATACAGTAAACCTGAAGTGAAGCATCGGTATCTATAAGTACTGTCACAGGAATGGTTCAAACCATAGTCAGTAAGAAGAGTCGATCTTCATGTACTTAAGTCGGCATTGTGCCTTTTGTATTTAGTTCCGGTGCAATTTCTGTGTTTCGTCGTCAATACGAAGGTCAGATGGATACAGTAAACCTGAAGTGAAGCATCGGAATCTGTAACTAGTGTCACAGGAATGGTTCAAAACGTAGACAGAAAGAAGAGTCAGTCTTCTTGTACTGAAGTCGGCATTGTGCCTTTTCTATTTAATTCCGATGCAATTTCTGTGTTTCATCGGCAATAAGAACGTTTGAGGGAACAGTAAACCTGAAGTGAAGCATCGGAATCTATAACTAGTGTCACAGGAATGGTTGAGAACGTAGTCAGTAAGAAGAGTCAGCCTTCTTGTCCTTAAGTCGGCATTGTGCCTTTTGTATTTAATTCCTATGCAATTTCTGTGTTTCATCGTCAATAAGAAGGTCCAAGGGATTCAGTAAACCTGGAAAATAGCATCGGAATCTATAACTAGTGTCACAGAAATGGTTCAAAACATAGACAGTAAGAAGAGTCAGTCTTCTTGTACTTAAGTCGGCATTGTGCCTTTTGTATTTAATTCCGTTGCAATTTCTGTGTTTATTCGTCAATAAGAAGGTTCAAGCGATACACTAAACCTGAAGTGAAGCATCGGAATCCATAACTAGTGTCACAGGAATGGTTCAAAACATAGTCAGTAAGAAGAGTCTGCCTTCTTGTCCTTAAGTTGACCTTGTGCCTTTTGT
The DNA here is from genome assembly GCF_023864345.2 of Schistocerca serialis cubense. Classification (NCBI taxonomy): domain Eukaryota; kingdom Metazoa; phylum Arthropoda; class Insecta; order Orthoptera; family Acrididae; genus Schistocerca; species Schistocerca serialis. The sequence continues at coordinate 538,876,915 of NC_064646.1, forward strand.
ATTTAATTCCGATACAATTTCTGTGTTTAATCGTCAATAACAAGGTCCAAGGGATACAGTAAACCTAGAGTGAAGCATCGGAATCTATAACTAGTGTCACAGGCATGGTTCAAAACATAGACAGTAAGACGAGTCAGTCTTCTTGTACTTAAGTCGGCATTGTGCCTTTTGTATTTAATTCCGATGCAATTTCAGTGTTTCATCGTCAATAAGAAGGTCAGAGGTATACAGTAAACCTGAAGTGAAGCTTCGGAATTTATAACTAGTCACAGGAATGGTTCAAACCATAGTCAGTAAGAAGAGTCGGTCTTCATGTACTTAAGTCGGCATTGTTCCTTCTGTATTTAATTCCGGTGCAATTTCTGTGTTTCGTCGTCAATACGATGTTCAGATGGATACAATAAACATGAATTGAAGCATCGGAATCTATAACTAGTGTCACAGAAATGGTTCAAAACATAGTCAGTGAGAAGAATCACTCTTCTTGTACTTACGTCGGCTTTGTGCCTTTTGTATTTAATTCCGATGCCATTTCTGTGTTTCATCGTCAATAAGAAAGTCAGAGGGATACAGTAAACCTGAAGACAAGCATCGGAATCTATAAATAGTGTCACAGGAATGGTTCAAAACATAGACAGAAAGAAGAGTCAGTCTTCTTGTACTTAAGTCGGCATTGTGCCTTTGTATTTAATTCCGATGCAATTTCTGTGTTTCATCGGCAATAAGAAGGTTTAAGGGATACACTAAACCTGAAGTGAAGCATCGGAATCTATAACTAGTGTCACAGGAATGGTTCAAACATAGTCAGTAAGAAGAGTCAGTCTTCTTGTCCTTAAGTCAGCCTTGTGCCTTTTGTATTTAATTGCGATACAATTTCTGTGTTACATCGTCAATAAGAAGGTCCAAGGGATACAGTAAACCTGGAGTGAGGCATCGGAATCTATAACTAGTGTCACAGGAATGGTTCAAATCATAGTCAGTAAGAAGAGTCGGTCTTCATGTACTTAAGTCGGCATTTTGCTTTTTTGTATTTAATTTTGGTGCAATTTCTGTGTTTCGTCGTCAATACGAAGGTCAGATGGATACAGTAAACCTGAAGTGAAGCTTCGGAATTTATAACTAGTCACAGGAATGGTTCAAACCATAGTCAGTAAGAAGAGTCGGTCTTCATGTACTTAAGTCGGCATTGTTCCTTCTGTATTTAATTCCGGTGCAATTTCTGTGTTTCGTCGTCAATACGATGTTCAGATGGATACAATAAACCTGAATTGAAGCATCGGAATCTATAACTAGTGTCACAGAAATGGTTCAAAACATAGTCAGTAAGAAGAGTCAGTCTTCCTGTCCTTAAGTCGGCATTGTGCCTTTTGTATTTAATTCCTATGCAATTTCTGTGTTTCATCGTCAATAAGAAGGTCCAAGGGATACAGTAAACCTGGAGTGAAGCATCGGAATCTATAACTAGTGTCACAGGAATGGTTCAAAGCATAGACAGTAAGAAGATACTGTCTTCTTGTTCTTAAGTTGACATTGTGCCTTTTTTATTTAATTACGGTGCAATTTTTGTTTTTCATCGTCAATACGAAGGTCCAAGGGATACAGTAAACCTGAAGTGAAGCATCGGAATCTATAACTAGTGTCACAGGATTGGTTCAAAACGTAGACAGTAAGAAGAGTCAGTCTTCTTGTACCTAAGTCGCCATTGTGTCTCTTGTATATAATTCCGATGCAATTTCTGTGTTTCATCGTCAATAAGAGGGTCAGAGGGATTAAGTAACCTTGAAGTGAAGCATCGGAATCTATAACTAGTGTCACAGAAATGGTTCAAAACGTAGTCAGTAAGAAGAGTCACTCTTCTTGTACTTAAGTCGGCTTTGTGACTTTTGTATTTAATTCCGATACAATTTCTGTGTTTCATCGTCAATAAGAAAGTCAGAGGGATACAGTAAACCTGAAGTGAAGCATCGGAATCTATAACTAGTGTCACAGGAATGGTTGAAATCGTAGTCAGTAAGAAGAGTCAGTCTTCTTGTCCTTAAGTCGGCATTGTGCTTTTGTATTTAATTCCTATGCAATTTCTGTGTTTCATCGTCAATAAGAAGGTCCAAGGGATACAGTAAACCTGGAGTGAAGCATCGGAATCTATAACTAGTGTCACAGGAATGTTTCAAAACATAGACAGTAAGAAGATACGGTCTTCTTGTACTTAAATTGGCATTGTACGTTTTGTATTTAATTACGGTGCAATTTCTGTGTTTCATCGTCAATAAGAAGGTCTAAGGGATACAGTAAACCTGGAGTGAAGCATCGGAATCTATAACTAGTGTCACAGGAATGGTTCAAAACATAGTCAGTAAAAAGAGTCGGTCTTCATGTACTTAAGTCGGCATTGTGCCTTTTGTAATTAATTCCGATGCAATTTCTGTGTTTCATGGTCATTAAGAAGGTCCAAGGGATACAGTAAACCTGAAGTGAAGTATCGGAATCTATAACTAGTGTCACAGGAACGGTTCAAAACCTAGTCAGTAAGAAAAGTCAGTCTTCATGTACTTACGTCGGCATTGTGCCTTTTGTATTTAATTCCGATGCAATTTCTGTGTTTCATCGTCAATAAGATGATCATAGGGATACAGTAACCCTGAAGTGAAGCATCGGAATCTATAACTAGTGTCACAGAAATGGTTCAAAACATAGTCAGTAAGAAGAGTCGGTCTTCTTGTACTTAAGTCGGCATTGTGCCTCTTGTATTTAATTCCGATGCAATTTCTGTGTTTCATCGTCAAAAAGAAGGTCCAAGGGATACAGTAAACCTGAAGTCAAGCATCGGAATCTATAACTAGGGTCTCAGGAATGATTCAAAACATAGACAGTAAGAAGAGTCAGTCTTCCTGTCCTTAAGTCGGCATTGTGCCTATTGTATTTAATTCCTATGCAATTTCTGTGTTTCATTGTCAATAAGAAGGTCCAAGGGATGCAGTAAACCTGGAGTGAAGCATCGGAATCTATAACTAGTGTCACAGGAATGGTTCAAAGCATAGACAGTAAGAAGATACTGTCTTCTTGTACTTAAGTTGGCATTGTGCCTTTTGTATTTAATCACGATGCAATTTCTGTCTTTCATCGTCAATAAGAAGGTCCAAGGGATACAGTAAACCTGAAGTGAAGCATCGAAATCTATAACTAGTGTCACAGGATTGGTTCTAAACGTAGACATTAGAGGAGTCAGTTTTCTTGTACCTAAGTCGGCATTATGCCTCTTGTATTTAATTCCGATGCAATTTCTGTGTTTCATGGTCAATAAGAAGGTCAGATGGATACAGTAACCCTGAATTGAAGCATCGGAATCTATAACTAGTGTCACAGAAATGGTTCAAAACATAGTCAGTAAGAAGAATCACTCTTCTTGTACTTAAGTCGGCTTTGTGCCTTTTGTATTTAATTCCGATGCCATTTCTGTGTTTCATCGTCAATAAGAAGGTCCAAAGGATACAGGAAACCTGAAGTGAAGCATCGGATTCTATAACTAGTGTCACAGAAATGGTTCAAATCATTGACAGTAAGAAGAGTCAGTCTTCGTGTACTTATGTCGGCATTTTGCCTTTTGTATTTAATTCCGATGCAATTTCTGTGTTTCATTGTCAATAAGAAGGTCCAAGGGAAACAGTAAACCTGAAGTGAAGCATCGGAATCTATAACTAGTGTCACAGGAATGGTTCAAAGCATAGACAGTACGAAGAGTCAGTCTTCTTGTACTTAATTCGGCATTGTGCCTTTTGTATTTAATTCCGATGCAATTTCTGTGTTTCATCGTCAATAAGAAGGTCCAAGGGATACAGTAAACATGGAGTAAAGCATCGGAATCCATAAGTAGTGTCACAGGAATGGTTCAAAGCATAGACAGTACGAAGAGTCAGTCTTCTTGTACTTAAGTTGGCATTTGCATTTTGTATTTAATTCCGATGCAATTTCTGTGTTTCATCGTCAATAAGAAGGTTCAAGGGATACACTAAACCTGAAGTGAAGCATCGGAATCTATGTGTCACAGGAATGGTTCAAAGCATAGTCAGTAAGAAGAGTCAGCCTTCTTGTACTTATGTCGCATTGTGCATTTTCTATTTAATTCCGATGCAACTTTAGTGTTTCATCGTCAATAAGAAGGTCCAAGGGATACTGTAAACCTGGAGTGAAGCATCCGAATCTATAACTAGTGTCATTGGAATGGTTCAAAACATAGATAGTAAGAAGAGTCAGTCTTCTTGTACTTAAGTCGGCATTGTGCCTTTTGTATTTAATTCTGGTGTAATTTCTGTGTTTCATCGTCAATAAGAAGGTCTGAGGGATACAGTAAACCTGAAGTGAAGCATCGGAATCTATAACTAGTGTCACAGGAATGGTTCAAACATAGTCAGTCAGAAGAGTCAATCTTCTTGTCCTTAAGTCGGCCTTGTGCCTTTTGTATTTAATTCCGATACAATTTCTGTGTTACATCGTCAATAAGAAGGTCCAAGGGATACAGTAAACACGGATTGAAGCATCTTAATCTATAACTAGTGTCAATGGAATGGTTCAAAACATTGACAGTAAGAAGAGTCAGTCTTCTTTTACCTAAGTCGGCATTGTGTCTCTTGTATTTAATTCCGATGCAATGTCTGTGTTTCATCGTCAATAAGAAGGTCAGAGGGATTCAGTAACCTTGAAGTGAAGCATCGGAATCTATAACTAGTGTCACAGGAATGGTTCAAAACATAGTCAGTAAAAGAGTCGGTCTTCATGTACTTAAGTCGGCATTGTGCATTTTGTATATAATTCCGATGCAATTTCTGTGTTTCCTCGTCATTAAGAAGGTCCAAGGGATACAGTAAACCTGAAGTGACGTATCGGAATCTATAACTAGCGTCGCAGGAATGGTTCAAAACATAGGCAGTAAGAAGAGTCAGTCTTCATGTACTTAAGTCGGCATTGTGCCTTTTGTATTTAATTCCGATACAATTTCTGTATTTCATCGTCAATAAGATGTTCATAGGGATACAGTAGCCCTGCAGTGAAGCAACGGAATCTATAACTAGTGTCACAGAAATGGTTCAAAACATAGTCAGTAAGAAGAGTCGGTCTTCTTGTACTTAAGTCGGCATTGTGCCTGTTGTGTTTAATTCCGATGCAATTTCTGTGTTTCATCGTCAATAAGAAAGTCCAAGGGATACAGTAAACCTGAAGGCAAGCATCGGAATCTATAACTAGTTGTTCAGGAATGGTTCAAAACATAGACAGTAAGAAGAATTAGTATTCTTGTACTTAAGTCGGCATTGTGATTTTTCTATTTAATTCCGATGCAATTTCTGTGTTTCATGGTCAATAAGAAGGTCAGAGGGATACAGTAAACCTGAAGTGAAGCATCGGTATCTATAAGTAGTGTCACAGGAATGGTTCAAACCATAGTCAGTAAGAAGAGTCGATCTTCATGTACTTAAGTCGGCATTGTGCCTTTTGTATTTATTTCCGGTGCAATTTCTGTGTTTCGTCGTCAATACGAAGGTCAGATGGATACAGTAAACCTGAAGTGAAGCATCGGAATCTATAACTAGTGTCACAGGAATGGTTCAAAACGTAGACAGAAAGAAGAGTCAGTCTTCTTGTACTGAAGTCGGCATTGTGCCTTTTCTATTTAATTCCGATGCACTTTCTGTGTTTCATCGGCAATAAGAACGTTAGAGGGAACAGTAAACCTGAAGTGAAGCATCGGAATCTATAACTAGTGTCACAGGAATGGTTGAGAACGTAGTCAGTAAGAAGAGTCAGTCTTCTTGTCCTTAAGTCGGCATTGTGCCTTTTGTATTTAATTCCTATGCAATTTCTGTGTTTCATCGTCAATAAGAAGGTCCAAGGGATTCAGGAAACCTGGAGTGTAGCATCGGAATCTATAATTAGTGTCACATAAATGGTTCAAAACATAGACAGTAAGAAGAGTCAGTCTTCATGTACTTAAGTCGGCATTGTGCCTTTTGTATTTAATTCCGATGCAATTTCTGTGTTTATTCGTCAATAAGAAGGTTCAAGCGATACACTAAACCTGAAGTAAAGCATCGGAATCTATAACTAGTGTCACAGGAATGGTTCAAAACATAGTCAGTAAGAAGAGTCTGCCTTCTTGTCCTTAAGTTGGACTTGTGCCTTTTGTATTTAATTCCGATGCAATTTCTGTGTTTAATCGTCAATAAGAAGGTCCAAGGGATACAGTAAACCTAGAGTGAAGCATCGGAATCTATAACTAGTGTCACAGGAATGGTTCAAATAATAGACAGTAGGAAGTGTAAGTGTTCTTGCACTTAAGTCGGCATTGTGCCATTTGTATTTAATTCCGATGCAATTTCTGTGTTTCATCGTCAATAAGAAGGTCCAAGGGGTACAGTAAACCTGAAGTGAAGCATCGGAATCTATAACTAGTGTCACAGGAATGGTTCAAAACATAGACAGTAAGAAGAGTCAGTCTTCTTGTACTTAAGTCGGCATTGTGCCTTTTGTATTTAATTCCGATGCAATTTCTGTGTTTCATCGTCAATAAGAAGGTCAGAGGGATACAGTAAACCTGAAGTGAAGCTTCGGAATTTATAACTAGTCACAGGAATGGTTCAAACCATAGTCAGTAAGAAGAGTCGGTCTTCATGTACTTAAGTCGGCATTGTGCCTTGTGTATTTAATTCCGGTGCAATTTCTTTGTTTCGTCGTCAATACGATGTTCAGATGGATACAATAAACCTGAATTGAAGCATCGGAATCTATAACTAGTGTCACAGAAATGGTTCAAAACATAGTCAGTGAGAAGAATCACTCTTCTTGTACTTACGTCGGCTTTGTGCCTTTTGTATTTAATTCCGATGCCATTTCTGTGTTTCATCGTCAATAAGAAAGTCAGAGGGATACAGTAAACCTGAAGACAAGCATCGGAATCTATAAATAGTGTCACAGGAATGGTTCAAAACATAGACAGAAAGAAGAGTCAGTCTTCTTGTGCTTAAGTCGGCATTGTGCCTTTGTATTTAATTCCGATGCAATTTCTGGGTTTCATCGGCAATAAGAAGGTTTAAGGGATACACTAAACCTGAAGTGAAGCATCGGAATCTATAACTAGTGTCACAGGAGTGGTTCAAACATAGTCGGTAAGAAGAGTCAGTCTCCGTGTCCTTAAGTCGGCCTTGTGCCTTTTGTATTTAATTCGGATACAATTTCTGTGTTACATCGTCAATAAGAAGGTCCAAGGGATACAGTAAACCTGGAGTGAGGCATCGGAATCTATAACTAGTGTCACAGGAATGGTTCAAATCATAGTCAGTAAGAAGAGTCGGTCTTCATGTACTTAAGTCGGCATTTTGCTTTTTTGTATTTAATTCCGGTGCAATTTCTGTGTTTCGTCGTCAATACGAAGGTCAGATGGATACAGTAAACCTGAAGTGAAGCATCGGAATTTATAACTAGTGTCACAGGAATGGTTCAAACCATAGTCAGTAAGAAGAGTCGGTCTTCATGTACTTAAGTCGGCATGGTGCCTTTTGTATTTAATTCCGGTGCAATTTCCCTGTTTCGTCGCCAATACGAAGGTCAGATGGATACAGTAAACCTGAAGTGAAGCATCGGAACCTATAACTAGTGTCACAGGAATGGTTCATAACATAGTCAGTAAGAAGAGTCAGTCTTCCTGTCCTTAAGTCGGCATTGTGCCTTTTGTATTTAATTCCTATGCAATTTCTGTGTTTCATCGTCAATAAGAAGGTCCAAGGGATACAGTAAACCTGGAGTGAAGCATCGGAATCTATAACTAGTGTCACAGGAATGGTTCAAAGCATGAACAGTAAGAAGATACTGTCTTCTTGTACTTAAGTTGGCATTGTGCCTTTTTTATTTAATTACGGTGCAATTTTTGTGTTTCATCGTCAATAAGAAGGTCCAAGGGATACAGTAAACCTGAAGTGAAGCATCGGAATCCATAACTAGTGTCACAGGATTGGTTCAAAACGTAGACAGTAAGAAGAGTCAGTCTTCTTGTACCTAAGTCGCCATTGTGTCTCTTGTATTTAATTCCGATGCAATTTCTGTGTTTCATCGTCAATAAGAGGGTCAGAGGGATTAAGTAACCTTGAAGTGAAGCATCGGAATCTATAACTAGTGTCACAGAAATGGTTCAAAACGTAGTCAGTAAGAAGAGTCACTCTTCTTGTACTTAAGTCGGCTTTGTGCCTTTTGTATTTAATTCCGATACATTTCTGTGTTTCATCGTCAATAAGAAAGTCAGAGGGATACAGTAAACCTGAAGTGAAGCATCGGAATCTATAACTAGTGTCACAGGAATGGTTGAAATCGTAGTCAGTAAGAAGAGTCAGTCTTCTTGTCCTTAAGTCGGCATTGTGCTTTTGTATTTAATTCCTACGCAATTTCTGTGTTTCATCGTTAATAAGATGGTCCAAGGGATACAGTAAACCTGGAGTGAAGCATCGGAATCTATAACTAGGGTCACAGGAATGTTTCAAAACATAGACAGTAAGAAGATACGGTCTTCTTGTACTTAAATTGGCATTGTGCCTTTTGTATTTAATTACGGTGCAATTTCTGTGTTTCATCGTCAATAAGAAGGTCCAAGGGATACAGTAAACCTGGAGTGAAGCATCGGAATCTATAACTAGTGTCACAGGAATGGTTCAAAACATAGTCAGTAAAAAGAGTCGGTCTTCATGTACTTAAGTCGGAATTGTGCCTTTTGAAATTAATTCCGATGCAATTTCTGTGTTTCATGGTCATTAAGAAGGTCCAAGGGATACAGTAAACCTGAAATGAAGTATCGGAATCTATAACTAGTGTCACAGGAACGGTTCAAAACATAGTCAGTAAGAAGAGTCAGTCTTCATGTACTTATGTCGGCATTGTGCCTTTTGTATTTAATTCCGATGCAATTTCTGTGTTTCATCGTCAATAAGATGATCATTGGGATACAGTAACCCTGAAGTGAAGCATCGGAGTCTATAACTGGTGTCACAGAAATGGTTCAAAACATAGACAGTAAGAAGAGTCGGTCTTCTTGTACTTAAGTCGGCATTGTGCCTCTTGTATTTAATTGCGATGCAATTTCTGTGTTTCATCGTCAAAAAGAAGGTCCAAGGGATACAGTAAACCTGAAGTCAAGCATCGGAATCTATAACTAGTGTCTCAGGAATGGTTCAAAACATAGACAGTAAGAAGAGTCAGTCTTCCTGTCCTTAAGTCGACATTGTGCCTATTGTATTTAATTCCTATGCAATTTCTGTGTTTCATTGTCAATAAGAAGGTCCAAGGGATACAGTAAACCTGGAGTGAAGCATCGGAATCTATAACTAGTGTCACAGGAATGGTTCAAAGCATAGACAGTAAGAAGATACTGTCTTCTTGTACTTAAGTTGGCATTGTGCCTTTTGTATTTAATCACGATGCAAATTCTGTGTTTCATCGTCAATAAGAAGGTCCAAGGGATACAGTAAACCTGAAGTGAAGCATCGGAATCTATAACTAGTGTCACAGGATTGGTTCAAATCGTAGACAGTAAGAAGAGTCAGTCTTCTTGTACCCAAGTCGGCATTATGCCTCTTGTATTTAATTCCGAAGCAATTTCTGTGTTTTATGGTCAATAAGAAGGTCAGAGGGATACAGTAACCCTGAAGTGAAGCATCGGAATCTATAAGTAGTGTCACAGAAATGGTTCAATACATAGTAAGTAAGAAGAGTCACTCTTCTTGTACTTAAGTCGGCTTTGTGCCTTTTGTATTTAATTCCGATGCCATTTCTGTGTTGCAACGTCAATAAGAAAGTCAGAGGGATACAGTAAAGCTGAAGTCAAGCATCGGAATCTATAAATAGTGTCACAGGAATGGTTCAAAACATAGACAGAAAGAAGAGTCAGTCTTCTTGTACTGAAGTCGTCATTGTGCCTTTTCTATTTAATTCCGATGCAATTTCTGTGTTTCATCGGCAATAAGAACGTTAGAGGGAACAGTAAACCTGAAGTGAAGCATCGGAATCTATAAGTAGTGTCACAGGAATGGTTGAAAACGTAGTCAGTAAGAAGAGTCAGTCTTCTTGTCCTTAAGTCGGCATTGTGCCTTTTGTATTTAATTCCTATGCAATTTCTGTGTTTCATCGTCAATAAGAAGGTCCAAGGGATACAGTAAACCTGGAGTGTAGCATCGGAATCTATAACTAGTGTCACAGAAATGGTTCAAAACATAGACAGTAAGAAGAGTCAGTCTTCATGGACTTAAGTCGGCATTGTGCCTTTTGTATTTAATTCCGATGCAATTTCTGTGTTTCATCGTCAATAAGAAGGTTCAAGGGATACACTAAACCTGAAGTGAAGCATCGGAATCTATAACTAGTGTCACAGGAATGGTTCAAAACATAGTCAGTAAGAAGAGTCAGCCTTCTTGTCATTATGTCGGCCTTGTGCCTTTTGTATTTAATTCCGATTAAATTTCTGTGTTTAATCGTCAATAAGAAGGTCCAAGGGATACAGTAAACCTAGAGTGAAGCATCGGAATCTATAACTAGTGTCACAGGAATGGTTCAAATAATAGACAGTAGGAAGTGTAAGTGTTCTTGCACTTAAGTCGGCATTGTGCCATTTGTATTAAATTCCGATGCAATTTCTGTGTTTCATCGTCAATAAGAAGGTCCAAGGGATACAGTAAACCTGAAGTGAAGCATCGGAATCTATAACTAGTGTCACAGGAATGGTTCAAAACATAGACAGTAAGAAGAGTCAGTCTTCTTGTACTTAAGTCGGCATTGTGCCTTTTGTATATAATTCCGATGCAATTTCTGTGTTTCATCGTCAATAAGAAGGTCAGAGGGATACAGTAAACCTGAAGTGAAGCATCGGAATTTATAACTAGTGTCACTGGAATGGTTCAAACCATAGTCAGTAAGAAGAGTCGGTCTTCATGTACTTAAGTCGGCATTGTGCCTTTTGTATTTAATTCCGGTGCAATTTCTGTGATTCGTCGTCAATACGAAGGTCAGATGGATACAGTAAACCTGAAGTGAAGCATCGGAATCTATAACTAGTGTCACAGGAATGGTTCAAATCATAGTCAGTAAGAAGAGTCAGTCTTCCTGTCCTTAAGTCGGCATTGTGCCTATTGTATTTAATTCCTATGCAATTTCTGTGTTTCATCGTCAATAAGAAGTTCCAATGGATACAGTAAACCTGGAGTTAAGCATCGGAATCTATAACTAGTGTCACAGGAATGGTTCAAAGCATAGACAGTAAGAAGATACTGTCTTCTTGAACTTAAGTTGGCATTGTGCCTTATTACGATGCAATTTCTGTGTTTCATCGTCAATAAGAAGGTCCAAGGGATACAGTAAACCTGAAGTGAAGCATCGGAATCTATAACTAGTGTCACAGGATTGGTTCAAAACGTACACATTAGAAGAGTCAGTTTTCTTGTACCTAAGTCGGCATTATGCCTCTTGTATTTAATGCCGATGCCATTTCTGTGTTTCATGGTCAATAAGAAGGTCAGATGGATACAGTAACCCTGAATTGAAGCATCGGAATCTATAACTAGTGTCACAGAAATGGTTCAAAACATAGTCAGTAAGAAGAATCACTCTTCTTGTACTTAAGTCGGCTTTGTGCCTTTTGTATTTAATTCCGATGCCATTTCTGTGTTTCATCGTCAATAAGAAAGTCAGAGGGATACAGTATACCTGAAGTCAAGCATCGGAATCTATAAATAGTGTCACAGGAATGGTTCAAATCATAGACAGAAAGAAGAGTCAGTCTTCTTGTACTTAAGTCGGCATTGTTCCTTTGTATTTAATTCCGATGCAATTTCTGTGTTTCATCGGCAATAAGAAGGTTAGAGGGAACAGTAAACCTGAAGTGAAGCATCGGAATCTATAACTAGTGTCACAGGAATGGTTGAAAACGTAGTCAGTAAGAAGAGTCAGTCTTCTTGTCCTTAAGTCGGCATTGTGCGTTTTGTATTTAATTCCTATGCAATTTCTGTGTTTCATCGTCAATAAGAAGGTCCAAGGGATACAGTAAACCTGGAGTGAAGCATCGGAATCTATAACTAGTGTCACAGGAATGGTTCAAAACATAGACAGTAAGAAGATACGGTCTTCTTGTTCTTAAGTTTGCATTGTGCCTTTTGTATTTAATTCCGATGCAATTTCTGTGTTTCATCGTCAATAAGATGATCATTGGGATACAGTAACCCTGAAGTGAAGCATCGGAATCTATAACTAGTGTCACAGAAATGGTTCAAAACATAGTCAGTAAGAAGAGTCGGTCTTCTTGTACTTAAGTCGGCATTGTGCCATTTGTATTTAATTCCGATGCAATTTTTGTGTTTCATCGTCAAAAAGAAGGTCCAAGGGATACAGTAAACCTGAAGTCAAGCATCGGAATCTATAACTAGTGTCTCAGGAATGGTTCAAAACATAGACAGTAAGAAGAGTCAGTCTTCCTGTCCTTAAGTCGGCATTGTGCCTATTGTATTTAATTCCTATGCAATTTCTGTGTTTCATTATCAATAAGAAGGTCCAAGGGATACAGTAAACCTGGAGTGAAGCATCGGAATCTATAACTAGTGTCACAGGAATGGTTCAAAGCATAGACAGTAAGAAGATACTGTCTTCTTGTACTTAAGTTGGCATTGTGCCTTTTGTATTTAATCACGATGCAATTTCTGTGTTTCATCGTCAATAAGAAGGTCCAAGGGATACAGTAAACCTGAAGTGAAGCATCGGAATCTATAAGTAGTTTCACAGAAATGGTTCAATACATAGTCAGTAAGAAGAGTCACTCTTCTTGTACTTAAGTCGGGTTTGTGCCTTTTGTATTTAATTCCGATGCCATTTCTGTGTTGCATCGTCAATAAGAAAGTCAGAGGGATACAGTAAACCTGAAGTCAAGCATCGGAATCTATAAATAGTGTCACAGGAATGGTTCAAACATAGACAGAAAGAAGAGTCAGTCTTCTTGTACTCAAGTCGGCATTGTGCCTTTTCTATTTAATTCCGATGCAATTTCTGTGTTTCATCGGCAATAAGAACGTTAGAGGGAACAGTAAACCTGAAGTGAAGCATCGGAATCTATAACTAGTGTCACATGAATGGTTGAAAACGTAGTCAGTAAGAAGAGTCAGTCTTCTTGTCCTTAAGTCGGCATTGTGCCTTTTGTATTTAATTCCTATGCAATTTCTGTGTTTCATCGTCAATAAGAAGGTCCAAGGGATACAGTAAACCTGGAGTGTAGCATCGGAATCTATAACTAGTGTCACAGAAATGGTTCAAAACATAGACAGTAAGAAGAGACAGTCTTCATAGACTTAAGTCGGCATTGTGCCTTTTGTATTTAATTCCGATGCAATTTCTGTGTTTCATCGTCAATAAGAAGGTTCAAGGGATACACTAAACCTGAAGTGAAGCATCGGAATCTATAACTAGTGTCACAGGAATGGTTCAAAACATAGTCAGTAAGAAGAGTCAGCCTTCTTGTCCTTAAGTCGGTCTTGTGCCTTTTGTATTTAATTCCGATTAAATTTCTGTGTTTAATCGTCAATAAGAAGGTCCAAGGGATACAGTAAACCTAGAGTGAAGCATCGGAATCTATAACTAGTGTCACAGGAATGGTTCAAATAATAGACAGTAGGAAGTGTAAGTGTTCTTGCACTTAAGTCGGCATTGTGCCATTTGTATTAAATTCCGATGCAATTTCTTTGTTTCATCGTCAATAAGAAGGTCCAAGGGATACAGTAAACCTGAAGTGAAGCATCGGAATCTATAACTAGTGTCACAGGAATGGTTCAAAACATAGACAGTAAGAAGAGTCAGTCTTCTTGTACTTAAGTCGGCATTGTGCTTTTTGTATTTAATTCCGATGCAATGTCTGTGTTTCATCGTCAATACGAAGGTCAGAGGGATACAGTAAACCTGAAGTGAAGCATCGGAATTTATAACTAGTGTCACTGGAATGGTTTAAACCATAGTCAGTAAGAAGAGTCGGTCTTCATGTACTTAAGTCGGCATTGTGCCTTTTGTATTTAATTCCGGTGCAATTTCTGTGATTCGTCGTCAATACGAAGGTCAGATGGATACAGTAAACCTGAAGTGAAGCATCGGAATCTATAACTAGTGTCACAGGAATGGTTCAAAACATAGTCAGTAAGAAGAGTCAGCCTTCTTGTCCTTAAGTCGGCCTTGTGCCTTTTGTATTTAATTCCGATTAAATTTCTGTGTTTAATCGTCAATAAGAAGGTCCAATGGATACAGTAAACCTTGAGTTAAGCATCGGAATCTATAACTAGTGTCACAGGAATGGTTCAAAGCATAGACAGTAAGAAGATACTGTCTACTTGAACTTAAGTTGGCATTGTGTATTTAATTACGATGCAATTTCTGTGTTTCATCGTCAATAAGAAGGTCCAAGGGATACAGTAAACCTGAAGTGAAGCATCGGAATCTATAACTAGTGTCACAGGATTGGTTCAAAACGTAGACATTAGAAGAGTCAGTTTTCTTGTACCTAAGTCGGCATTATGCCTCTTGTATTTAATTCCGATGCAATTTCTGTGTTTCATGGTCAATAAGAAGGTCAGATGGATACAGTAACCCTGAATTGAAGCATCGGAATCTATAACTAGTGTCACAGAAATGGTTCAAAACATAGTCAGTAAGAAGAATCACTCTTCTTGTACTTAAGTCGGCTTTGTGCCTTTTGTATTTAATTCCGATGCCATTTTTGTGTTTCATCGTCAATAAGAAAGTCAGAGGGATACAGTATACCTGAAGTCAAGCATCGGAATCTATAAATAGTGTCACAGGAATGGTTCAAATCATATACAGAAAGAAGAGTCAGACTTCTTGTACTTAAGTCGGCATTGTGCCTTTGTATTTAATTCCGATGCAATTTCTGTGTTTCATCGGCAATAAGAACGTTAGAGGGAACAGTAAACCTGAAGTGAAGCATCGGAATCTATAACTAGTGTCACAGGAATGGTTGAAAACGTAGTCAGTAAGAAGAGTCAGTCTTCTTGTCCTTAAGTCGGCATTGTGCCTTTTGTATTTAATTCCTATGCAATTTCTGTGTATCATCGTCAATAAGAAGGTCCAAGGGATACAGTAAACCTGGAGTGAAGCATCGGAATCTATAACTAGTGTCACAGGAATTGTTCAAAACATAGACAGTAAGAAGATACGGTCTTCTTGTTCTTAAGTTGTCATTGTGCCTTTTGTATTTAATTCCGATGCAATTTCTGTGTTTCATCGTCAATAAGAAGGTTCAAGGGATACACTAAACCTAAAGTGAAGCATCGGAATCTATGTGTCACAGGAATGGTTCAAAGCATAGTCAGTAAGAAGAGTCTGCCTTCTTGTACTTATGTCGCATTGTGCATTTTCTATTTAATTCCGATGCAACTTTAGTGTTTCATCGTCAATAAGAAGGTCCAAGGGATACTGTAAACCTGGAGTGAAGCATCCGAATCTATAACTAGTGTCAATGGAATGGTTCAAAACATAGATAGTAAGAAGAGTCAGTCTTCTTGTACTTAAGTCGGCATTGTGCCTTTTGTATTTAATTCCGGTGTAATTTTTGTGTTTCATCGTCAATAAGAAGGTCTGAGGGATACAGTAAACCTGAAGTGAAGCATCGGAATCTATAATTAGTGTCACAGGAATGGTTCAAACATAGTCAGTCAGAAGAGTCAATCTTCTTGTCCTTAAGTCGGCCTTGTGCCTTTTGTATTTAATTCCGATACAATTTCTGTGTTACATCGTCAATAAGAAGGTCCAAGGGATACAGGAAACCTGGAGTGAAGCATCTTAATCTATAACTAGTGTCAATGGAATGGTTCAAAACATTGACAGTAAGAAGAGTCAGTCTTCTTGTACCTAAGTCGGCATTGTGTCTCTTGTATTTAATTCCGATGCAATGTCTGTGTTTCATCGTCAATAAGAAGGTCAGAGGGATTCAGTAACCTTGAAGTGAAGCATCGGAATCTATAACTAGTGTCACAGAAATGGTTCAAAACGTAATCAGTAGGAAGAGTCACTCTTCTTGTACCTAAGTCGGCTTTGTGCCTTTTGTATTTAATTCCGATACAATTTCTGTGTTTCATCGTAAATAAGAAAGTCAGAGGGATACAGTAAACCTGAAGTCAAGCATCGGAATCTATAACTAGTGTCACAGGAATGGTTCAAAACATAGACAGAAAGATGAGTCAGTCTTCTTGTAATTAAGTCGGCATTGTGCCTATTCTATTTAATTCCGATGCAATTTCTGTGTTTCATCGGCAATAAGAAGGTTAGAGGGAAGAGTAAACCTGAAGTGAAGCATCGGAATGTATAACTAGTGTCACAGGAATGGTTGAAAACGTAGTCAGTAAGAAGAGTCAGTCTTCTTGTACTTAAGTCGGCATTGTGCTTTTGTATTTAATTCCTATGCAATTTCTGTGTTTCATCGTCATTAAGAAATTCCAAGGGATACAGTAAACCTGGAGTGAAGCATCGGAATCTATAACTAGTGTCACAGGAATGTTTCAAAACATAGACAGTAAGAAGAAACGGTCTTCTTGTACTTAAGTTGGCATTGTGCCTTTTGTATTTAATTCCGATGCAATTTCTGTGTTTCATCGACAATAAGAAGGTCCAAGGGATACAGTAAACCTGAAGTGAAGCATCGGAATCTATAACTAGTGCCACAGGAATCTTTCAGATCATAGACACTAAGAAGAGCCAGTCTTCTTGTACTTAAGTCGGCATTGTGCCTTTTGTATTTAATTCCGATGCAATATCTGTGTTTCGTCGTCAATAAGAAGGTCCAAGGGATACAGTAAACCTGAAGTGAAGCATCGTAATCTATAACTAGTGTCACAGGAATGGTTCAAACATTGACAGTGAGAAGAGCCCGTCTTCTAGTACTTAAGTCAGCATTGTGCTTTTGTATTTAATTCCGATGCAATATCTGTGTTTCATCGTCAATAAGAAGGTGCAAGGGCTATAGTAAACATATAGTGAAGCATCGGAATCTTAAACTGGTCTCACAGGAAATGTTCAAAGCATAGTCAGAAAGAAGAGTCAGTCGTCTTGTACTTAAGTCTGCATTGCGCCTTTTGTATTTGATTCCGACGCAATTTGCGTGTTTCATCGTCAATAAGAGGGTCCAAGGGATACAGTAAACATATACTGAAGCATCGGAATCTAAAACTGGTCTCAAAGGAAATGTTCAAAACATAGTCAGTAAGAAGAGTCAGTCCTCTTGTACTTAAGACGGCATTGTGCCTTTTGAATTTAATTCCGATGCCATTTTTGTGTTTCATCGTCAATAAGAAAGTCAAAGGGATACAGTAAACCTGAAGTCAAGCATCGGAATCTATAAATAGCGTCACAGGAATGGTTCCAAAACATAGACAGAAAACCTAGACAGAAAGAAGAGTCAGTCTTCTTGTACTTAAGTCGGCATTGTGCCTTTGTATTTAATTCCGATGCAATTTCTGTGTTTCATCGGCAATAAGAAGGTTCAAGGGATACACTAAACCTGAAGTGAAGCATCGGAATCTATAACTAGTGTCACAGGAATGGTTCAAATCATAGTCAGTAAGAAGAGTCAGTCTTCCTGTCCTTAAGTCGGCATTGTGCCTTTTGTATTTAATTCCTATGGAATTTCTGTGTTTCATCGTCAATAAGAAGGTCCAAGGGATACAGTAAACCTGGAGTGAAGCATCGGAATCTATAACTAGTGTCACAGGAATGGTTCAAAGCATAGACAGTAAGAAGATACTGTCTTCTTGTACTTAAGTTGGCATTGTGCCTTTTGTATTTAGTTACGGTGCAATTTCTGTGTTTCATCGTCAATAAGAAGGTCCAAGGGATACAGTAAACCTGAAGTGAAGCATCGGAATCTATAACTAGTGTCACAGGATTGGTTCAAAACGTAGACAGTAAGAAGAGTCACTGTTCTTGTACCTAAGTCGGCATTGTGTCTCTTGTATTTCATTCCGATGCAATTTCTGTGTTTCATCGTCAGTAAGAAGGTCAGAGGGATTCAGTAACCTTGAAGTGAAGCATCGGAAATTATAACTAGTGTCACAGAATTGGTTCAAAACGTAGTCAGTAAGAAGAGTCACTCTTCTTGTACTTAAGTCGGCTTTGTGCCTTTTGTATTTAATTCCGATAGAATTTCTGTGTTTCATCGTCAATAAGAAAGTCAGAGGGATACAGTAAACCTGAAGTCAAGCATCGGAATCTATAACTAGTGTCACAGGAATGGTTCAAAACATAGACAGAAAGAAGAGTCAGTCTTCTTGTACTTAAGTCGGCATTGTGCCTATTCTATTTCATTCCGATGCAATTTCTGTGTTTCATCGGCAATAAGAAGGTTAGTGGGAAGAGTAAACCTGAAGTGAAGCATCGGAATCTATAACTAGTGTCACAGGAATGGTTCAAAGCATAGACAGTTAGAAGATACTGTCTTCTTGTACTTAAGTTGGCATTGTGCCTTTTGTATTTAGTTACGGTGCAATTTCTGTGATTCAACGTCAATAAGAAGGTCCAAGGGATACAGTAAACCTGGAGTGAAGCATCGGAATCTATAACTAGGGTCACAGGAATGTTTCAAAACATAGACAGTAAGAAGATACGGTCCTCTTGTACTTAAGTTGGCATTGTGCCTTTTGTATTTAATTACGGTGCAATTTCTGTGTTTCATCGTCAATAAGAATGTCCAAGGGATACAGTAAACCTGGAGTGAAGCATCGGAATCTATAACTAGTGTCACAGGAATGGTTCAAAGCATAGACCGTAAGAAGAGTCAGTCTTCTTGTACTTGAGTCGGCATTGTGCTTTTTGTATTAAATTACGATGCAATTTCTGTGTTTCATCGTCAATAAGAAGGTCCAAGTGATACAGTAAACCTCAAGTCAAGCATCGGAATATATAACTAGTGTCACAAGAATGGTTGAAAACATAGACAGTAAGAAGAGTCAGTATTCTTGTACTTTAGTCGGCATTGTGATTTCTCTATTTAATTCCGATGCAATTTCTGTGTTTCATCGTCAATAAGAAGGTCAGAGGGATACTGTAAACCTGAAGTGAAGCAGCGGAATCTTTAACTAGCGTCACAGGAATGGTTCAAAACATAGTCAGTAAGAAAAGTCAGTCTTTTTGTACTTAAGTCGGCATTATGCCTTTTGTATTTATTTCCGATGCAATTTCTGTTTTTCATCGTCAATAAAAAGGTCCAAGGGAAACAGTAAACCTGAAAAGAAGCAACGGAATCTATAACTAGTGTCACAGGAATGGTTCAAAACATACTCAGTAAAAAGAGTCGGTCTTCATGTACTTAAGTCGGCATTGTGCCTTTTGTATTTAATTCCGATGCAATTTCTGTGTTTCATGGTCATTAAGAAGGTCCAAGGGATACAGTAAAGCTGAAGTGAAGTATCGAAATCTATAACTAGTGTCACAGGAATGGTTCAAAACATAGTCAGTAAGAAGAGTCAGTCTTCATGTACTTATGTCGGCATTGTGCCTTTTGTATTTAATTCCGATGCAATTTCTGTGCTTCATCGTAAATAAGATGATCATAGGGATACAGTAACCCTGAAGTGAAGCATCGGAATCTATAACTAGTGTCACAGAAATGGTTCAAAACATAGTCAGTAAGAAGGGTCAGTCTTCTTGTACTTAAGTCGGCATTGTGCCTCTTGTATTTAATTCCGATGCAATTTCTGTGTTTCATCGTCAATAAGATGGTCCAAGGGATACAGTAAACCTGAAGTCAAGCATCGGAATCTATAACTAGTGTCAAAGGAATGGTTGAAAACGTAGTCAGTAAGAAGAGTAAGTCTTCTTGTCCTTAAGTCGGCATTGTGCCTTTTGTATTTAATTCCTATGCAATTTCTGTGTTTCATCGTCAATAAGAAGGTCCAAGGGATACAGTAAACCTGGAGTGTAGCATCGGAATCTATAACTAGTGTCAAAGGAATGGTTCAAAACATAGTCAGTAAGAAGAGTGAGCCTTCTTGTCCTTAAGTCGGCCTTGTGCCTTTTGTATTTAATTCCGATACAATTTCTGTGTTTAATCGTCCATAAGAAGGTCCAAGGGATACAGTAAACCTAGAGTGGAGCATCGGAATCTATAACTAGTGTCACAGGAATGGTTCAAATAATAGACAGTAGGAAGTGTAAGTGTTCTTGCACTTAAGTCGGCATTGTGCCATTTGTATTTAATTCCGATGCAATTTCTGTGTTTCATCGTCAATAAGAAGGTCCAAGGGATACAGTAAACCTGAAGTGAAGCATCGGAATCTATAACTAGTGTCACAGGAATGGTTCAAAACATAGACAGTAAGAAGAGTCAGTCTTCTTGTACTTAAGTCGGCATTATGCCTTTTGTATTTAATTCCGATGCAATTTCTGTGTTTCATCGTCAATAAGAAGGTCAGAGGGATACAGTAAACCTGAAGTGAAGCATCGGAATTTATAACTAGTGTCACAGGAAAGGTTCAAACCATAGTCAGTAAGAAGAGTCGGTCTTCATGTACTTAAGTCGACATTGTGCCTTTTGTATTTAATTCCGGTGCAATTTCTGTGTTTCGTCGTCAATACGAAGGTCAGATGGATACAGTAAACCTGAAGTGAAGCATCGCAATCTATAACTAGTGTCACAGGAATGGTTCAAATCATAGTCAGTAAGAAGATACTGTCTTCTTGTACTTAAGTTGGCCTTGTGCCTTTTGTATTTAATTACGATGCAATTTCTGTGTTTCATCGTCAATAAGAAGGTCCAAGGGATACAGTAAACCTGAAGTGAGGCATCGGAATCTATAACTAGTGTCACAGGATTGGTTCAAAACGTAGACATAAGAAGAGTCAGTTTTCTTGTACCTAAGTCGGCATTATGATTCTTGTATTTTATTCCGATGCAATTTCTGTGTTTCATGGTCAATAAGAAGGTCAGATGGATACACTAACCCTGAATTGAAGCATCGGAATCTATAACTAGTGTCACAGGAATGGTTCAAAACATAGACAGAAAACCTAGGCAGAAAGAAGAGTCAGTCTTCTTGTACTTAAGTCGGCATTGTGCTTTTGTATTTAATTCCGATGCAATTTCTGTGTTTCATCGGCAATAAGAAGGTTCAAGGGATACACTAAACCTGAAGTGAAGCATCGGAATCTATAACTAGTGTCACAGGAATGGTTCAAAACATAGTCAGTAAGAAGAGTCAGTCTTCCTGTCCTTAAGTCGGCATTGTGCCTTTTGTATTTAATTCCTATGGAATTTCTGTGTTTCATCGTCAATAAGAAGGTCCAAGGGATACAGTAAACCTGGAGTGAAGCATCGGAATCTATAACTAGTGTCACAGGAATGGTTCAAAGCATAGACAGTAAGAAGATACTGTCTTCTTGTACTTAAGTTGGCATTGTGCCTTTTGTATTTAGTTACGGTGCAATTTCTGTGTTTCATCGTCAATAAGAAGGTCCAAGGGATACAGTAAACCTGAAGTGAAGCATCGGAATCTATAACTAGTGTCACAGGATTGGTTCAAAACGTAGACAGTAAGAAGAGTCAGTCTTCTTGTACCAAAGTCGGCATTGTGTCTCTTGTATTTAATTCCGATGCAATTTCTGTGTTTCATCGTCAATAAGAAGGTCAGAGGGATTCAGTAACCTTGAAGTGAACCATCGGAATCTATAACTAGTGTCACAGAATTGGTTCAAAACGTAGTCACTAAGAAGAGTCACTCTTCTTGTACTTAAGTCGGCTTTGTGCCTTTTGTATTTAATTCCGATAGAATTTCTGTGTTTCATCGTCAATAAGAAAGTCAGAGGGATACAGTAAACCTGAAGTCAAGCATCGGAATCTATAACTAGTGTCACAGGAATGGTTCAAAACATAGACAGAAAGAAGAGTCAGTCTTCTTGTACTTAAGTCGGCATTGTGCCTATTCTATTTCATTCCGATGCAATTTCTGTGTTTCATCGGCAATAAGAAGGTTAGAGGGAAGAGTAAACCTGAAGTGAAGCATCGGAATCTATAACTAGTGTCACAGGAATAGTTCAAAGCATAGACAGTAAGAAGATACTGTCTTCTTGTACTTAAGTTGGCATTGTGCCTTTTGTATTTAGTTACGGTGCAATTTCTTTGTTTCATCGTCAATAAGAAGGTCCAAGGGATACAGTAAACCTGGAGTGAAGCATCGGAATCTATAACTAGTGTCACAGGAATGTTTCAAAACATAGACAGTAAGAAGATACGGTCCTCTTGTACTTAAGTTGGCATTGTGCCTTTTGTATTTAATTACGGTGCAATTTCTGTGTTTCATCGTCAATAAGAATGTCCAAGGGATACAGTGAACCTGGAGTGAAGCATCGGAATCTATAACTAGTGTAAAAGGAATGGTTCAAAGCATAGACCGTAAGAAGAGTCAGTCTTCTTGTACTTGAGTCGGCATTGTGCTTTTTGTATTAAATTACGATGCAATTTCTGTGTTTCATCGTCAATAAGAAGGTCCAAGTGATACAGTAAACCTCAAGTCAAGCATTGGAATATATAACTAGCGTCACAAGAATGGTTGAAAACATAGACAGTAAGAAGAGTCAGTATTCTTGTACTTTAGTCGGCATTGTGATTTTTCTATTTAATTCCGATGCAATTTCTGTGTTTCATCGTCAATAAGAAGGTCTGAGGGATACAGTAAACCTGAAGTGAAGCAGCGGAATCTATAACTAGCGTCACAGGAATGGTTCAAAACATAGTCAGTAAGAAAAGTCAGTCTTTTTGTACTTAAGTCGGCATTATGCCTTTTGTATTTATTTCCGATGCAATTTCTGTTTTTCATCGTCAATAAAAAGGTCCAAGGGAAACAGTAAACCTGAAAAGAAGCATCGGAATCTATAACTAGTGTCACAGGAATGGTTCAAAACATACTCAGTAAAAAGAGTCGGTCTTCATGTACTTAAGTCGGCATTGTGCCTTTTGTATTTAATTCCGATGCAATTTCTGTGTTTCATGGTCATTAAGAAGGTCCAAGGGATACAGTAAACCTGAAGTGAAGTATCGGAATCTATAACTAGTGTCACAGGAATGGTTCAAAACATAGTCAGTAAGAAGAGTCAGTCTTCATGTACTTATGTCGGCATTGTGCCTTTTGTATTTAATTCCGATGCAATTTCTGTGCTTCATCGTAAATAAGATGATCATAGGGATACAGTAACCCTGAAGTGAAGCATCGGAATCTATAACTAGTGTCACAGAAATGGTTCAAAACATAGTCAGTAAGAAGAGTCAGTCTTCTTGTACTTAAGTCGGCATTGTGCCTCTTGTATTTAATTCCGATGCAATTTCTGTGTTTCATCGTCAATAAGATGGTCCAAGGGATACAGTAAACCTGAAGTCAAGCATCGGAATCTATAACTAGTGTCTCAGGAATGGTTCAAAACATAGACAGTAAGAAGAGTCAGTCTTCCTGTCCTTAAGTCGGCATTTTGCCTATTGTATTTATTTCCTATGCAATTTCTGTGTTTCATCGTCAATAAGAAGGTCCAAGGGATACAGTAAACCTGGAGTGATGCATCGGAATCTATAACTAGTGTCACAGGAATGGTTCAAAGCATAGACAGTAAGAAGATACTGTCTTCTTGTACTTAAGTTGGCATTGTGCCTTTTGTATTTAATTACTATGTAATTTATGTGTTTCATCGTCAATAAGAAGGTCCAAGGGATACAGTACACCTGAAGTGAAGCATCGGAATCTATAACTAGTGTCACAGGATTGGTTCAAAACGTAGACAGTAAGAAGAGTCAGTCTTCTTGTACCTAAGTCGGCATTATGCCTCCTGTATTTAATTCCGATGCAATTTCTGTGTTTTAAGGGCAATTAGAAGGTCAGAGGGATACAGTAACCATGAAGTGAAGCATTGGAATCTATAAGTAGTGTCACAGAAATGGTTCAATACATAGTCAGTAAGAAGAGTCACTCTTCTTGTACTTAAGTCGGGCTTTGTGCCTTTTTCTATTTAATTCCGATGCCATTTCTGTGTTGCATCGTCAATAAGAAAGTCAGAGGGATACAGTAAACCTGAAGTCAAGCATCGGAATCTATAAATAGTGTCACAGGAATGGTTCAAAACATAGACAGAAAGAAGAGTCAGTCTTCTTGTACTGAAGTCGGCATTGTGCCTTTTCTATTTAATTCCGATGCAATTTCTGTGTTTCATCGGCAATAAGAACGTAAGAGGGAACAGTAAACCTGAAGTGAAGCATCGGAATCTATAACTAGTGTCACAGGAATGGTTGAAAACGTAGTCAGTAAGAAGAGTCAGTCTTCTTGTCCTTATGTCGGCATTGTGCCTTTTGTATTTAATTCCTATGCAATTTCTGTGTTTCATCGTCAATAAGAAGGTCCAAGGGATACAGTAAACCTGGAGTGTAGCATCGGAATCTATAACTAGTGTCAAAGGAATGGTTCAAAACATAGTCAGTAAGAAGAGTGAGCCTTCTTGTCCTTAAGTCGGCCTTGTGCCTTTTGTATTTAATTCCGATACAATTTCTGTGTTAAATCGTCCATAAGAAGGTCCAAGGGATACAGTAAACCTAGAGTGAAGCATCGGAATCTATAACTAGTGTCACAGGAATGGTTCAAATAATAGACAGTAGGAAGTGTAAGTGTTCTTGCACTTAAGTCGGCATTGTGCCATTTATATTTAATTCCGATGCAATTTCTGTGTTTCATCGTCAATAAGAAGGTCCAAGGGATACAGTAAACCTGAAGTGAAGCATCGGAATCTATAACTAGTGTCACAGGAATGGTTCAAAACATAGACAGTAAGAAGAGTCAGTCTTCTTGTACTTGAATCGGCATTGTGCCTTTTGTATTTAATTCCGATGCAATTTCTGTGTTTCATCGTCAATAAGAAGGTCAGAGGGATACAGTAAACCTGAAGTGAAGCATCGGAATTTATAACTAGTGTCACAGGAATGGTTCAAACCATAGTCAGTAAGAAGAGTCGGTCTTCATGTACTTAAGTCGACATTGTGCCTTTTGTATTTAATCCCGGTGCAATTTCTGTGTTTCGTCGTCAATACGAAGGTCAGATGGATACAGTAAACATGAAGTGAAGCATCGGAATCTATAACTAGTGTCACAGGAATGGTTCAAATCATAGTCAGTAAGAAGAGTCAGTCTTCCTGTCCTTAAGTCGGCATTGTGCCTATTGTATTTAATTCCTATGCAATTTCTGTGTTTCATCGTCAATAAGAAGGTCCAATGGATACAGTAAACCTGAAGTGATGCATCGGAATCTATAACTAGTGTCACAGGAATGGTTCAAAGCATAGACAGTAAGAAGATACTGTCTTCTTGTACTTAAGTTGGCATTGTGCCTTTTGTATTTAATTACTATGTAATTTATGTGTTTCATCGTCAATAAGAAGGTCCAAGGGATACAGTACACCTGAAGTGAAGCATCGGAATCTATAACTAGTGTCACAGGATTGGTTCAAAACGTAGACAGTAAGAAGAGTCAGTCTTCTTGTACCTAAGTCGGCATTGTGTCTCTTGTATTTAATTCCGATGCAATTTCTGTGTTTCATCGTCAATAAGAAGGTCAGAGGGATTCAGTAACCTTGAAGTGAAGCATCGGAATCTATAACTAGTGTCACAGAATTGGTTCAAAACGTAGTCAGTAAGAAGAGTCACTCTTCTTGTACTTAAGTCGGCTTTGTGCCTTTTGTATTTAATTCCGATAGAATTTCTGTGTTTCATAGTCAATAAGAAAGTCAGAGGGATACAGTAAACCTGAAGTCAAGCATCGGAATCTATAACTAGTGTCACAGGAATGGTTCAAAACATAGACAGAAAGAAGAGTCAGTCTTCTTGTACTTAAGTCGGCATTGTGCCTATTCTATTTCATTCCGATGCAATTTCTGTGTTTCATCGGCAATAAGAAGGTTAGAGGGAAGAGTAAACCTGAAGTGAAGCATCGGAATCTATAACTAGTGTCACAGGAATGGTTCAAAGCATAGACAGTAAGAAGATACTGTCTTCTTGTACTTAAGTTGGCATTGTGCCTTTTGTATTTAGTTACGGTGCAATTTCTGTGTTTCATCGTCAGTAAGAAGGTCCAAGGGATACAGTAAACCTGGAGTGAAGCATCGGAATCTATAACTAGTGTCACAGGAATGTTTCAAAACATAGACAGTAAGAAGATACGGTCCTCTTGTACTTAAGTTGGCATTGTGCCTTTTGTATTTAATTACGGTGCAATTTCTGTGTTTCATCGTCAATAAGAATGTCCAAGGGATACAGTGAACCTGGAGTGAAGCATCGGAATCTATAACTAGTGTAAAAGGAATGGTTCAAAGCATAGACCGTAAGAAGAGTCAGTCTTCTTGTACTTGAGTCGGCATTGTGCTTTTTGTATTAAATTACGATGCAATTTCTGTGTTTCATCGTCAATAAGAAGGTCCAAGTGATACAGTAAACCTCAAGTCAAGCATCGGAATATATAACTAGCGTCACAAGAATGGTTGAAAACATAGACAGTAAGAAGAGTCAGTATTCTTGTACTTTAGTCGGCATTGTGATTTTTCTATTTAATTCCGATGCAATTTCTGTGTTTCATCGTCAATAAGAAGGTCAGAGGGATACAGTAAACCTGAAGTGAAGCAGCGGAATCTATAACTAGCGTCACAGGAATGGTTCAAAACATAGTCAGTAAGAAAAGTCAGTCTTTTTGTACTTAAGTCGGCATTATGCCTTTTGTATTTATTTCCGATGCAATTTCTGTTTTTCATCGTCAATAAAAAGGTCCAAGGGAAACAGTAAACCTGAAAAGAAGCATCGGAATCTATAACTAGTGTCACAGGAATGGTTCAAAACATACTCAGTAAAAAGAGTCGGTCTTCATGTACTTAAGTCGGCATTGTGCATTTTGTATTTAATTCCGATGCAATTTCTGTGTTTCATGGTCATTAAGAAGGTCCAAGGGATACAGTAAACCAGAAGTGAAGTATCGGAATCTATAACTAGTGTCACAGGAATGGTTCAAAACATAGTCAGTAAGAAGAGTCAGTCTTCATGTACTTATGTCGGCATTGTGCCTTTTGTATTTAATTCCGATGCAATTTCTGTGCTTCATCGTAAATAAGATGATCATAGGGATACAGTAACCCTGAAGTGAAGCATCGGAATCTATAACTAGTGTCACAGAAATGGTTCAAAACATAGTCAGTAAGAAGAGTCAGTCTTCTTGTACTTAAGTCGGCATTGTGCCTCTTGTATTTAATTCCGATGCAATTTCTGTGTTTCATCGTCAATAAGATGGTCCTAGGGATACAGTAAACCTGAAGTCAAGCATCGGAATCTATAACTAGTGTCTCAGGAATGGTTCAAAACATAGACAGTAAGAAGAGTCAGTCTTCCTGTCCTTAAGTCGGCATTTTGCCTATTGTATTTATTTCCTATGCAATTTCTGTGTTTCATCGTCAATAAGAAGGTCCAAGGGATACAGTAAACCTGGAGTGATGCATCGGAATCTATAACTAGTGTCACAGGAATGGTTCAAAGCATAGACAGTAAGAAGATACTGTCTTCTTGTACTTAAGTTGGCATTGTGCCTTTTGTATTTAATTACTATGTAATTTATGTGTTTCATCGTCAATAAGAAGGTCCAAGGGATACAGTAAACCTGAAGTGAGGCATCGGAATCTATAACTTGTGTCACAGGATTGGTTCAAAACGTAGACATAAGAAGAGTCAGTTTTCTTGTACCTAAGTCGGCATTATGCCTCTTGTATTTTATTCCGATGCAATTTCTGTGTTTCATGGTCAATAAGAAGGTCAGATGGATACACTAACCCTGAATTGAAGCATCGGAATCTATAACTAGTGTCACAGAAATGGTTCAAAACATAGTCAGTAAGAAGAATCACTCTTCTTGTACTTAAGTCGGCTTTGTGCCTTTTGTATTTAATTCCGATGCCATTTCTGTGTTTCATCGTCAATAAGGAAGTCAGAGGGATACAGTAAACCTGAAGTCAAGCATCGGAATCTATAAATAGTGTCACAGGAATGGTTGAAAACGTAGTCAGTAAGAAGAGTCAGTCTTCTTGTCCTTAAGTCGGCATTGTGCCTTTTGTATTTAATTCCTATGCAATTTCTGTGTTTCATCGTCAATAAGAAGGTCCAAGGGATACAGTAAAAATGGAGTGAAGCATCGGAATCTATAACTAGTGTCACAGGAATGGTTCAAAACATAGACAGTAAGAAGGTACGGTCTTCTTGTTCTTAAGTTGGCATTGTGCCTTTGTATTTAATTCCGATGCAATTTCTGTGTTTCATCGTCAATAAGATGGTTCAAGGGATACACTAAACCTGAAGTGAAGCATCGGAATCTATAACTAGTGTTACAGGAATGGTCAAAGCATAGTCAGTAAGAAGAGTCAGCCTTCTTGTACTTATGTCGCATTGTGCATTTTCAATTTAATTCCGATGCAACTTTAGTGTCTCATCGTCAATAAGAAGGTCCAAGGGATACAGTAAACCTGGAGTGAAGCATCGGAATCTATAACTAGTGTCAATGGAATGGTTCAAAACATTGATAGTAAGAAGAGTCAGTCTTCTTGTACTTAAGTCCGCATTGTGCCTTTTGTATTTAATTCCGGTGTAATTTCTGTGTTTCATCGTCAATAAGAAGGTCTGAGGGATACAGTAAACCTGAAGTGAAGCATCGGAATCTATAACTAGTGTCACAGGAATGGTTCAAACATAGTCAGTAAGAATAGTCAGTCTTCTTGTCCTTAAGTAGGCCTTGTGCCTTTTGTATTTAATTCCGATACAATTTCGGTGTTACATCGTCAATAAGAAGGTCCAAGGGATACAGTAAACCTGGAGTGAAGCATCGGAATCTATAACTAGTGTCAATGGAATGGTTCAAAACATAGACAGTAAGAAGAGTCACTCTTCTTGTTCTTAAGTCGGCATTGTGTCTCTTGTATTTAATTCCGATGCAATTTCTGTGTTTCATCGTCAATAAGAAAGTCAGAGGGATACAGTAAACCTTAAGTGAAGCATCGGAATCTATAACTAGTGTCACAGGAATGGTTCAAACATAGTCAGTAAGAATAGTCAGTCTTCTTGTCCTTAAGTAGGCCTTGTGCCTTTTGTATTTAATTCCGATACAATTTCGGTGTTACATCGTCAATAAGAAGGTCCAAGTGATACAGTAAACCTGGAGTGAAGCATCGGAATCTATAAATAGTGTCACAGGAATGGTTCAAAACATAGACAGAAAGAAGAGTCAGTCTTCTTGTCCTTAAGTCGGCATTGTGCCTTTTGTATTTAATTCCGATGCAATTTCTGTGTTTCATCGTCAATAAGAAGGTTCAAGGGATACACTAAACCTGAAGTGAAGCATCGGAATCTATAACTAGTGTCAAAGGAATGGTTCAAAACACAGTCAGTAACAAGAGTGAGCCTTCTTGTCCTTAAGTCGGCCTTGTGCCTTTTGTATTTAATTCCGATACAATTTCTGTGTTTAATCGTCAATAAGAAGGTCCAAGGGATACAGTAAACCTAGAGTGACGCATCGGAATCTATAACTAGTGTCACAGGAATGGTTCAAATAATAGACAGTAGGAAGTGTAAGTGTTCTTGCACTTAAGTCGGCATTGTGCCATTTGTATTTAATTCCGATGCAATTTCTGTGTTTCATCGTCAATAAGAAGGTCCAAGGGATACAGTAAACCTGAAGTGAAGCATCGGAATCTATAACTAGTGTCACAGGAATGGTTCAAAACATAGACAGTAAGAAGAGTCAGTCTTCTTGTACTTAAGTCGGCATTGTGCTTTTGTATTTAATTCCGATGCAATTTCTGTGTTTCATCGTCAATAAGAAGGTCAGAGGGATACAGTAAACCTGAAGTGAAGCATCGGAATCTATAACTAGTGTCACAGGAATGGTTCAAAACATAGACAGTAAGAAGAGTCAGTCATCTTGTACTTAAGTCGGCATTGTACCTTTTGTATTTAATTCCGATGCAATATCTGTGTTTCATCGTCAATAAGGAGGTCAGAGGGATACAGTAAACCTGAAGTGAAGCATCGGAATTTATAACTAGTGTCACAGGAATGGTTCAAACCATAGTCAATAAGAAGAGTCGGTCTTCATGTACTTAAGTCGGCATTGTGCCTTTTGTATTTAATTCCCGTGCAATTTCTGTGTTTCGTCGTCAATACGAAGGTCAGATGGATACAGTAAACCTGAAGTGAAGCATCGGAATCTATAACTAGTGTCACAGAAATGGTTCAAATCATAGTCAGTAAGAAGAGTCAGTCTTCCTGTCCTTAAGTCGGCATTGTGCCTATTGTATTTAATTCCTATGCAATTTTTGTGTTTCATCGTCAATAAGAAGGTCCAATTGATACAGTAAACCTGGAGTTAAGCATCGGAATCTATAACTAGTGTCACAGGAATGGTTCAAAGCATAGACAGCAAGAAGATACTGTCTTCTTGTACTTAAGTTGGCATTGTGCCTTTTGTATTTAATTACGATGCAATTTCTGTGTTTCATCGTCAATAAGAAGGTCCAAGGGATACAGTAAACCTAAAGTGAAGCATCGGAATCTATAACTAGTGTCACAGGATTGGTTCAAAACGTAGACATACGAAGAGTCAGTTTTCTTGTACCTAAGTCGGCATTATGCCTCTTGTATTTAATTCCGATGCAATTTCTGTGTTTCATGGTCAATACGAAGGTCAGATGGATACACTAACCCTGAATTGAAACATCGGAATCTATAACTAGTGTCACAGGAATGGTTCAAATATAGTCAGTAAGAAGAGTCAGTCTTCTTGTACTTAAGTCGGCCTTGTGCCTTTTGTATTTAATTCCGATACAATTTCCTTGTTACATCGTCAATAAGAAGGTCCAAGGGATACAGTAAACCTGGAGTGAAGCATCGGAATCTATAACTAGTGTCCATGGAATGGTTCAAAACATAGACAGTAAGAAGAGTCAGTCTTCTTGTACCTAAGTCGGCATTGTGTCTCTTGTATTTAATTCCGATGCAATTTCTGTGTTTCTTCGTCAATAAGAAGGTCAGAGGGATTCAGTAACCTTGAAGTGAAGCATCGGAATCTATAACTAGTGTCACAGAAATGGTTCAAAACGTAGTCAGTAAGAAGAGTCACTCTTCTTGTACTTAAGTCGGCTTTGTGCCTGTTGTATGTAATTCCGATACAATTTCTGTGTTTCATCGTCAATAAGAAAGTCAGAGGGATACAGTAAACCTGAAGTCAAGCATCGGAATCTATAACTAGTGTCACAGGAATGGTTCAAAACATAGACAGAAAGAAGAGTCAGTCTTCTTGTACTTAAGTCGGCATTGTGCCTATTCTATATAATTCCGATGCAATTTCTGTGTTTCATCGGCAATAAGAAGGTTAGAGGGAAGAGTAAACCTGAAGTGAAGCATCGGAATCTATAACTAGTGTCACAGGAATGGTTGAAAACGTAGTCAGTAAGAAGAGTCAGTCTTCTTGTCCTTAAGTCGGCATTGTGCTTTTGTATTTAATTCCTATGCAATTTCTGTGTTTCATCGTCAATAAGAAGGTGCAAGGGATACAGTAAATCTGGAGAGAAGCATCGGAATCTATAACTAGTGTCACAGGAATGTTTCAAAACATAGACAGTAAGAAGATACGGTCTTCTTGTACTTAAGTTGGCATTGTGCCTTTTGTATTTAATTCCGATGCAATTTCTGTGTTTCATCGTCAATAAGAAGGTCCAAGGGATACAGTAAGCCTGAAGTGAAGCATCGGAATCTATAACTAGTGTCACAGGAATGGTTCAAAACATAGTCAGTAAGAAGAGTCAGTCTTTTTGTACTAAAGTCGGCATTGTGCCTTTTGTATTTAATTCCGATGTAATTTCTGTGTTTCATCAATAAGAAGGTCCAAGGGATACAGTAAACCTGAAGTGAAGCATCGGAATCTATAACTAGTGTCAATGGAATGGTTCAAAACATAGACTGTAAGAAGAGTCAGTCTTCTTGTACTTAAGTCGGCATTGTGCCTTTTGTATTTAGTTCCGATGTAATTTCTGTGTTTCATCAATAAGAAGGTCCAAGGGATACAGTAAACCTGAAGTGAAGCATCGGAATCTATAACTAGTGTCAATGGAATGGTTCAAAACATAGACTGTAAGAAGAGTCAGTCTTCTTGTACTTAAGTCGGCAATGTGCCTTTTGTATTTAATTCCGATGCAATTTCAGTGTTTCGTCGTCAATTAGAAGATCCAAGGGATACAGTAAACCTGAAGTGAAGCATCGTAATCTATAACTAGTGTCACAGGAATGGTTCAAAACATTGACAGTGAGAAGAGCCCGTCTTCTAGTACTTAAGTCAGCATTGTGCATGTGTATTTAATTCCGATGCAATATCTGTGTTTCATCGTCAATAAGAAGGTCCAAGGGCTATAGTAAACATATAGTAAAGCATCGGAATCTTAAACTGGTCTCACAGGAAATGTTCAAAGCATAGTCAGAAAGAAGAGTCAGTCGTCTTGTACTTAAGTCTGCATTGTGCCTTTTATATTTGATTCCGATGCAATTTCCGTGCTTCATCGTCAATAAGAGGGTCCAAGGGATACATTAAACATATACTGAAGCATCGGAATCTAAAACTGGTCTCACAGGAAATGTTCAAAACATAGTCAGTAAGAAGAGTCATTCTTCTTGTACTTAAGTCGGCACTGTGCCTTTTGAATTTAATTCCGATGCAATTTCTGTGTTTCATTGTCAATAAGAAGGTCCAAGGGATTCAGTAAACCTGACGTGATGCATCGGAATCTATAACTATTGTCACAGGCATGGTTCAAATCGTAGACAGTAAGAAGAGCCAATCTTCTTGTTGTTAAGTCGGCATTGTGCATTTTGTATTTAATTCCGATGCAATTTCTGTGTTTCATCGTCAATAAGAAGGTCCAAGGGATACATTAAACATATAATGAAGCATCGGAATTTAATACTGGTCTCACAGGAAATGTTAAAAACATAGTCAGTTAGAAGAGTCAGTCTTCTTGTACTTAAGTCGGCATTGTGCCTTTTTGTATTTAATTCCGATGCAATTTCTGTGTTTCGTCGTCAATAAGAAGGTCCAAGGGATACAGTAAACATATAGTGAAGCATCGGAATCTAAAACTGGTCTCACAGGAAATGTTCAAACATAGTCAGTAAGAATTGTCAGACTTCTTGTACTTAAGTCGGCATTGTGCCTTTTGTATTTAATTCCGATGCAATTTTTGTATTTCGTCGTCAATAAGAAGGTCGACGATATACAGTATACCCGAAGTGAAGCATCGGAATATATAACTAGTGTCACTGGAATGGTTCAAAACATAAACGGTAAGAAGAGCCAGACTTCCTGTACTTAAGTCGGCATTGTGCCCTTTGTATTTAATTCTGATGCAATTTCTGTGTTTCGTCGGCAATAAGAAGGTCGAATGGTTACTGTAAACCTGAAGTGAAGCATCGGAATCTATAACTAGCGTCACAGGAATGGTTCAAAGCATAGACAGTAAGAAGAGCCAGTCTTCTAGTACTTAAGTCGGCATTGTGCATTTTGTATTTATTTCCGAAGCAATTTCAGTGTTTCGTCGTCAATAAGATGGTCCAAGGGATACAGTAAACCTGAAGTGAAGCATCGGAATCAATAAGTAGCGTCACAGGAATGAATCAAATCATAGACAGTAAGAAGAGCCAGTCTTCTTGTACTTAAGTCGGCATTGTGCCTTTTGCATTTAATTCCGATGCAATAACTGTGGTTCGTCGTCAATAAGAAGGTCCAAGGGATACAGTAAACCTGAAGTGAAGCATCGGAATCTATAACTAGTGTCACAGGAATGGTTCAAAACATAGTCTGTAAGAAGAGCCACTCTTCTTGTTCTTAAGTTGGCATGGTGCATTTGTATTTAATTCCGATGCAATTTCTGTGTTTCATCGTCAATAAGAAAGTCCAAAGGATACATTAAACATATAGTGAAGTATCGGAATTTAATACGGGTCTCACAGGAAATGTTCAAAACATAGTCAGTAAGAAGAGTCAGTCTTCTTGTACTAAAGTCGGCATTGTGCCTATTTGTATTTAATTCCGATGCAATTTCTGTGTTTCGTCGTCAATAAGAAGGTCCAAGGGATACAGAAAACATATAGTGAAGCATCGGAATCTAAAACTGATCTCACAGGAAATGTTCAAACATAGTCAGTAAGAAGTGTCAGTCTTCTTGTACTTAAATCGGCATTGTGCCTTTTGTATTTAATTCCGATGCAATTTCTGTGTTTCGTCGTCAATAAGAAGGTCCAAGGGATACAGTAAACCCGAAGTGAAGCATCGGAATATATAACTAGTGTCACTGGAATGGTTCAAAACATAAACAGTAAGAAGAGGCAGTCTTCCTGTACTTAAGTCGGCATTGTGCATTTTGTATTTAATTCTGATGCAATTTCTGGATTTCGTCGTCAATAAGAAGGTCGAAGGGTTACTGTAAACCTGAAGTGAAGCATCGGAATTTATAACTAGCGTCACAGGAATGGTTCAAATCATAGACAGTAAGAAGAGCCAGTCTTCTAGTACTTAAGTCGGCATTGGGCCTTTTGTATTTAATTCAGATGCAATAACTGTGGTTCGTCGTCAATAAGAAGGTCCAAGGGATACAGTAAATCTGACGTGAAGAATCGGAATCTATAACTAGTGTCACAGGAATGTTTCAAAATATAGACACTAAGAAGAGCCAGTCTTCCTGTACTTAAGTCGGCATTGTGCTTTTTGTATTTAATTCCGATGCAATTTCTGTGTTTCGTCGTCAATAAGAAGGTCCAAGGGATACAGTAAACCTGAAGTGAAGCATCGGAATCTATAACTAGTGTCACAGGAATGGTTCAAAACATAGACAGTAAGAAGTGCCAGTCTTCTTGTACTTGAGTCGGCATTGTGTCATTTGTATTTAATTCCGATGCAATTTCTGTGTTTCGTCCTCAATAAGAAGGTCCAAGGGATACAGTCAACCCGAAGTGAAGCATCGGAATCTATAACTAGTGTCACAGGAATGGTTCAAATCATAGACAGTAAGAAGAGCCACTCTTCTTGTTTTTAAGTTGGCATGGTGCCTTTTGTATTTAATTCCGATGCAATTTCTGTGTTTCATCGTCAATAAGAAAGTCCAAAGGATACATTAAACATATAGTGAAGCATCGGATTTTAATACTGGTCTCACAGGAAATGTTAAAAACATAGTCAGTAAGAAGAGTCAGTCATCTTGTACTTAAGTCGGCATTGTGCCTGTTTGTATTTAATTCCGTTGCAATTTCTATGTTTCGTCGTCAATGAGAAGGTCCAAGGGATACAGAAAACATATAGTGAAGCATCGGAATCTAAAACTGATCTCACAGGAAATGTTCAAACATAGTCAGTAAGAAGTGTCAGTCTTCTTGTACTTAAATCGGCATTGCGCCTTTTGTTTTTAATTCCGATGCAATTTCTGTGTTTCGTCGTCAATAAGAAGGTCCAAGGGATACAGCAAACCCGAAGTGAAGCATTGGAATATATAACTAGTGTCACAAGAATGGTTCAAATCATAGACGGTAAGGAGAGCCAGTCTTCTGGTTCTTAAGTCGGCATTGTGCCTTTTGTATTTAATTCCGATGCAATTTCAGTGTTTCGTCGTCAATAAGATGGTCCAAGGGATACAGTAAACCTGAAGTGAAGCATATGAATCTATAACTAGCGTCACAGGAATGGCTCAAATCATAGACAGTAACAAGGGCCAGTCTTCTTGTACTTAAGTCGGCATTGTGCCTTTTTGTATTTATTTCGGATGCAATAACTGGGGTTCGTCGGCAATAAGAAGGTCCAAGGGATACAGTAAACCTGAAGCGAAGCATCGGATTCTATAACTAGTGTCACAGGAATGGTTCAAAACATTGACAGTAAGAAGAGCCAGTCTTCTTGTATTTAAGTCAGCATTGTGGTTTTTGTATTTAATTCCGATGCAATTTCTGTGTTTCGTCGTGAATAAGAAGGTCCAAGGGATAAAGT
The DNA here is from genome assembly GCF_023864345.2 of Schistocerca serialis cubense. Lineage (NCBI taxonomy): Eukaryota > Metazoa > Arthropoda > Insecta > Orthoptera > Acrididae > Schistocerca > Schistocerca serialis. Next base: position 538,913,041 of record NC_064646.1, read on the forward strand.
AAATCTGAAGTGAAGCAACGGAATCTATAACTAGTGTCACAGGAATGGTTCAAAACATAGACGGTAAGGAGAGCCAGTCTTCGTGTACTTATGTCGGCATTGTGCCTTTTGTATTAATTTCCTATGCAATTTCTGTGTTTCGTCGTCAATAAGAAGGACCAAGGGATACATTAAACCGGAAGTGAAGCATCAGAATCTATAACTAGTGTCACAGGAATGGTTCAAAACATAGACAGTGAGAAGAGCCCGTCTTCTAGTACTTAAGTCAGCATTGTGCTTTTGTATTTAATTCCGATGCAATATCTTTGTTTCATCGTCAATAAGAAGGTCCAAGGGCTATAGTAAACATATAGTGAAGCATCGGAATCTTAAACTGGTCTCACAGGAAATGGTCAAAGCATAGTCAGAAAGAAGAGTCAGTCGTCATGTACTTAAGCCTGCATTGTGCCTTTTGTATTTGATTCCGATGCAATTTCTGTGTTTCATCGTCAATAAGAGGGTCCAAGGGATACAGTAAACATATACTGAAGCATCGGAATCTAAAACTGGTCTCACAGGAAATGTTCAAAACATAGTCAGTAAGAAGAGTCAGTCTTCTTGTACTTAAGTCGGCACTGTGCCTTTTGAATTTAATTCCGATGTAATTTCTGTGTTTCATTGTCAAAAAGAAGGTCCAAGGGATACAGTAAACCTGACGTGATGCATCGGAATCTATAACTATTGTCAAGGGAATGGTTCAAATCGTAGACAGTAAGAAGAGCCGATCTTCTTGTAGCTGAGTCGGCATTGTGCCTTTTGTATTTAATTCCGATGCAATTTCTGTGTTTCATCGTCAATAAGAAGGTCCAAGGGATACATCAAACATATAATGAAGCATCGGAAATTAATACTGGTCTCACAGGAAATGTTAAAACATAGTCAGTTAGATGAGTCAGTCTTCTTGTACTTAAGTCGGCATTGTGCCTTTTTGTATTTAATTCCGATGCAATTTCTTTGTTTCGTCGTCAATAAGAAGGTCCAAGGGATACAGAAAACATATAGTGAAGCATCGGAATCTAAAACTGATCTCACAGGAAATGTTCAAACATAGTCAGTAAGAAGTGTCAGTCTTCTTGTACTTAAATCGGCATGGTGCTTTTTGTATTTAATTCCGATGCAATTTCTGTGTTTCGTCGTCAATAAGAAGGTCCAAGGGATACAGTAAACCCGAAGTGAAGCATCGGAATATATAACTAGTGTCACTGGAATGGTTCAAAACATAAACAGTAAGAAGAGGCGGTCTTCCTGTACTTAAGTCGGCATTGTGCATTTTGTATTTAATTCTGATGCAATTTCTGGATTCCGTCGTCAATAAGAAGGTCGAAGGGTTACTGTAAACCTGAAGTGAAGCATCGGAATTTATAACTAGCGTCACAGGAATGGTTCAAATCATAGACAGTAAGAAGAGCCAGTCTTCTAGTACTTAAGTCGGCATTGTGCCTTTTGTATTTAATTCAGATGCAATAACTGAGGTTCGTCGTCAATAAGAAGGACCAAGGGATACAGTAAACCTGACGTGAAGAATCGGAATCTATAACTAGTGTCACAGGAATGTTTCAAAATATAGACACTAAAAAGAGCCAGTCCTACTGTACTTAAGTCGGCATTGTGCTTTTTGTATTTAATTCCGATGCAATTTCTGTGTTTCGTCGTCAATAAGAAGGTCCAAGGGATACAGAAAACATATAGTGAAGCATCGGAATCTAAAACTGATCTCACAGGAAATGTTCAAACATAGTCAGTAAGAAGTGTCAGTCTTCTTGTACTTAAATCGGCATTGCGCCTTTTGTTTTTAATTCCGATGCAATTTCTGTGTTTCGTCGTCAATAAGAAGGTCCAAGGGATACAGTAAACCCGAAGTGAAGCATTGGAATATATAACTAGTGTCACTGGAATGGTTCAAAACATAAACAGTAAGAAGAGCCAGTCTTCCTGTACCTAAGTCGGCATTGTGCCTTTTGTATTTAATTACGATGCAATTTCGGTGTTTCGACGTCAATTAGAAGGTCGAAGGGTTACTGTAAATCTGAAGTGAAGCATCGGAATCTATAACTAGCGTCACAGGAATGGTTCAAATCATAGACGGTAAGGAGAGCCAGTCTTCTAGTTCTTAAGTCGGCATTGTGCCTTTTGTATTTAATTCCGATGCAATTTCAGTGTTTCGTCGTCAATAAGATGGTCCAATGGATACAGTAAACCTGAAGCGAAGCATCGGAATCTATAACTAGCGTCACAGGAATGGCTCAAATCATAGACAGTAAGAAGGGCCAGTCTTCTTGTACTTAAGTCGGCATTGTGCCTTTTTGTATTTATTTCAGATGCAATAACTGGGGTTCGTCGGCAATAAGAAGGTCCAAGGGATACAGTAAACCTGAAGTGAAGCATCGGATTCTATAACTAGTGTCACAGGAATGGTTCAAAACATTGACAGTAAGAAGAGCCAGTCTTCTTGTATTTAAGTCAGCATTGTGGTTTTTGTATTTAATTCCGATGCAATTTCTGTGTTTCGTCGTGAATAAGAAGGTCCAAGGGATAAAGTAAATCTGAAGTGAAGCAACGGAATCTATAACTAGTGTCACAGGAATGGTTCAAAGCATAGACAGTAAGGAGAGCCAGTCTTCGTGTACTTAAGTCGGCATTGTGCCTTTTGTATTAATTTCCGATGCAATTTCTGTGTTTCGTCGTCAATAAGAAGGACCAAGGGATACATTAAACCGGAAGTGAAGCATCAGAATCTATAACTAGTGTCACAGGAATGGTTCAAAACATAGACAGTGAAAAGAGCCCGTCTTCTAGTACTTAAGTCAGCATTGTGCTTTTGTATTTAATTCCGATGCAATATCTTTGTTTCATCGTCAATAAGAAGGTCTAAGGGCTACAGTAAACATATAGTGAAGCATCGGAATCTTAAACTGGTCTCACAGGAAATGTTCAAAGCATAGTCAGAAAGAAGAGTCAGTCGTCATGTACTTAAGTCTGCATTGTGACTTTTGTATTTGATTCCGATGCAATTTCTGTGTTTCATCGTCAATAAGAGGGTCCAAGGGATACAGTAAACATATACTGAAGCATCGGAATCTAAAACTGGTCTCACAGGAAATGTTCAACATAGTCAGTAAGAAGTGTCGGTCTTCTTGTACTTAAGTCGGCATTGTGCCTTTTGTATTTAATTCCGATTCAATTTCTGTATTTCGTCGTCAATAAGAAGGTCGAAGATATACAGTAAACCCGAAGTGAAACATCGGAATATATAACTAGTGTCACTGGAATGGTTCAAAGCATAAACGGTAAGAAGAGCCAGACTTCCTGTAATTAAGTCGGCATTGTGCCCTCTGTATTTAATTCTGATGCAATTTCTGTGTTTCGTCGGCAATAAGAAGGTCGAATGGTTACTGTAAACCTGAAGTGAAGCATCGGAATCTATAACTAACGTCACAGGAATGGTTCAAAGCATTGACAGTAAGAAGAGCCAGTCTTCTAGTACTTAAGTCGGCATTGTGCCTTTTGTATTTAATTCTGATGCAATAACTGTGGTTCGCCGTCAATAAGAAGGTCCAAGGGATACAGTAAACCTGACGTGAAGAATCGGAATCTATAACTAGTGTCACAGGAATGTTTCAAAGTATAGACACTAAGAAGAGCCAGTCCTACTGTACTTAAGTCGGCATTGTGCATTTTGTATTTAATTCCGATGCAATTTCTGTGTTTCGTCGTCAATAAGAAGGTCCAAGGGATACAGTAAACATATAGTGAAGCATCGGAATCTATAAATAGTGTCACAGGAATGGTTCAAAACATAGTCAGTAAGACGTGCCAGCCTTCTTGTACTTAAGTCGGCATTGTGCCTTTTGTATTTAATTCAGATGCAATAACTGTGATTCGTCGTCAAAAAGAAGATCCAAGGGATACAGTAAACCTGAAGTGAAGCATTGAAATCTATAACTAGTGTCACAGGAATGTTTCAAAAGATAGACAGTAAGAAGAGCCAGTCTTCTAGTACTTAAGTCGGCATTGTGCCTTTTGTATTTAATTCCAATGCAATTTCAGTGTTTCGTCGTCAATAAGAGGGTCCAAGGGATACAGTAAACCTGAAGTGAAGCATCGGAATCTATAACTAGCGTCACAGGAATGGTTCAAATCATAGACGGTAAGAAGAGCCAGTCTTCTTGTACTTAAGTCGGCATTGTGCCTTTTGTATTTAATTTAGATGCAATAACTGTGGTTTGTCGTTAATAAGATGGTCCAAGGGATAGAGTAAACCAGACGTGAAGCATCGGAATCTATAACTAGTGTCACAGGAATGTTTCAAAGTATAGACAGTAAGAAGAGCCAGTCTTCCTGTACTTAAGTCGGCATTGTGCTTTTTGTATTTAATTCCGATGCAATTTCTGTGTTTCGTCGTCAGTAAGAAGGTCCAAGGGATACAGTAAACCTGAAGTGAAGCATCGGAATCTATAACTAGTGTCGCAGGAATGGTTCAAAACATAGACAGTAAGAAGAGCCAGTCTTCTTGTACGTAAGTCGGCATTGTGCCTTTTGTATTTAATTCCGATGCAATTTCTGTGTTTCGTCGTCAATACGTACGTCCAAGGGATACAGTAAACCTGAAATGAAGTATCGGAATCGAAACCAGTCTCACATGAAAGGTTCAAAACATAGACAGTAAGAAGAGCCAGTCTTCTAGTACTTGAGTCGGCATTGTGCCATTTGTATTTAATTCCGATGGAATTTCTTGGTTTAATCGTCAATAAGAAGGTCAGAGGGATACAGTAAACCTGAGGTGAAGCATCGGAATCCTTAAGTAGTGTCACAGGAATGGTTCAAAACATAGACAGTAAGAAGGGTCAGTCTTTTTGTACAAATGTCGGCATTGTGCCTTTTGTATTTAATTCCAATGCAATTTCTGTGATTCATCGTCAATAAGAAGGTCAGAGGGATCCAGTAAACCTGAAGTGAATTATCGGAATCTATAATTAGTGTCACAGGAATGGTTCAGAACATAGACAGTAAGAAGAGCGAGTCTTCTTGTACTTAAGTGGGCATTGTGCCTTTTATATTCATTTCCGATAAAATTTCTGTGTTTCGTCGTCAATAAGAAGTTCCAAGGGATACAGTAAACCCGAAGTGAAGCATCGGAATATATAACTAGTGTCACTGGAATGGTTCAAAGCATAAACAGTAAGAAGAGCCAGTCTTCCTGTACTTAAGTCGGTATTGTGCCTTTTGTATTTAATTACGATGCAATTTCTGTGTTTTGACGTCAATAAGAAGGTCGAAGGGTTACTGTAAACCTGAAGTGAAGCATCGGAATCTATAACTAGTGTCACAGGAATGGTTCAAATCATAGACAGTAAGAAGAGCCAGTCTCCTAGTACTTAAGTCGGCATTGTGCCTTTTGTATTTAATTCCGATGCAATTTCAGTGTTTCGTCGTCAATAAGATGGTCCAAGGGATACTGTAAACCTGAAGTGAAGCATCGGAATCTATAACTAGCGTCACAGGAATGGCTCAAATCATAGACAGTAAGAAGAGCCAGTCTTCTTGTACTTAAGTCGGCATTGTGTCTTTTTGTATTTATTTCAGATGCAATAACTGGGGTTCGTCGGCTATAAGAAGGTCCAAGGGATACAGTAAAAATGAAGTGAAGCATCAGATTCTATAACTAGTGTCACAGGAACGTTCAAAGCTTAGACAGTAAGAAGAGCAACTCTTCTTGTACTAAAGTCGGCATTGTGACTTTTGTATTTCATTCCGATGCAATTTCTGTATTTCATCGTCAATAAGAAGGTCTAAGAGATACATTAAACATATAGTGAAACATCGGAATTTGATACTGGTCTCACAGGAAATGTTAAAAACATAGTCAATAAGAAGAGTCAGTCTTCTTGAACTTAAGTCGGCATTGTGAATTTTGTATTTAATTCTGTTGCAATTTCTGTGTTTCGTCGTCAATAAGAAGTTCCAAGGGATACAGTAAACCTGAAGTGAAGCATCGGAATCTATAACTAGTGTCACAGGAATGGTTCAGAACATAGACAACAAGAAGAGCCAGTCTTCTTGAACTTAAGCCGAAATTGTGCCTTTTGTATTCATTTCCGATACAATTTCTGTGTTTCGTCGTCAATACGAAGGTCCAAGGGATATAGTAAATATTAAGTGAGGCATCGGAATCTATATCTAGTGTCACAGGAATGGTTCAAAGCATAGAAAGTAAGAAGAGCCACTCTTCTTGTACCCAAGTTGGCATTGTGCCTTTTGTATTTAATTCAGTTGCAATTTCTGTGTTTCGTCGTCAAAAAGAAGATCCAAAGCATACAGTAAACCTGAAGTGAAGCATCGGAATCTATAACTAGTGTCACAGGAATGGTTCAAAACATAGACAGTAAGAAGTGCCAGTCTTCTTGTACTTAAGTCGGCATTGTGCCTTTTGTATTTCATTACGATGCAAATTCTGTGTTTAAGCGTCAATAAGAATGTCCAAGGGACACAGTAGACATATAGTGAAGCATCGGAAACTAAAACAGGTCTCACAGGATATGTTCAAATCATAGTCAGTAAGAAGAGTCAGTCTTCTTGTACTTAAGTCAGGATTTTGCCTTTTGTATTTAATTCCGATGAAATTTCTGTGTTTCGTGGTCAATAAGAAGGTCCAAGGTATACAGTAAACCTGAAGTGAGGCATCGGAATCTGTAACTAGTGTCACAGGAAATGTTTAAAACATAGACAGTAAGAAGAGACAGTCTTCTTGTACTTAAGTCGGCATTGTGCCTTTTGAATTTAATTCCGATGCAATTTCTGTGTTTCGTCGTTCATAAGAGGGTCCAAGGGATACAGTAAACATATAGTGATGCATCGGAATCTAAAACTGCTCTCACAGGAAATGTTCAAAGATAGTCAGTAAGAAGAATCAGTCATCTTGTACTTAAGTCGGCATTGTTCGGTTTGTATTTAATTCCTATGTAATTTCTGTGTTTCGTCGTCAATAAGAAGGTCCAAGGGATACAGTAAACCTGAAGTGAAGCATCGGAATCCATAACTAGTGTCACAGGAATAGTTCAAAACATAGACAGTGAGAAGAAACCGTCTTCTAGTACTTAAGTCAGCATTGTGCCTTTTGAATTTAATTCCGATGCAATATCTGTCTTTCATCGTCAATAAGAAGGTCCAAGGGATACAGTAAACATATAGTGAAGCATCGGAATCTAAAACTGCTCTCACAGGAAATGTTCAAAGATAGTCAGTAAGAAGAGTCAGTCTTCTTGTACATAAGTCGGCATTGTGCCTTTTGAATTTAATTCCGATGCAATTTGTGTGTTTCGTCGTCAATAAGAAGGTCCAAGTGATACAGATAACATATAGTAAAGCATCGGAATCTAAAACTGGTCTCACAGGAAATGTTCAAAGGTAGTCAGTAAGAAGAATCAGTCGTCTTGTACTTAAGTCGGCATTGTGCCGTTTATATTTAATTCCTATGCAATTTCTGTGTTTCGTCGTCAATAAGAAGGTCCAAGGGATACTGTAAACCCGAAGTGAAGCATCGGAATCTATAACTAGTGTCACTGGAATGGTTCAAAACATAGACAGTAAGAAGAGGCAGTCTTCCTGTACTCAAGTCTGCATTGTGCCTTTGTATGTGATTCCGATGAAATTTCTGTCTTTCGTCGTCAATAAGAAGGTCGAAGGTTTACTGTAAACCTGAAGTGAAGCATCGGAATCTATAACTAGTGTCACAGGAATGGGTCAAAAGAAAGACAGTAAGGAGAGCCAGTCTTCTTGTACTTAAGTCAGCATTGTGCCTTTTCTATTAATTTCCGATTCAATTTCTGTGTTCCGTCGTCAATAAGAAGGACCAAGGGATACAGTAAACCTGAAGTGAAGCATCGGAATCTATAAGTAGTGTCACAGGAATAGTTCAAAACATAGACAGTGAGAAGAAACCGTCTTCTAGTACTTAAGTCAGCATTGTGCCTTTTGGATATAATTCCGATGCAATATCTGTGTATCATCGTCAAAAAGAAGGTCCAAGGGATACAGTAAACATATAGTGAAGCATCGGAATCTTTAACTGGTCTCAAAGGAAGTGATCAAAACATAGTCAGAAAGAAGAGTCACTCTTCTTGTACTTAAGTCGGCATTGTGCCTTTTGAATTTAATTCCGATGCAATTTCTGAGTTTCATCGTCAATAAGAAGTTCCAAGGGATACAGTAAACCTGAAGTGAAGCAACGGAATCTAAAACCGGTCTCACAGGAAAGGTTCAATACATAGACAGTAAGAAGAGTCAGTCTTCTTGTACTTGAGTCTGCATTGTGCATTTTGTATTTATTTCCGACGCTATTTCTGTGGTTCGTCGTCAATAAGAAGGTGAGAGGGAATCAGTAAACCTAACTTGAAGCATCGGAATCCTTAACTAGTGTCACAGGAATGGTTCAAAACATAGACTGTAAGAAGAGTCAGTCTTCTTGTACTTACGTCGGCATTGTGCCTTTTGTATTTAATTCCTATGCAATCTCTGTGTTTCGTCGTCAATAAGAAGTTCCAAAGGATACAGTAAACCTGAAGTGAAGCATCGGAATCTATAACTAGTGTCACAGGAATGGTTCAGAACATAGACAGTAAGAACAGCCAGTCTTCTTGTACTTAAGTCGGCATTGTGCCATTTGAATTTAACTCCGATGCAATTTCTGTGTTTCGTCGTCAATAAGAAGGTCCAAGGGATACAGTAAACCTGAAGTGAAGCATCGGAATCTATAAGTAGTGTCACAGGAATAGTTCAAAACGTAGACAGTGAGAAGAAACCGTCTTCTAGTACTAAAGTCAGCATTGTGCCTTTTGTATTTAATTCCGATGCAATATCTGTGTTTCATCTTCAATAAGAAGGTCCAAGGGATACAGTAAACATATGGTGACCATCGGAATCTTTAACTGGTCTCACAGGAAATGTTAAAAACATAGTCAGTAAGAAGAGTCAGTCTTCTTGAACTTAAGTCGGCATTGTGAATTTTGTATTTAATTCTGTTGCAATTTCTGTGTTTCGTCGTCAAAAAGAAGTTCCAAGGCATACAGTAAACCTGAAGTGAAGCATCGGAATCTAAAACCGGTCTCACAGGAAAGGTTCAATACATAGACAGTAAGAAGAGCCAGTCTTCTTGTACTTGAGTCTGCATTGTGCATTTTGTATTGAATTCCGATGCAATTTCTGTGTTTCGTCGTCAATAAGAAGTTCCAAGGGATACAGTAAACCTGAAGTGAAGAATCGGAATCTATAACTAGTGTCACAGCAATGGTTCAGAACATAGACAGTAAGAAGAGCCAGTCTTCTTGTACTTAAGTCGAAATTGTGCCTTTTGTATAAATTTCCGATACAATTTCTGTGTTTCGTCGTCAATAAGAAGGTCCAAGGGATACAGTAAACCTTAAGTGAGGCATCGGAATCTATAACTAGTGTCACAGGAATGGTTCAAATCATAGACAGTAAGAAGAGCCAGTCTTCTTGTACTTAAGTCGGCATTGTGCCTTTTGTATTTAATTCTGTTGCAATTTCTGTGTTTCGTCGTCAAAAAGAAGGTCCAAGGCATACAGTAAACCTGAAGTGAAGCATCGGAATCTATAACTAGTGTCACAGGAATGGTTCAAAACATAGACAGTAAGAAGTGCCAGTCTTCTTGTACTTAAGTCGGCATTGTGCCTTTTGTATTTCATTCCGATGCAAAATCTGTGTTTCATCGTGAATAAGAATGTCCAAGGGACACAGTACACATATAGTGAAGCATTGGAAACTAAAACTGGTCTCACAGGAAAAGTTCAAATCATAGTCAGTAAGAAGTGTCAGTCTTCTTGTACTTAAGTCAGGATTGTGCCTTTTGTATTTAATTCCGATGCAATTTCTGTGTTTCGTCGTCAATAACAAGGTCCAAGGTATACAGTAAACCTGAAGTGAGGCATCGGAATCTGTAACTAGTGTCACAGGAATTGTTCAAAGCATAGACAGTAAGAAGAGCCAGTCGCCTTGTACTTAAGTCGGCGTTGTGCTTTTTGAATTTAATTCCGATGCCATTTCTGTGTTTCGTCGTCAATAAGAAGGTCCAAGGGATACAGTAAACATATAGTGAAGCATCGGAATCTAAAACTGCTCTCACAGGAAATCTTCAAAGATAGTCAGTAAGAAGAGTCAGTCTTCTTTTACTTAAGTCGGCATTGTGCCGTTTGTATTTAATTCCTATGCAATTTTTGTGTTTCGTCGTCAATAAGAAGGTCCAAGGGATACAGTAAACCCGAAGTGAAGCATCGGAATCTATAACTAGTGTCACTGGAATGGTTCAAAACATAGACAGTAAGAAGAGCCAGTCTTCCTGTACTTAAGTCTGCATTGTGCCTTTTGTATGTAATTCCGATGCAATTTCTGAGTTTCATCGTCAATAAGAAGTTCCAAGGGATACAGTAAACCTGAAGTGAAGCAACGGAATCTAAAACCGGTCTCACAGGAAAGGTTCAATACATAGACAGTAAGAAGAGCCAGTCTTCTTGTACTTGAGTCTGCATTGTGCATTTTGTATTTATTTCCGACGCAATTTCTGTGGTTCGTCGTCAATAAGAAGGTGAGAGGGAATCAGTAAACCTAACTTGAAGCATCGGAATCCTTAACTAGTGTCACAGGAATGGTTCAAAACATAGACAGTAAGAAGAGTCAGTCTTCTTGTACTTACGTCGGCATTGTGCCTTTTGTATTTAATTCCTATGCAATCTCTGTGGTTCGTCGTCAATAAGAAGTTCCAAAGGATACAGTAAACCTGAAGTGAAGCATCTGAATCTATAACTAGTGTCACAGGAATGGTTCAAAACATAGACAGTAAGGAGAGCCAGTCTTCTAGTACTTAAGTCGGCATTGTGCCTTTTGTATTAATTTCCGATGCAATTTCTGTGTTCATTCGTCAATAAGAAGGACCAAGGGATACAGTAAACCTGAAGTGAAGCATCGGAATCTATAACTAGTGTCACAGGAATAGTTCAAAACATAGACAGTGAGAAGATACCGTCTTCTAGTACTTAAGTCAGCATTGTGCCTTTTGAATTTAATTCCGATGCAATATCTGTCTTTCATCGTCAATAAGAAGGTCCATGGGATACAGTAAACATATAGTGAAGCATCGGAATCTTTAACTGGTCTCACAGGAAATGATCAAAACATAGTCAGAAAGAAGAGTCAGTCGTCTTCTACTTAAGTCTGCATTGTGCCTTTTGTATTTGATTCCGATGCAATTTCTGTGTTTCATGGTCAATAAGAGGGTCCAAGGGATACAGTAAACATATACTGAAGCATCGGAATCTAAAACTGGTCTCACAGGAAATGTTCAAAAAATAGTTAGTAAGAAGAGTCAGTGTTCTTGTACTTCAGTCGGCACTGTGCCTTTTGAATTTAATTCCGATGCAATTTCTGAGTTTCATCGTCAATAAGAAGGTCCAAGGGATACAGTATACCTGAAGTGAAGCATCGGAATCTAAAACCGGTCTCACAGGAAAGGTTCTATACATAGACAGTAAGAAGAGTCAGTCTTCTTGTACTTGAGTCTGCATTGTGCATTTTGTATTTAATTCCGACGCAATTTCTGTGTTTCGTCGTCAATAAGAAGGTGAGACGGAATCAGTAAACCTAACATGAAGCATCGGAATCCTTAACTTGTGTCACAGGAATGGTTCAAAACATAGACAGTAAGAAGAGTCAGTCTTCTTGTACTTACGTCGGCATTGTGCCTTTTGTATTTAATTCCGATGCAATTTCTGTGTTTCGTCGTCAATAAGAAGTTCCAAGGGATACAGTAAACCTGAAGTGAAGCATCGGAATCTATAACTAGTGTCACAGGAATGGTTCAGAACATAGACAATAAGAAGAGCCAGTCTTCTTGTACTTAAGTCGAAATTGTGCCTTTTGTTTTCATTTCCGATACAATTTATGTGTTTCGTCGTCAATAAGAAGGTCCAAGGGATACAGTAAACCTGAAGTGAAGCAATGGAATCTATAACTAGTGTCACAGGAATGGTTCAGAACATAGCCAGTAAGAAGTGCCAGTCTTCTTGTACTTAAGTCGGCATTGTGCCTTTTGTATTTAATTCCGATGCAAATTCTGTGTTTAATCGACAATAAGAATGTCCAAGGGACACAGTAGACATATAGTGAAGCATCGGAAACTAAAACTGGTCTCACAGGATATGTTCAAATCATAGTCAGTAAGAAGAGTCAGTCTTCTTGTATTTAAGTCAGGATTGTGCCTTTTGTATTTAATTCCGATTCAATTTCTGTGTTTCGTGGTCAATAAGAAGGTCCAAGGTATACTTTAAACCTGAAGTGAGGCATCGGAATCTGTAACTAGTGTCACAGGAAATGTTTAAAACATAGACAATAAGAAGAGCCAGTCTTCTTGTACTTAAGTCGGCATTGTGCCTATTGAATTTAATTCCGATGCAATTTCTGTGTTTCGTCGTCAATAAGAGGGTCCAAGGGATACAGTAAACATATAGTGAAGCATCGGAATCTAAAACTGCTCTCACAGGAAATGTTCAAAGATAGTCAGTAAGAAGAATCAGTCATCTTGTACTTAAGTCGGCATTGTTCGGTTTGTATTTAATTCCTATGCAATTTCTGTGTTTCGTCGTCAATAAGAAGGTCCAAGGGATACAGTAAACCTGAAGTGAAGCATCGGAATCTATAACTAGTGTCACAGGAATAGTTCAAAATATAGACAGTGAGAAGAAACCGTCTTCTAGTACTTAAGTCAGCATTGTGCCTTTTGAATTTAATTCCGATGCAATATCTGTCTTTCATCAACAATAAGAAGGTCCAAGGGATACAGTAAACATATAGTGAAGCATCGGAATCTTTAACTGGCCTCACAGGAAATGATCAAAACATAGTCAGAAAGGAGAGTCAGTCGTCTTCTACTTAAGTCTGCATTGTGCCTTTTGTATTTGATTCCGATGCAATTTCTGTGTTTCATGGACAATAAGAGGGTCCAAGGGATACAGTAAACATATACTGAAGCATCGGAATCTAAAACTGGTCTCACAGGAAATGTTCAAAAAATAGTTAGTAAGAAGAGTCAGTCTTCTTGTACTTCAGTCGGCACTGTGCCTTTTGAATTTAATTCCGATGCAATTTCTTTCATCGTCAATAAGAAGGTCCAAGGGATACAGTAAACCTGAAGTGAAGCTTCGGAATCTAAAACCGGTCTCACAGGAAAGGTTCAATACATAGACAGTAAGAAGAGCCAGTCTTCTTGTACTTGAGTCACCATTGTGCATTTTGTATTTAATTCCGACGCAATTTCTGTGTTTCGTCGTCAATAAGAAGGTGAGACGGAATCAATAAACCTAACATGAAGCATCGGAATTCTTAACTTGTGTCACAGGAATGGTTCAAAACATAGACAGTACGAAGAGTCAGTCTTCTTGTACTTAAGCCGGCATTCTGCCTTTTGAATTTAATTCCGATGCAATTTCTGTGTTTCGTCGTCAATAAGAAGGTCCAAGGGATACAGATAACATATAGTGAAGCATCGGAATCTAAAACTGCTCTGACAGGAAATGTTCAAAGATAGTCAGTAAGAAGAGTCAGTCGTCTTGTACTTCAGTCGGCATTGTGCCGTTTGTATTTAATTCCTATACAATTTCTGTGTTTCGTCATCAATAAGAAGGTCCAAGGGATACAGTAAACCCGAAGTGAAGCATCGGAATCTATAACAAGTGTCACTGGAATGGTTCAAAGCATAGACAGTAAGAAGAGCCAGTCATCCTGTACTTAAGTCTGCATTGTGCCTTTTGTATGTAATTCCGATGCAATTTCTGTCTTTCGTCGTCAATAACAAGGTCGAAGGTTTATTGTAAACCTGAAGTGAAGCATCGGAATCTATAACTAGGGTCACAGGAATGGGTCAAAACAAAGACAGTAAGGAGAGCCAGTCTTCTTGTACTTAAGTCGGCATTCTGCCTTTTGTATTAATTTCCGATTCAATTTCTGTGTTCCGTCGCCAATAAGAAGGACCAAGGGATACTGTAAACCTGAAGTGAAGCATCGGAATCTATAAGTAGTGTCACAGGAATAGTTCAAAACATAGACAATGAGAAGAAACTGTCTTCTAGTACTTAAGTCAGCATTGTGCCTTTTGTGTTTAATTCCGATGCAATTTCTGTGTTTCATCGTCAATAAGAAGGTCCAAGGGATACAGTAAACATATACTGAAGCATCGGAATCTTTAGCTGGTCTTACAGGAAATGATCAAAACATAGTCAGAAAGAAGAGTCACTCTTCTTGTACTTAAGTCGGCATTGTGCTTTTTGAATTTAATTCCGATGCAATTTCTGAGTTTCATCGTCAATAAGAAGTTCCAAGGGATACAGTAAACCTGAAGTGAAGCAACGGAATCTAAAACCGGTCTCACAGGAAAGGTTCAATACATAGACAGTAAGAAGACCCAGTCTTCTTGTACTTGAGTCTGCATTGTGCATTTTGGATTTATTTCCGACGCAATTTCTGTGTTTCGTCGTCAATAAGAAGGTGAGAGGGAATCAGTAAACCTAACGTGAAGCATCGGAATCCTTAACTAGTGTCACAGGAATGGTTCAAAACATAGACAGTAAGAAGAGTCAGTCTCCTTGTACTTACGTCGGCATAGTGCATTTTGTATTTAATTCTGATGCAATCTCTGTGTTTCGTCGTCAATAAGAAGTTCCAAAGGATACAGTAAACCTGAAGTGAAGCATCGGAATCTATAACTAGTGTCACAGGAATGGTTCAGAACATAGACAGTAAGAAGAGCCAGTCTTCTTGTACTTAAGTCGAAATTGTGCCAATTGTATTCATTTCCGATACAATTTCTGTGTTTCGTCGTCAATAAGAAGGTCCAAGGGATACAGTAAACCTTAAGTGAGGCATCGGAATCTATATCTAGTGTCCCAGGAATGGTTCAAAGCATAGAAAGTAAGAAGAGCCACTCTTCTTGTACTTAAGTCGGCATTGTGCCTTTTATATTTAATTCCGATGCAATTTCTGTGTTTCGTCGTCAATAAGAAGGTCCAAGTGATACAGTAAACCTGAAGTAAAGCATCGGAATCTATAACTAGTGTCACAGGATTGGCTCAAATCATAGACAGTATGAAGAGCCAGTCTTCTTGGAATTGAGTCGGCATTGTGCCTTTTGTATTTAATTCCGATGGAATTTCTGGGTTTCATCGTCAATAAGAAGGTCAGTGGGATACCGTAAACCTGAAGTGAAGCATCGGAATCCTTAACTAGTGTCACAGGAATGGTTCACACATAGACAATAAGAAGAGTCAGTCTTCTTGTACTTAATTCGGCATTGTGCCTTTTGTATATAATTCCAATGCAATTTCTGTGATTCATCGTCAATAAGCAGGTCAGAGGGATACAGTAAACCTGAAGTGAATTATCGGAATCTATAACTAGTGTCACAGGAATGGTTCAGAACATAGACAGTAAGAAGAGCCAGTCTTCTTGTACTTAAGTTGGCATTGTGCCTTTTATATTTATTTCCGATACAATTTCTGTGTTTCGTCGTCAATAAGAAGGTCCAAGGGATACAGTAAACCTGAAGTGAAGCATCGGAATCTATATCTAGTGTCACAGGAATGGTTCAAAGCATAGAAAATAAGAAGAGCCAGTCTTCTTGTACTTATGTCGGCATTGTGCCTTTTGTATTTAATTCCGATGCAATTTTGTGTTTCGTCGTCAATAAGAAGGTCCAAGGGATACAGTAAACCTGAAGTGAAGCATCGGAATCTATAACTAGTGTCATAAAAATGGTTCAAATCATAGACAGTAAGAAGAGCCACTCTTCTTGCACTTAAGTCTGCATTGTGCCTTTTGTATTTGATTCCGATGCAACTTCTTTGTTTCATCGTCAATAAGAGGGTCCAAGGGATACAGTAAACATATACTGAAGCATCGGAATCTAAAACTGATCTCACAGGAAATGTTCAAAACATAGTCAGTAAGAAGAGTTAGTCATCTTGTACTTAAGTCGGCATTGTGCCTTTTGTATTTAATTCCGATGCTATTTCTGGGATTCATCGTCAATAAGAAGGTCCAAGGGATACGGTATACCTGAAGTGAAGCATCGGAATCTATAACTAGTGTCAAAGGAATGGTTCAAAACATAGACAGTATGGTGAGCCAGTCTTCTTGTACTTAAGTCGGCATTGTGCCTTTGGTATTCAATTCCGATTATATTTCTGGGTTTCGTCGTCTATAAGAAGGACCAAGGTATACAGTAATCCTGAAGTGAAGCATCGGAATTTATAACTAGTGTCACAGGAATGGTTAAAAACATAGACAGTGAGAAGAGGCAGTCTTCTTGTAGTTAAGTCTGCATTGTGCCTTTTCTATTTGATTCCGATGTAATTTCTGTGTTTCATCGTCAATAAGAAGGTCCAAGGGATACAGTAAACATATAGTGAAGCATCGGATACTAAAACTGGTCTCACAGGAAATGTTCAAAAAATAGTCAGTAAGAAGAGTCAGTCTACTTGTACTTAAGTCGGTATTGTGCCTTTTGAATTTAAATCCTATGCAATTTCAATGTTTCATCGTCAATAAGAATGTCCAAGGGATACAGTAAACCTGAAGTGAAGCATCGAAATCTGAAACCGGTCTCACTGGGAAGGTTCAATGCATATACAGTAAGAAGAGCCAGTCTTCTTGTACTTAAGTCGGCATTGTGCATTTTGTATTTAATTCCGTTGCAATTTCTGTGATTCATAGTCATTAAGAAGGTCAGAGGGATACAGTAAACCTAAAGTGAAGCATCGGAATCTATAACTAGTGCCACAGGAATGGGTCAAAGCACAGACAGTAAGAAGAGCCAGACCTCTTGTACTTAAGTCGGCATTGTGCCATTTGTATTTATTTCCGCTGCAATTTCTGTGTTTCGTCGTCAAGAAGGTCCAAGGGATACAGTACACCTGAAGTGAAGTATCGGAATCTATATCTAGTGTCACAGGAATGGTTCAAAACATAGAAAGTATGAAGAGCCTGTCTTCTTGTACTTAAGACGGCATTGTGCCTTCTGTATTTAATTCCGATGCATTTTCTGTGTTTCGTCGTCAATAAGAAGGTCCAAGGGATACAGTAAACCTGAAGTGAAGCATCGGAATTTATAACTAGTGTCACAGGAATGGTTCAAATCATAGACACTAAGAAGAGCCACTCTTCTTGTACTTAAGTCGGCGTTGTGCCTTTTGTATTTAATTCCGATGTAATTTCTGTGTTTCATCGTCAATAAGAAGGTCCAAGGGATACATTAAACATATAGTGAAGCATCCGAATTTAATACTGGTCTCACAGGAAAAGTTAAAATCATAGTCAGTAAGAAGAGTCAGTCTTCTTTTACATAAGTCGTCATTGTGCCTTTTTGTATTCAATTCCGATGCAATTTCTATATTTCGTCGTCAATAAGAAGGTCCATGGGATACAATAAACATATAGTGAAGCATCGGAATCTAAAACTGGTCTCACAGGAAATGTTCAAACATAGTCAGTAAGAAGTGTCAGTCTTCTTGTACTTACGTCTGCATTGTGCCTTTTGCATTTAATTCCGATGCAATTTCTGTGTTTCGTCGTCAATAAGAGGGTCCAAGGGATACAGTAAACCCGAAGTGAAGCATCGGAATCTATAACTAGTGTACCTGGAATGGTTCAAACATAGACAGTAAGAAGAGCCAGTCGTCCTGTACTTAAGTCGGCATTGTGCCTTTTGTATTTAATTCAGATGCAATAACTGTGGTTCATCGTCAATAAGAAGGTCCAAGGGATACAGTAAACTTGAAGTGAAGCATCGGAATCTATTACTAGTGTCACAGGAATTCAAACCATAGACAGTAAGAAGAGCCACTCTTCTTGTACTTAAGTCGGCATTGTGTCTTTTCTATTTAATTCCGATGCAATTTCTGTGTTTCATCGTCAAGAAGAAGGTCCAAGGGATACAGTAGACATATAGTGAAGCATCGGAAACTAAAACTGGTCCCACAGGAAATATTCAAAACATAGACAGTAAGAAGAGCCAGTCTTCCTGTACTTAAGTCGGCATTGTGCCATCTGTATTTAATTACGATGCCATTTCTGTGATTCATCGTCGATACGAAGGTCCAATGGATACGGTATACCTGAAGTGATGCATCGGAATCTATAACTAGTGTCACAGGTATGGTTCAAAACATAGACAGTATGGAGAGCCAGCCCTCTTGTACTTAACTCGGCATTGTGCCTTTGGTATTTAATACCGATGATATTTCTGTGTTTCGTCATCAATAAGAAGGGCCAAGGTATACAGTAAACCTGAAGTGAAGCATCGGAATCAGTAACTAGTGTCACAGGAATGATTCAAATCATAGACAGTGAGAAGAGCCAGTCTTCTTGTACTTAAGTCAGAATTGTGCCTTTTGTATTCAATTCCGATGCAATTTCTGTGTTTCAACGTCAATAAGAAGGTCCAAGGGATACAGTAGACATATAGTGAAGCATCGAAATCTAAAACTGGTCTCACAGGAAATGTTCAAAATATAGTCAGTAAGAAGAGTCAGTCCTCTTGTACTTAAGTCTGCATTGTGCCCTTTCTATTTGATTCCGATGCAATTTCTGTGTTTCATCGTCAATAAGAATGTCCAAGGGATACAGTAAACATATAGTGAAGCATCGGATACTATACCTGGTTTCACAGGAAATGTTCAAAAAATAGTCAGTAAGAAGAGTCAGTCTTCTTGTACTTAAGTCGGTATTGTGCCTTTTGAATTTAATTCCGATGCAATTTCAATGTTTCATCGTCAATAAGAAGGTCCTAGGGATACAGTAAACCTGAAGTGAAGCATCGGAATCTAAAACCAGTCTCACAGGAAAGGTTCAATGCATAGACAGTAAGAAGAGCCAGTCCTCTTGTACTTAAGTCGGCATTGTGCATTTTGTATTTAATTCCGACGCACTTTCTGTGTTTCGTCGTCAATAAGAAGGTCAGAGGGATTCAGTAAACCTGAAGTGAAGCATCGGAATCATTAACTAGTGTCACAGGAATGGTTCAAAACATAGACAGTAAGAAGAGTCAGTCTTCTTGTACTTAAGTTTGCAATGTGCATTTTGTATTTAATTCCGATGCAATTTCTGTGTTTCGTCGTCAATAAGTACGTCCAAGGGATACAGTAAACCTGAAGTGAAGCATCGGAATCTAAAACCGGTCTCACAGGAAAGGTTCAAAACATAGACAGTAAGAAGAGTCAGTCTTTTTGTACTTATGTCGTCAGTAAGCCTTTTGTATTTAATTCCAAAGCAATTCCTGTGATTCATCGTCATTAAGAAGGTCAGAGTGATACAGTAAACCTAAAGTGAAGCATCGGAATCTATAACTAGTGTCACAGCAATGGGTCAAAGCACAGACAGTAAGGAGAGCCAGTCTTCTTGTTTTTCAGTCGGCATTGTGACTTTTGTATTTAATTCCGATGCAATTTCTGTGTTTCGTCGTTAATAAGAAAGTTGAAGGGTTACTGTAAACCTGAAGTGCAGCATCGGAAACTATAACTAGCGTCACAGGAATGGTTCAAAGCATAGACAGTAAGAAGAGCCAGTCTTCTAGTACTTAAGTCGGCATTGTGCCTTTTGTATTTAATTCAGATGCAATAACTGTGGTTGGTCGTCAATAAGAAGGTCCAAGGGATACAGTAAACTTGAAGTGAGGCATCGGAATCTATAACTAGTGTCACAGGAATGGTTAAACCATAGACAGTAAGAAGAGCCACTCTTCTTGTCCTTAAGCCGGCATTGTGCTTTTTGTATTTAATTCCGATGCAACTTCTGTGTTTCATCGTCAAGAAGAAGGTCCAAGGGATACAGTAGACATATAGTGAAGCATCGGAAACTAAAACTGGTCCCACAAGAAATGTTCAAAGCATAGTCAGTAAGAAGAGTCAGTCTTCTTGTAATTAAGTCAGCATTGTGCCTTTTGTATTTAATTCCGATGCAATTTCTGTGTTTCGTCGTCAATAAGAAGGTCCAAGGGCTACAGTAAACTTGAAGTTAGGCATCGGAATCTGTAACTAGTGTCACACTAATGGTTCAAAACATCGACAGTAAGAAGAGCCAGTCTCTTTGTACTTATGTCGGCATTGTGCGTTTTGTATTTAATTCCGATGCTATTTCTGTGTTTCGTCGTCAATAAGAAGGTCCAAGGGATACAGTAAACATATAGTGAAGCATCGGAATCTAAAACTGCTTTCACAGGAAATGTTCAAACATAGTCAGTAAGAAGAGTCAGTCTTCTTGTATTTAAGTCAGCATTGTCCCTTTTGTATTTAATTCCGATACAATTTCTGTGTTTCGTCGTCAACAAGAAGGTCCAAGGGATACAGTAAACCCGAAGTGAAGCATCGGTATCTATAACTAGTGTCACTGGAATGGTTCAAAACATAGATAGTAAGAAGAGCCAGTCTTCCGGTTCTTAAGTCTGCATTGTGCCTTTTGTATGAAATTCCGATGCAATTTCTGTGTTTCGTCGTCAATAAGAAGGTCAAAGGTTTACTGTAAACCTGAAGTGAAGCATCGGAATCTATAAATAGCGTCACAGGAATCATTCAAAACATAGACAGTAAGAAGAGCCAGTCTTCTAGTACTTAAGTCGGCATTGTGCCTTTTGTATTTAATTCCGATGCGATTTCAGTGTTTCGTCGTCAATAAGAAGTTCCAAGGGATACAGTAAACCTAAAGTGAAGCATCGGAATCTATAACTAGTGTCACAGGAATGGTTCAAATCATAGACAGTAAGAAGAGCCAGTCTTCTTGTACTTAAGTCGGCATTGTGCTTTCGTATTTAATTCCGATGGAATATCTGTGTTTCGTCGTCTATAAGAAGGTCCAAGGGATACAGTAATCGTGAAGTGAAGTATCGGAATCAATAACTAGTGTCACAGGAATGGTTCAAAACATAGACAGTAAGAAGAGTCAGTCTTCTTGTACTTAAGTTTGCATTGTGCATTTTGTATTTAATTCCGATGCAATTTCTGTGTTTCGTCGTCAATAAGTACGTCCAAGGGATACAGTAAACCTGAAGTGAAGCATCGGAATCTAAAACCGGTCTCACAGGAAAGGTTCAAAACATAGACAGTAAGAAGAGTCAGTCTTTTTGTACTTATGTCGGCAGTATGCCTTTTGTATTTAATTCCGATGCAATTCCTGTGATTCATCGTCATTAAGAAGGTCAGAGTGATACAGTAAACCTAAAGTGAAGCATCGGAATCTATAACTAGTGTCACAGGAATGGGTCAAAGCACAGACAGTAAGAAGAGTCAGTCTTCTTGTTTTTCAGTCGGCATTGTGCCTTTTGTATTTAATTCCGATGCAATTTCTGTGTTTCGTCGTTAATAAGAAAGTTGAAGGGTTACTGTAAACCTGAAGTGCAGCATCGGAAACTATAACTAGCGTCACAGGAATGGTTCAAAGCATAGACAGTAAGAAGAGCCAGTCTTCTAGTACTTAAGTCGGCATTGTGCCTTTTGTATTTAATTCAGATGTAATAACTGTGGTTGGTCGTCAATAAGAAGGTCCAAGGGATACAGTAAACTTGAAGTGAGGCATCGGAATCTATAACTAGTGTCACAGGAATGGTTAAACCATAGACAGTAAGAAGAGCCACTCTTCTTGTTCTTAAGCCGGCATTGTGCTTTTTGTATTTAATTCCGATGCAATTTGTGTGTTTCATTGTCAATAAGAAGGTCCAAGGAATACATTAATCATATAGTGAAGCATCGGAGTTTAATACTGGTCTCACAGGAAATGTTAAAAACATAGTCAGCGAGAAGAGTCAGTCTTCTTGTACTTAAGTCGACATTGTGCTTTTTGTAATTAATTCAGTTGCAATTTCTGTGTTTCGTCGACAATAAGAAGGTCCAAGGCATACAGTAAACCTGAAGTGAAGCATCGGAATCTATCACTAGTGTCACAGGAATGGTTCAAACGTAGACAGTAAGAAGTGCCAGTCTTCTTGTCCTTAAGTCGGCATTGTGCCTTTTGTATTTAATTCCGATGCAACTTCTGTGTTTCATCGTCAAGAAGAAGGTCCAAGGGATACAGTAGACATATAGTGAAGCATCGGAAACTAAAACTGGTCCCACAGGAAATGTTCAAAGCATAGTCAGTAAGAAGAGTCAGTCTTCTTGTACTTAAGTCAGCATTGTGCATTTTGTATTTAATTCCGATGCAATATCTGTGTTTCATCGTCAATAAGAAGGTCCAAGGGATACAGTAAACTTGAAGTGAGGCATCGGAATCTATAACTAGTGTCACAGGAATGGTTAAACCATGGACAGTAAGAAGAGCCACTCTTCTTGGTCTTAAGCCGGAATTGTGATTTTTGTATTTAATTCCGATGCAATTTGTGTGTTTCATTGTCAATAAGAAGGTCCAAGGAATACATTAAACATATAGTGAAGCATCGGAGTTTAATACTGGTCTCACAGGAAATGTTAAAAACATAGTCAGCGAGAAGAGTCAGTCTTCTTGTACTTAAGTCGACATTGTGCTTCTTGTAATTAATTCAGTTGCAATTTCTGTGTTTCGTCGACAATAAGAAGGTCCAAGGCATACAGTAAACCTGAAGTGAAGCATCGGAATCTATAACTAGTGTCACAGGAATGGTTCAAATCATAGACAGTAAGAAGAGCCAGTCTTCTTGTACTTAAGTCGGCATTGTGCTTTCGTATTTAATTCCGATGGAATATCTGTGTTTCGTCGTCGATAAGAAGGTCCAAGGGATACAGTAATCGTGAAGTGAAGTATCGGAATCAATAACCAGTGTCACAGGAATGGTTCAAAACACAGACAGTAAGGAGAGCCAGTCTTCTTGTACTTAAGTCAGCATTGTGCCTTTGTATTTAATTCCGATGCAATATCTGTGTTTCATCGTCAATAAGAAGGTCCAAGAGATACAGTAATCATATGGTGAAGCATCGGAATCTTAAACCGGTCTCACAGGAAATGTTCAAAACATAGTCAGTAAGAAGAGTCCGTCTTCTTGTACTTAAGTCTGCATTGTGCCTTTTGTATTTGATTCCGATACAATTTCTGTGTTTCATCGTCAATAAGAGGGTCCAAGGGATACAGTAAACATATACTGAAGCATCGGAATCTAAAACAGGTCTCACAGGAAATGTTCAAAACATAGTCAGTAAGAAGAGTCAGTCTTCCTGTACTTAAGTCGGCATTGTGCCTTTTGAATTTAATTCCGATGCAATTTCTGTGTTTCATCGTCAATAAGAAGGTACAAGGGATACAGTAAACCTGAAGTGAAGCATGGGAATCTAAAACCGGTCTCACAGGAAAGGTTCAATACATTGACAGTAACAAGGGCCAGTCTTCTTGTACTTGAATCGGCATTGTGCATTTTGTATTTAATTCTGACGCAATTTCTGTGTTTTGTCGTCAATAAGAAGGCCAGAGGGATTCAGTAAATCTGACGTGAAGCATCAGAATCCTTAACTAGTGTCACAGGAATGGTTCAAAACATAGATAGTAAGAAGAGTCAGTCTTCTTGTACTTAAGTCGGCATTGTGCCTTTTGTATTCATTTCCGATGCAATTTCTGTGTTTCGTCGTCAATAAGAAGTTCCAAGGGATACAGTAAACCGGAAGTGAAGCATCGGAATCTAAAACCGGTTTCAAAGGGAGGGTTCAGATCATAGACAGTAAGAAGAGCCAGTCTTCTTGAACTTGAGTCGGCATTGCGCCTTTTATATTTAATTCGGATGGAATTTGTGGGTTTCATCGTCAATAAGAAGGTCAGAGTGATACAGTAAACCTTAAGTGAAGCATCGGAATCCTTAACTAGTGTCACAGGAATGCTTCAAACATAGACAGTAAGAAGAGTTCGTCTTCTTGTACATAAGTCGGCATTGCGCCATTTGTATTTAATTCCGATGCCATTTCTATGATTCATCGTCAATAAGAAGGTCAGAGGGATACAGTAAACGTGAAGTGAAGCATCGGAATCTATAACTAGTGTCACAGGAATGGTTCAAATCATAGAAAATAAGTCTTCTTGTACTTAAGTCGGCATTGTGCCATTTGTATTTAATTCCGATGCAATTTCGGTGTTTCGTCGTCTTTAAGAAGATCCATGGGATACAGTAAACATATAGTGAAGCATCGGAATCTAAATCTAGTCTCACAGGAAATGTTCAAAAAATAGTCAGTAACAAAAGCAGTCTTCGTGTATTTAAGTCGGCATTGTGCCTTTTGTTTTTAATTCCGATGCAATTTCTATGTTTCGCCGTCAATAAGAAGGTCCAAGGGATAAAGTAAACCTGAAGTGAAGCATCGGAATCTATAACTAGTGTCACAGGAATGGTTCAAAACATAGACAGTAAGGAGAGCCCGTCTTCTTGTACTTAAGTCGGCATTGTGCATTTTGTATTTAATTCCGATGCAATCTCTGTGTTTCGTCGTCAATAAGAGGGTCCAAAGGAGACAGTAAACATATACTGAAGCATCGAAATCTAAAATTGGTCTCACAGGAAATGTTCAAAACATAGTCAGTAAGAAGGTCAGTCTTCTTGTACTTAAGTCGGCATTGTGCCTTTTGTATTTAATTCCGATGCAATTTCTGTATTTCGTCGTCAATAAGAAGGTCCAAGGGATAAAGTAAACCTGAAGTGAAGCATCGGAATCTACAACTAGTGTCACTGGAATGGTTCAAAACATAGACAGAAAGAAGAGCCAGTCTTCCTGTACTTAAGACGGCATTGTGCCTTTTGTATTTAATTCCGATGCATTTCCTGTGTTTCGTCGTCAATAAGAAGGTCGAAGGCTTACTGTAAACCTGAAGCGAAGCATCGGAATCTATAGCTAGCGTCACAGGAATGGTTCAAACATAAACAGTAGGAAGAGCCAGCCTTCTTGTACTTAAGTTGGCATTGTGGCTATTGAATTTAATTCCGATGCAATTTCTGTGTTTCATCGTCAATAAGAAGGTCCAAGGAATACAGTAAACCTGAAGTGAAGCATCGGAATCTAATACCGGTCTCACAGGAAAGGTTCAATACATAGACAGAGAAGAGCCAGTCTTCTTGTTTTTTAGTCGGCATTTACCTTCTGTATATAATTCCGACACAATTTCTGTGTTTCGTCGACAATAAGAAGGTCCAAGGCATACAGTAAACCGGAAGTGAAGCATCGGAATCTATAACTAGTGTCACAGGAATGGTTCAAATCATAGACAGTAAGAAGAGCCAGTCTTCTTGTACTTAAGTCGGCATTGTGCTTTCGTATTTAATTCCGATGGAATATCTGTGTTTCGTCGTCGATAAGAAGGTCCAAGGGATACAGTAGTCGTGAAGTGAAGTATCGGAATCAATAACCAGTGTCACAGGAATGGTTCAAAACACAGACAGTAAGGAGAGCCAGTCTTCTTGTACTTAAGTCAGCATTGTGCCTTTGTATTTAATTCCGATGCAATATCTGTGTTTCATCGTCAATAAGAAGGTCCAAGAGATACAGTAAACATATAGTGAAGCATCGGAATCTTAAACCGGTCTCACAGGAAATGTTCAAAACATAGTCAGTAAGAAGAGTCCGTCTTCTTGTACTTAAGTCTGCATTGTGCCTTTTGTATTTGATTCCGATACAATTTCTGTGTTTCATCGTCAATAAGAGGGTCCAAGGGATACAGTAAACATATACTGAAGCATCGGAATCTAAAACAGGTCTCACAGGAAATGTTCAAAACATAGTCAGTAAGAAGAGTCAGTCTTCCTGTACTTAAGTCGGCATTGTGCCTTTTGAATTTAATTCCGATGCAATTTCTGTGTTTCATCGTCAATAAGAAGGTACAAGGGATACAGTAAACCTGAAGTGAAGCATGGGAATCTAAAAACGGTCTCACAGGAAAGGTTCAATACATAGACAGTAACAAGGGCCAGTCTTCTTGTACTTGAATCGGCATTGTGCATTTAGTATTGAATTCTGACGCAATTTCTGTGTTTTGTCGTCAATAAGAAGGCCAGAGGGATTCAGTAAATCTGACGTGAAGCATCAGAATCGTTAACTAGTGTCACAGGAATGGTTCAAAACATAGATAGTAAGAAGAGTCAGTCTTCTTGTACATAAGTCGGCATTGCGCCATTTGTATTTAATTCCGATGCCATTTCTATGATTCATCGTCAATAAGAAGGTCAGAGGGATACAGTAAACGTGAAGTGAAGCATCGGAATCTATAACTAGTGTCACAGGAATGGTTCAAATCATAGAAAATAAGTCTTCTTGTACTTAAGTCGGCATTGTGCCATTTGTATTTAATTCCGATGCAATTTCGGTGTTTCGTCGTCTATAAGAAGATCCATCGGATACAGTAAACATATAGTGAAGCATCGGAATCTAAATCTAGTCTCACAGGAAATGTTCAAAAAATAGTCAGTAACAAAAGCAGTCTTCGTGTATTTAAGTCGGCATTGTGCCTTTTGTTTTTAATTCCGATGCAATTTCTATGTTTCGTCGTCAATAAGAAGGTCCAAGGGATAAAGTAAACCTGAAGTGAAGCATCGGAATCTATAACTAGTGTCACAGGAATGGTTCAAAACATAGACAGTAAGGAGAGCCCATCTTCTTGTACTTAAGTCGGCATTGTGCATTTTGTATTTAATTCCGATGCAATTTCTGTGTTTCGTCGTCAATAAGAGGGTCCAAGGGAGACAGTAAACATATACTGAAGCATCGAAATCTAAAACTGGTCTCACAGGAAATGTTCAAAACATAGTCAGTAAGAAGGTCAGTCTTCTAGTACTTAAGTCGGCATTGTGCCTTTTGTATTTAATTCCGATGCAATTTCTGTGTTTCGTCGTCAATAAGAAGGTCCAAGGGATAAAGTAAACCTGAAGTGAAGTATCGGAATCTACAACTAGTGTCACTGGAATGGTTCAAAACATAGACAGAAAGAAGAGCCAGTCTTCCTGTACTTAAGACGGCATTGTGCCTTTTGTATTTAATTCCGATGCATTTCCTGTGTTTCGTCGTCAATAAGAAGGTCGAAGGCTTACTGTAAACCTGAAGCGAAGCATCGGAATCTATAGCTAGCGTAACAGGAATGGTTCAAACATAAACAGTAAGAAGAGCCAGCCTTCTTGTACTTAAGTTGGCATTGTGGCTATTGAATTTAATTCCGATGCAATTTCTGTGTTTCATCGTCAATAAGAAGGTCCAAGGAATACAGTAAACCTGAAGTGAAGCATCGGAATCTAATACCGGTCTCACAGGAAAGGTTCAATACATAGACAGGGAAGAGCCAGTCTTCTTGTTTTTTAGTCGGCATTTACCTTTTGTATATAATTCCGACGCAATTTCTGTGTTTCGTCGTCAATAAAAATGTCAGAAGGATACAGTAAACCTGACGTTACGCATCGGAAGCCTTAACTTGTGTCACAGGAATGTTTCAAACATAGACAGTAAGAAGAGTCAGTTTTTGTTGTACTTAAGTCGGCATTGTGCACTTTGTATTTAATTCCGATGGAATTTTTTGTGGGTTTCATCGTCAATAAGAAGGTCAGAGGGATACAGAAAACCTGCAGTGGAGCATCGGAATCCTCAACTAGTGTCACACGAATGGTCCAAAACATAGACATTAAGAAGAGTCAGTCTTCTTGTACTTAAGTCGGCATTGTGCCTTTTGTATTTAATTCCGATGCAATTTCTGTGTTTCATCGTCAATAAGAAGGGCAGAGGATACTGTAAACCTGAAGTGAAGCATCGGAATCTAAAATCAGTCTCACAGGAAATGTTCAATCATAGACAGTAAGAAGAGCCAGTCTTCTTGTACTTGACCCGGCATTGTGCGTTTTGTATTTCATTCCGACGCATTTTCTGTGTTTCGACGTCCATAAGAAGGTCAGAAGCATACAGTAAACTTGACGTGAAGCATCGGAATCCTTAACTAGTGTCACTGGAATGGTTCAAAACATAGAAAGAAGAGTCAATCTTCTTGTACTTAGGTCGGCATTGTGAATTTTGTATTTAATTCCGATGCAATTTCTGAGTTTCGTCGTCAATAAGAAGGTCCAAGGGCTGCAGTATACCTGAAGTGAAGCATCGGAATCTATAACCGGTCTCACAGGAAAGGGTCAAAGCATAGACAGAAAGAAGAGCCAGTCTTCTTGTACTTGAGTCGTCATTGTGCCTTTTGTATTTAATTCCGATGCAATTTCAGTGTTTCTCGTCAATAAGAAGGTCAAAGGGATACAAAAAAACCTGAAGTGATGCATCGGAATCTAAAACTGGTTTCACAGGAAAGGTTCAAATCATAGACAGTAATAAGAGCCAGTCTTCTTGTTCTTAAATCGGCATTGTGCCTTTTGTATTTAATTCCGATGCAACTTCTGTGTTTCATCGTCAAGAAGAAGGTCCAAGGGATACAGTAGATTTATAGTGAAGCATCGGAAACTAAAACTGGTCCCACAGGAAATGTTCAAAGCATAGTCAGTAAGAAGAGCCAGTCTTCTTGTTTTTCAGTCGGCATTGTGCCTTTTGTATTTAATTCCGATGCAATTTCTGTGTTTCGTCGTTAATAAGAAAGTTGAAGGGTTACTGTAAACCTGAAGTGCAGCATCGGAAACTATAACTAGCGTCACAGGAATGGTTCAAAGCATAGACAGTAAGAAGAGCCAGTCTTCTAGTACTTAAGTCGGCATTGTGGCTTTTGTATTTAATTCAGATGCAATAACTGTGGTTGGTCGTCAATAAGAAGGTCCAAGGGATACAGTAAACTTGAAGTGAGGCATCGGAATCTATAACTAGTGTCACAGGAATGGTTAAACCATAGACAGTAAGAAGAGCCACTCTTCTTGTTCTTAAGCCGGCATTGTGCTTTTTGTATTTAATTCCGATGCAATTTGTGTGTTTCATTGTCAATAAGAAGGTCCAAGGAATACATTAAACATATAGTGAAGCATCGGAGTTTATTACTGGTCTCACAGGAAATGTTAAAAACATAGTCAGCGAGAAGAGTCAGTCTTCTTGTTACTTAAGTCGACATTGTGCTTTTTGTAATTAATTCAGTTGCAATTTCTGTGTTTCGTCGACAATAACAAGGTCCAAGGCATACAGTAAACCTGAAGTGAGCATCGGAATCTATCACTAGTGTCACAGGAATGGTTCAAACATAGACAGTAAGAAGTGCCAGTCTTCTTGTTCTTAAATCGGCATTGTGCCTTTTGTATTTAATTCCGATGCAACTTCTGTGTTTCATCGTCAAGAAGAAGGTCCAAGGGATACAGTAGACATATAGTGAAGCATCGGACACTAAAACTGGTCCCACAGGAAATGTTCAAAGCATAGTCAGTAAGAAGAGTCAGTCTTCTTGTAATTAAGTCAGCATTGTGCCTTTTGTATTTAATTCCGATGCAATTTCTGTGTTTCGTCGTCAATAAGAAGGTCCAAGGGCTACAGTAAACTTGAAGTTAGGCATCGGAATCTGTAACTAGTGTCACACTAATGGTTCAAAACATCGACAGTAAGAAGAGCCAGTCTCCTTGTACTTATGTCGGCATTGTGCCTTTTGTATTTAATTCCGATACTATTTCTGTGTTTCGTCGTCCATAAGAAGGTCCAAGGGATACAGTAAACATATAGTGAAGCATCGGAATCTAAAACTGCTCTCACAGGAAATGTTCAAACATAGTCAGTAAGAAGAGTCAGTCTTCTTGTATTTAAGTCAGCATTGTGCCTTTTGTATTTAATTCCGATACAATTTCTGTGTTTCGTCGTCAACAAGAAGGTCCAAGGGATACAGTAAACCCGAAGTGAAGCATCGGTATCTATAACTAGTGTCACTGGAATGGTTCAAAACATAGATAGTAAGAAGAGCCAGTCTTCCGGTTCTTAAGTCTGCATTGTGCCTTTTGTATGAAATTCCGATGCAATTTCTGTGTTTCGTCTTCAATAAGAAGGTCAAAGGTTTACTGTAAACCTGAAGTGAAGCATCGGAATCTATAACTAGCGTCACAGGAATGGTTCAAATCATAGACAGTAAGAAGAGCCAGTCTTCTTGTACTTAAGTCGGCATTGTGCTTTCGTATTTAATTCCAATGGAATATCTGTGTTTCGTCGTCTATAAGAAGGTCCAAGGGATACAGTAATCGTGAAGTGAAGTATCGGAATCAATAACTAGTGTCACAGGAATGGTTCAAAACATAGACAGTAAGAAGAGTCAGTCTTCTTGTACTTAAGTTTGCATTGTGCATTTTGTATTTAATTCCGATGCAATTTCTGTGTTTCGTCGTCAATAAGTACGTCCAAGGGATACAGTAAACCTGAAGTGAAGCATCGGAATCTAAAACCGGTCTCACAGGAAAGGTTCAAAACATAGACAGTAAGAAGAGTCAGTCTTTTTGTACTTATGTCGGCAGTATGCCTTTTGTATTTAATTCCGATGCAATTCCTGTGATTCATCGTCATTAAGGAGGTCAGAGTGATACAGTAAACCTAAAGTGAAGCATCGGAATCTATAACTAGTGTCACAGGAATGGGTCAAAGCACAGACAGTAAGAAGAGCCAGTCTTCTTGTTTTTCAGTCGGCATTGTGCCTTTTGTATTTGATTCCGATGCAATTTCTGTGTTTCGTCGTTAATAAGAAAGTTGAAGGGTTACTGTAAACCTGAAGTGCAGCATCGGAAACTATAACTAGCGTCACAGGAATGGTTCAAAGCATAGACAGTAAGAAGAGCCAGTCTTCTAGTACTTAAGTCGACATTGTGCTTTTTGTAATTAATTCAGTTGCAATTTCTGTGTTTCGTCGACAATAAGAAGGTCCAAGGCATACAGTAAACCTGAAGTGAAGCATCGGAATCTATCACTAGTGTCACAGGAATGGTTCAAACATAGACAGTAAGAAGTGCCAGTCTTCTGGTTCTTAAGTCGGCATTGTGCCTTTTGTATTTAATTCCGATGCAACTTCTGTGTTTCATCGTCAAGAAGAAGGTCCAAGGGATACAGTAGACATATAGTGAAGCATCGGAAACTAAAACTGGTCCCACAGGAAATGTTCAAAGCATAGTCAGTAAGAAGAGTCAGTCTTCTTGTACTTAAGTCAGCATTGTGCCTTTTGTATTTAATTCCGATGCAATATCTGTGTTTCATCGTCAATATGAAGGTCCAAGGGATACAGTAAACTTGAAGTGAGGCATCGGAATCTATAACTAGTGTCACAGGAATGGTTAAACCATGGACAGTAAGAAGAGCCACTCTTCTTGTTCTTAAGCCGGCATTGTGCTTTTTGTATTTAATTCCGATGCAATTTGTGTGTTTCATTGTCAATAAGAAGGTCCAAGGAATACATTAAACATATAGTGAAGCATCGGAGTTTAATACTGGTCTCACAGGAAATGTTAAAAACATAGTCAGCGAGAAGAGTCAGTCTTCTTGTACTTAAGTCGACATTGTGCTTTTTGTAATTAATTCAGTTGCAATTTCTGTGTTTCGTCGACAATAAGAAGGTCCAAGGCATACAGTAAACCTGAAGTGAAGCATCGGAATCTATAACTAGTGTCACAGGAATGGTTCAAATCATAGACAGTAAGAAGAGCCAGTCTTCTTGTACTTAAGTCGGCATTGTGCTTTCGTATTTAATTCCGATGCAATATCTGTGTTTCATCGTCAATAAGAAGGTCCAAGAGATACAGTAAACATATAGTGAAGCATTGGAATCTAAAACCGGTCTCACAGGAAATGTTCAAAACATAGTCAGTAAGAAGAGTCCGTCTTCTTGTACTTAAGTCTGCATTGTGCCTTTTGCATTTGATTCCGATGCAATTTCTGTGTTTCATCGTCAATAAGAAGGTACAAGGGATACAGTAAACCTGAAGTGAAGCATGGGAATCTAAAACCGGTCTCACAGGAAAGGTTCAATACATAGACAGTAACAAGGGCCAGTCTTCTTGTACTTGAATCGGCATTGTGCATTTTGTATTTAATTCTGACGCAATTTCTGTGTTTTGTCGTCAATAAGAAGGCCAGAGGGATTCAGTAAATCTGACGTGAAGCATCAGAATCCTTAACTAGTGTCACAGGAATGGTTCAAAACATAGATAGTAAGAAGAGTCAGTCTTCTTGTACTTAAGTTGGCATTGTGCCTTTTGTATTTATTTCCGATGCAATTTCTGTGTTTCGTCGTCAATAAGAAGTTCCAAGGGATACAGTAAACCGGAAGTGAAGCATCGGAATCTAAAACCGGTTTCAAAGGGAGGGTTCAAATCATAGACAGTAAGAAGAGCCGGTCTTCTTGAACTTGAGTCGGCATTGCGCCTTTTATGTTTAATTCCGATGGAATTTGTGGGTTTCATCGTCAATAAGAAGGTCAGAGTGATACAGTAAACCTTAAGTGAAGCATCGGAATCCTTAACTAGTGTCTCAGGAATGGTTCAAACATAGACAGTAAGAAGAGTTCGTCTTCTTGTACATAAGTCGGAATTGCGCCATTTGTATTTAATTCCGATGCAATTTCTATGATTCATCGTTAATAAGAAGGTCAGAGGGATACAGTAAACGTGAAGTGAAGTATCGGAATCAATAACTAGTGTCACAGGAATGGTTCAAAACATAGACAGAAAGAAGAGCCAGTCTTCTTGTACTTGAGTCGGCATTGTGCCTTTTGTATTTAATTCCGATGCAATTTCAGTGTTTCTCGTCAATAAGAAGGTCAAAGGGATACAAAAAAACCTGAAGTGATGCATCGGAATCTAAAACTGGTTTCACAGGAAAGGTTCAAATCATAGACAGTAATAAGAGCCAGTCTTCTTGTTCTTAAATCGGCATTGTGCCTTTTGTATTTAATTCCGATGCAACTTCTGTGTTTCATCGTCAAGAAGAAGGTCCAAGGGATACAGTAGACATATAGTGAAGCATCGGAAACTAAAACTGGTCCCACAGGAAATGTTCAAAGCATAGTCAGTAAGAAGAGCCAGTCTTCTTGTTTTTCAGTCGGCATTGTGCTTTTTGTATTTAATTCCGATGCAATTTCTGTGTTTCGTCGTTAATAAGAAAGTTGAAGGGTTACTGTAAACCTGAAGTGCAGCATCGGAAACTATAACTAGCGTCACAGGAATGGTTCAAAGCATAGACAGTAAGAAGAGCCAGTCTTCTAGTACTTAAGTCGGCATTGTGCCTTTTGTATTTAATTCAGATGCAATAACAATGGTTGGTCGTCAATAAGAAGGTCCAAGGGATACAGTAAACTTGAAGTGAGGCATCGGAATCTATAACTAGTGTCACAGGAATGGTTAAACCATAGACAGTAAGAAGAGCCACTCTTCTTGTTCTTAAGCCGGCATTGTGCTTTTTGTATTTAATTCCGATGCAATTTGTGTGTTTCATTGTCAATAAGAAGGTCCAAGGAATACATTAAACATATAGTGAAGCATCGGAGTTTATTACTGGTCTCACAGGAAATGTTAAAAACATAGTCAGCGAGAAGAGTCAGTTTTCTTGTACTTAAGTCGACATTGTGCTTTTTGTAATTAATTCAGTTGCAATTTCTGTGTTTCGTCGACAATAACAACGTCCAAGGCATACAGTAAACCTGAAGTGAAGCATCGGAATCTATCACTAGTGTCACAGGAATGGTTCAAAACATAGACAGTAAGAAGTGCCAGTCTTCTTGTTCTTAAATCGGCATTGTGCCTTTTGTATTTAATTCCGATGCAACTTCTGTGTTTCATCGTCAAGAAGAAGGTCCAAGGGATACAGTAGACATATAGTGAAGCATCGGAAACTAAAACTGGTCCCACAGGAAATGTTCAAAGCATAGTCAGTAAGAAGAGTCAGTCTTCTTGTAATTAAGTCAGCATTGTGCCTTTTGTATATAATTCCGACGCAATTTCTGTGTTTCGTCGTCAATAAAAATGTCAGAAGAATACAGTAAACCTGACGTTACGCATCGGAAACCTTAACTTGTGTCACAGGAATGTTTCAAACATAGACAGTAAGAAGAGTCAGTTTTTGTTGTACTTAAGTCGGCATTGTGCACTTTGTATTTAATTCCGATGCAATTTCTGTGTTTCGTCGTCAATAAGAAGGTCCAAGGGATACAGTAAACCTGAAGTGAAGCATCGGAATCTAAAACCGGTCTCACAGGAAAGGTTCAAATCATTGACAGTAAGAAGAGCCAGTCATCTTGTGCTTGAGTCGGCATTGTGCCTTTTGTATTTAATTCCGATGGAATTTTTTGTGGGTTTCATCGTCAATAAGAAGGTCAGAGGGATACAGAAAACCTGCAGTGAAGCATCGGAATCCTTAACTAGTGTCACTCGAATAGTCCAAAACATAGACATTAAGAAGAGTCAGTCTTCTTGTACTTAAGTCGGCATTGTGCCTTTTGTATTTAATTCCGATTCAATTTCTGTGATTCATCGTCAATTAGAAGGTCAGAGGGATACAGTAAACATGAAGTGAAGCATCGGAATCTATAACTAGTGATACAGGAATGGTTCAAATCATAGACAGTAAGAAGAGTCAGTCTTCTTGTACTTATGTCGGCATTGTGCCTTTTGTATTTAATTCCGATGCAATTTCTGTGTTTCATCGTCAATAAGAAGGGCAGAGGATACTGTAAACTAGAAGTGAAGCATCGGAATCTAAAATCAGTCTCACAGGAAATGTTCAATCACAGACAGTAAGAAGAGCCAGTCTTCCTGTACTTGACCCGGCATTGTGCGTTTTGTATTTCATTCCGACGCCTTTTCTGTGTTTCGACGTCGATAAGAAGGTCAGAAGCATACAGTAAACTTGACGTGAAGCATCGGAATCCTTAACTAGTGTCACTGGAATGGTTCAAAACATAGAAAGAAGAGTCAATCTTCTTGTACTTAGGTCGGCATTGTGAATTTTGTATTTAATTCCGATGCAATTTCTGTGTTTCGTCGTCAATAAGAAGGTCCAAGGGCTGCAGTATACCTGAAGTGAAGCATCGGAATCTAAAACCGGTCTCACAGGAAAGGGTCAAAACATAGGCAGAAAGAAGAGCCAGTCTTCTTGTACTTGAGTCGGCATTGTGCCTTTTGTATTTAATTCCGATGCAATTTCAGTGTTTCTCGTCAATAAGAAGGTCAAAGGGATACAAAAAAACCTGAAGTGATGCATCGGAATCTAAAACTGGTTTCACAGGAAAGGTTCAAATCATAGACAGTAATAAGAGCCAGTCTTCTTGTTCTTAAATCGGCATTGTGCCTTTTGTATTTAATTCCGATGCAACTTCTGTGTTTCATGGTCAAGAAGAAGGTCCAAGGGATACAGTAGACATATAGTGAAGCATCGGAAACTAAAACTGGTCTCACAGGAAATGTTCAAATCATAGTCAGTAAGAAGAGCCAGTCTTCTTGTTTTTCAGTCGGCATTGTGCCTTTTGTATTTAATTCCGATGCAATTTCTGTGTTTCGTCGTTAATAAGAAAGTTGAAGGGTTACTGTAAACCTGAAGTGCAGCATCGGAAACTATAACTAGCGTCACAGGAATGGTTCAAAGCATAGACAGTAAGAAGAGCCAGTCTTCTAGTACTTAAGTCGGCATTGTGCCTTTTGTATTTAATTCAGATGCAATAACTGTGGTTGGTCGTCAATAAGAAGGTCCAAGGGATACAGTAAACTTGAAGTGAGGCATCGGAATCTATAACTAGTGTCACAGGAATGGTTAAACCATATACAGTAAGAAGAGCCACTCTTCTTGTTCTTAAGCCGGCATTGTGCTTTTTGTATTTAATTCCGATGCAATTTGTGTGTTTCATTGTCAATA
The DNA here is from genome assembly GCF_023864345.2 of Schistocerca serialis cubense. Taxonomy (NCBI): domain Eukaryota; kingdom Metazoa; phylum Arthropoda; class Insecta; order Orthoptera; family Acrididae; genus Schistocerca; species Schistocerca serialis. The sequence goes on from NC_064646.1 coordinate 538,948,884, forward strand.
AGAAGGTCCAAGGAATACATTAAACATATAGTGAAGCATCGGAGTTTATTACTGGTCTCACAGGAAATGTTAAAAACATAGTCAGCGAGAAGAGTCAGTTTTCTTGTACTTAAGTCGACATTGTGCTTTTTGTAATTAATTCAGTTGCAATTTCTGTGTTTCGTCGACAATAACAAGGTCCAAGGCATACAGTAAACCTGAAGTGAAGCATCGGAATCTATCACTAGTGTCACAGGAATGGTTCAAAACATAGACAGTAAGAAGTGCCAGTCTTCTTGTTCTTAAATCGGCATTGTGCCTTTTGTATGTAATTCCGATGCAACTTCTGTGTTTCGTCGTCAACAAGAAGGTCCAAGGGATACAGTAAACCCGAAGTGAAGCATCGGTATCTGTAACTAGTGTCACTGGAATGGTTCAAAACATAGATAGTAAGAAGAGCCAGTCTTCCGGTTCTTAAGTCTGCATTGTGCCTTTTGTATGAAATTCCGATGCAATTTCTGTGTTTCGTCGTCAATAAGAATGTCAAAGGTTTACTGTAAACCTGAAGTGAAGCATCGGGATCTATAACTAGCGTCACAGGAATCATTCAAAACATAGACAGTAAGAAGAGCCAGTCTTCTACTACTTAAGTCGGCATTGTGCCTTTTGTATTTAATTCCGATGCGATTTCAGTGTTTCGTCGTCAATAAAAAGTTCCAAGGGATACAGTAAACCTAAAGTGAAGCATCGGAATCTATAACTAGAGTCACAGGAATGGTTCAAATCATAGACAGTAAGAAGAGCCAGTCTTCTTGTACTTAAGTCGGCATTGTGCTTTCGTATTTAATTCCGATGGAATATCTGTGTTTCGTCGTCTATAAGAAGGTCCAAGGGATACAGTAATCGTGAAGTGAAGTATCGGAATCAATAACTAGTGTCACAGGAATGGTTCAAAACATAGACAGTAAGAAGGGTCAGTCATCTTGTACTTAAGTTTGCATTGTGCATTTTGTATTTAATTCCGATGCAATTTCTGTGTTTCGTCCTCAATAAGTACGTCCAAGGGATACAGTAAACCTGAAGTGAAGCATCGGAATCTAAAACCGGTCTCACAGGAAAGGTTCAAAACATAGACAGTAAGAAGAGTCAGTCTTTTTGTACTTATGTCGGCAGTATGCCTTTTGTATTTAATTCCGATGCAATTCCTGTGATTCATCGTCATTAAGAAGGTCAGAGTGATACAGTAAACCTAAAGTGAAGCATCGGAATCTATAACTAGTGTCACAGGAATGGGTCAAAGCACAGACAGTAAGAAGAGCCAGTCTTCTTGTTTTTCAGTCGGCATTGTGCCTTTTGTATTTAATTCCGATGCAATTTCTGTGTTTCGTCGTTAATAAGAAAGTTGAAGGGTTACTGTAAACCTGAAGTGCAGCATCGGAAACTATAACTAGCGTCACAGGAATGGTTCAAAGCATAGACAGTAAGAAGAGCCAGTCTTCTAGTACTTAAGTCGGCATTGTGCCTTTTGTATTTAATTCAGATGCAATAACTGTGGTTGGTCGTCAATAAGAAGGTCCAAGGGATACAGTAAACTTGAAGTGAGGCATCGGAATCTATAACAAGTGTCACAGGAATGGTTAAACCATAGACAGTAAGAAGAGCCACTCTTCTTGTTCTTAAGCCGGCATTGCGCTTTTTGTATTTAATTCCGATACAATTCGTGTGTTTCATTGTCAATAAGAAGGTCCAAGGAATACATTAAACGTATAGTGAAGCATCGGAGTTTATTACTGGTCTCACAGGAAATGTTAAAAACATAGTCAGCGAGAAGAGTCAGTCTTCTTGTACTTAAGTCGACATTGTGCTTTTTGTAATTAATTCAGTTGCAATTTCTGTGTTTCGTCGACAATAAGAAGGTCCAAGGCATACAGTAAACCTGAAGTGAAGCATCGGAATCTATCACTAGTGTCACAGGAATGGTTCAAACATAGACAGTAAGAAGTGCCAGTCTTCTTGTTCTTAAGTCGGCATTGTGCCTTTTGTATTTAATTCCGATGCAACTTCTGTGTTTCATCGTCAAGAAGAAGGTCCAAGGGATACAGTAGACATATAGTGAAGCATCGGAAACTAAAACTGGTCCCACAGGAAATGTTCAAAGCATAGTCAGTAAGAAGAGTCAGTCTTCTTGTACTTAAGTCAGCATTGTGCCTTTTGTATTTAATTCCGATGCAATATCTGTGTTTCATCGTCAATAAGAAGGTCCAAGGGATACAGTAAACTTGAAGTGAGGCATCGGAATCTATAACTAGTGTCACAGGAATGGTTAAACCATGGACAGTAAGAAGAGCCACTCTTCTTGTTCTTAAGCCGGCATTGTGCTTTTTGTATTTAATTCCGATGCAATTTGTGTGTTTCATTGTCAATAAGAAGGTCCAAGGAATACATTAAACATATAGTGAAGCATCGGAGTTTAATACTGGTCTCACAGGAAATGTTAAAAACATAGTCAGCGAGAAGAGTCAGTCTTCTTGTACTTAAGTCGACATTGTGCTTTTTGTAATTAATTCAGTGGCAATTTCTGTGTTTCGTCGACAATAAGAAGGTCCAAGGCATACAGTATACCTGAAGTGAAGCATCGGAATCTATAACTAGTGTCACAGGAATGGTTCAAATCATAGACAGTAAGAAGAGCCAGTCTTCTTGTACTTAAGTCGGCATTGTGCTTTCGTATTTAATTCCGATGGAATATCTGTGTTTCGTCGTCTATAAGAAGGTCCAAGGGATACAGTAATCGTGAAGTGAAGTATCGGAATCAATAACCAGTGTCACTGGAATGGTTCAAAACACAGACAGTAAGGAGAGCCAGTCTTCTTGTACTTAAGTCAGCATTGTGCCTTTTGTATTTAATTCCGATGCAATATCGATGTTTCATCGTCAATAAGAAGATCCAAGAGATACAGTAAACATACAGTGAAGCATCGGAATCTAAAACCGGTCTCACAGGAAATGTTCAAAACATAGTCAGTAAGAAGAGTCCGTCTTCTTGTACTTAAGTCTGCATTGTGCCTTTTGTATTTGATTCCGATACAATTTCTGTGTTTCATCGTCAATAAGAGGGTCCAAGGGATACAGTAAACATATACTGAAGCATCGGAATCTAAAACAGGTCTCACAGGAAATGTTCAAAACATAGTCAGTAAGAAGAGTCAGTCTTCCTGTACTTAAGTCGGCATTGTGCCTTTTGAATTTAATTCCGATGCAATTTCTGTGTTTCATCGTCAATAAGAAGGTACAAGGGATACAGTAAACCTGAAGTGAAGCATGGGAATCTAAAACCGGTCTCACAGGAAAGGTTCAATACATAGACAGTAACAAGGGCCAGTCTTCTTGTACTTGAATCGGCATTGTGCATTTTGTATTTAATTCTGACGCAATTTCTGTGTTTTGTCGTCAATAAGATGGCCAGAGGGATTCAGTAAATCTGACGTGAAGCATCAGAATTATTAACTAGTGTCACAGCAATGGTTCAAAACATAGATAGTAAGAAGAGTCAGTCTTCTTGTACTTAAGTCGGCATTGTGACTTTTGTATTTATTTCCGATGCAATTTCTGTGTTTCGTCGTCAATAAGAAGTTCCAAGGGATACAGTAAAGCGGAAGTGAAGCATCGGAATCTAAAACCGGTCTCACAGGAAAGGTTCAAAACATAGACAGTAAGAAGAGTCAGTCTTTTTGTACTTATGTCGGCAGTATGCCTTTTGTATTTAATTCCGATGCAATTCCTGTGATTCATCGTCATTAAGAAGGTCAGAGTGATACAGTAAACCTAAAGTGAAGCATCGGAATCTATAACTAGTGTCACAGGAATGGGTCAAAGCACAGACAGTAAGAAGAGCCAGTCTTCTTGTTTTTCAGTCGGCATTGTGCCTTTTGTATTTAATTCCGATGCAATTTCTGTGTTTCGTCGTTAATAAGAAAGTTGAAGGGTTACAGTAAACCTGAAGTGCAGCATCGGAAACTATAACTAGCGTCACAGGAATGGTTCAAAGCATAGACAGTAAGAAGAGCCAGTCTTCTAGTACTTAAGTCGGCATTGTGCCTTTTGTATTTAATTCAGATGCAATAACTGTGGTTGGTCGTCAATAAGAAGGTCCAAGGGATACAGTAAACTTGAAGTGAGGCATCGGAATCTATAACAAGTGTCACAGGAATGGTTAAACCATAGACAGTAAGAAGAGCCACTCTTCTTGTTCTTAAGCCGGCATTGCGCTTTTTGTATTTAATTCCGATACAATTCGTGTGTTTCATTGTCAATAAGAAGGTCCAAGGAATACATTAAACGTATAGTGAGGCATCGGAGTTTATTACTGGTCTCACAGGAAATGTTAAAAACATAGTCAGCGAGAAGAGTCAGTCTTCTTGTACTTAAGTCGACATTGTGCTTTTTGTAATTAATTCAGTTGCAATTTCTGTGTTTCGTCGACAATAAGAAGGTCCAAGGCATACAGTAAACCTGAAGTGAAGCATCGGAATCTATCACTAGTGTCACAGGAATGGTTCAAACATAGACAGTAAGAAGTGCCAGTCTTCTTGTTCTTAAGTCGGCATTGTGCCTTTTGTATTTAATTCCGATGCAACTTCTGTGTTTCATCGTCAAGAAGAAGGTCCAAGGGATACAGTAGACATATAGTGAAGCATCGGAAACTAAAACTGGTCCCACAGGAAATGTTCAAAGCATAGTCAGTAAGAAGAGTCAGTCTTCTTGTACTTAAGTCAGCATTGTGCCTTTTGTATTTAATTCCGATGCAATATCTGTGTTTCATCGTCAATAAGAAGGTCCAAGGGATACAGTAAACTTGAAGTGAGGCATCGGAATCTATAACTAGTGTCACAGGAATGGTTAAACCATGGACAGTAAGAAGAGCCACTCTTCTTGTTCTTAAGCCGGCATTGTGCTTTTTGTATTTAATTCCGATGCAATTTGTGTGTTTCATTGTCAATAATAAGGTCCAAGGAATACATTAAACATATAGTGAAGCATCGGAGTTTAATACTGGTCTCACAGGAAATGTTAAAAACATAGTCAGCGAGAAGAGTCAGTCTTCTTGTACTTAAGTCGACATTGTGCTTTTTGTAATTAATTCAGTGGCAATTTCTGTGTTTCGTCGACAATAAGAAGGTCCAAGGCATACAGTATACCTGAAGTGAAGCATCGGAATCTATAACTAGTGTCACAGGAATGGTTCAAATCATAGACAGTAAGAAGAGCCAGTCTTCTTGTACTTAAGTCGGCATTGTGCTTTCGTATTTAATTCCGATGGAATATCTGTGTTTCGTCGTCTATAAGAAGGTCCAAGGGATACAGTAATCGTGAAGTGAAGTATCGGAATCAATAACCAGTGTCACTGGAATGGTTCAAAACACAGACAGTAAGGAGAGCCAGTCTTCTTGTACTTAAGTCAGCATTGTGCCTTTTGTATTTAATTCCGATGCAATATCGATGTTTCATCGTCAATAAGAAGATCCAAGAGATACAGTAAACATATAGTGAAGCATCGGAATCTAAAACCGGTCTCACAGGAAATGTTCAAAACATAGTCAGTAAGAAGAGTCCGTCTTCTTGTACTTAAGTCTGCATTGTGCCTTTTGTATTTGATTCCGATACAATTTCTGTGTTTCATCGTCAATAAGAGGGTCCAAGGGATACAGTAAACATATACTGAAGCATCGGAATCTAAAACAGGTCTCACAGGAAATGTTCAAAACATAGTCAGTAAGAAGAGTCAGTCTTCCTGTACTTAAGTCGGCATTGTGCCTTTTGAATTTAATTCCGATGCAATTTCTGTGTTTCATCGTCAATAAGAAGGTACAAGGGATACAGTAAACCTGAAGTGAAGCATGGGAATCTAAAACCGGTCTCACAGGAAAGGTTCAATACATAGACAGTAACAAGGGCCAGTCTTCTTGTACTTGAATCGGCCTTGTGCATTTTGTATTTAATTCTGACGCAATTTCTGTGTTTTGTCGTCAATAAGATGGCCAGAGGGATTCAGTAAATCTGACGTGAAGCATCAGAATTATTAACTAGTGTCACAGCAATGGTTCAAAACATAGATAGTAAGAAGAGTCAGTCTTCTTGTACTTAAGTCGGCATTGTGACTTTTGTATTTATTTCCGATGCAATTTCTGTGTTTCGTCGTCAATAAGAAGTTCCAAGGGATACAGTAAAGCGGAAGTGAAGCATCGGAATCTAAAACCGGTTTCAAAGAAAGGGTTCAAATCATAGACAGTAAGAAGAGCCAGTCTTCTTGAACTTGAGTCGGCATTGCGCCTTTTATGTTTAATTCCGATGGAATTTGTGGGTTTCATCGTCAATAAGAAGGTCAGAGGGATACAGAAAACCTGCAGTGAAGCATCGGAATCCTTAACTAGTGTCACTCGAATAGTCCAAAACATAGACATTAAGAAGAGTCAGTCTTCTTGTACTTAAGTCGGCATTGTGCCTTTTGTATTTAATTCCGATTCAATTTCTGTGATTCATCGTCAATTAGAAGGTCAGAGGGATACAGTAAACATGAAGTGAAGCATCGGAATCTATAACTAGTGATACAGGAATGGTTCAAATCATAGACAGTAAGAAGAGTCTGTCTTCTTGTACTTATGTCGGCATTGTGCCTTTTGTATTTAATTCCGATGCAATTTCTGTGTTTCATCGTCAATAAGAAGGGCAGAGGATACTGTAAACTAGAAGTGAAGCATCGGAATCTAAAATCAGTCTCACAGGAAATGTTCAATCACAGACAGTAAGAAGAGCCAGTCTTCCTGTACTTGACCCGGCATTGTGCGTTTTGTATTTCATTCCGACGCCTTTTCTGTGTTTCGACGTCGATAAGAAGGTCAGAAGCATACAGTAAACTTGACGTGAAGCATCGGAATCCTTAACTAGTGTCACTGGAATGGTTCAAAACATAGAAAGAAGAGTCAATCTTCTTGTACTTAGGTCGGCATTGTGAATTTTGTATTTAATTCCGATGCAATTTCTGTGTTTCGTCGTCAATAAGAAGGTCCAAGGGCTGCAGTATACCTGAAGTGAAGCATCGGAATCTAAAACCGGTCTCACAGGAAAGGGTCAAAATATAGGCAGAAAGAAGAGCCAGTCTTCTTGTACTTGAGTCGGCATTGTGCCTTTTGTATTTAATTCCGATGCAATTTCAGTGTTTCTCGTCAATAAGAAGGTCAAAGGGATACAAAAAAACCTGAAGTGATGCATCGGAATCTAAAACTGGTTTCACAGGAAAGGTTCAAATCATAGACAGTAATAAGAGCCAGTCTTCTTGTTCTTAAATCGGCATTGTGCCTTTTGTATTTAATTCCGATGCAACTTCTGTGTTTCATGGTCAAGAAGAAGGTCCAAGGGATACAGTAGACATATAGTGAAGCATCGGAAACTAAAACTGGTCTCACAGGAAATGTTCAAATCATAGTCAGTAAGAAGAGCCAGTCTTCTTGTTTTTCAGTCGGCATTGTGCCTTTTGTATTTAATTCCGATGCAATTTCTGTGTTTCGTCGTTAATAAGAAAGTTGAAGGGTTACTGTAAACCTGAAGTGCAGCATCGGAAACTATAACTAGCGTCACAGGAATGGTTCAAAGCATAGACAGTAAGAAGAGCCAGTCTTCTAGTACTTAAGTCGGCATTGTGCCTTTTGTATTTAATTCAGATGCAATAACTGTGGTTGGTCGTCAATAAGAAGGTCCAAGGGATACAGTAAACTTGAAGTGAGGCATCGGAATCTATAACTAGTGTCACAGGAATGGTTAAACCATATACAGTAAGAAGAGCCACTCTTCTTGTTCTTAAGCCGGCATTGTGCTTTTTGTATTTAATTCCGATGCAATTTGTGTGTTTCATTGTCAATAAGAAGGTCCAAGGAATACATTAAACATATAGTGAAGCATCGGAGTTTATTACTGGTCTCACAGGAAATGTTAAAAACATAGTCAGCGAGAAGAGTCAGTTTTCTTGTACTTAAGTCGACATTGTGCTTTTTGTAATTAATTCAGTTGCAATTTCTGTGTTTCGTCGACAATAACAAGGTCCAAGGCATACAGTAAACCTGAAGTGAAGCATCGGAATCTATCACTAGTGTCACAGGAATGGTTCAAAACATAGACAGTAAGAAGTGCCAGTCTTCTTGTTCTTAAATCGGCATTGTGCCTTTTGTATTTAATTCCGATGCAACTTCTGTGTTTCGTCGTCAACAAGAAGGTCCAAGGGATACAGTAAACCCGAAGTGAAGCATCGGTATCTGTAACTAGTGTCACTGGAATGGTTCAAAACATAGATAGTAAGAAGAGCCAGTCTTCCGGTTCTTAAGTCTGCATTGTGCCTTTTGTATGAAATTCCGATGCAATTTCTGTGTTTCGTCGTCAATAAGAAGGTCAAAGGTTTACTGTAAACCTGAAGTGAAGCATCGGGATCTATAACTAGCGTCACAGGAATCATTCAAAACATAGACAGTAAGAAGAGCCAGTCTTCTACTACTTAAGTCGGCATTGTGCCTTTTGTATTTAATTCCGATGCGATTTCAGTGTTTCGTCGTCAATAAAAAGTTCCAAGGGATACAGTAAACCTAAAGTGAAGCATCGGAATCTATAACTAGAGTCACAGGAATGGTTCAAATCATAGACAGTAAGAAGAGCCAGTCTTCTTGTACTTAAGTCGGCATTGTGCTTTCGTATTTAATTCCGATGGAATATCTGTGTTTCGTCGTCTATAAGAAGGTCCAAGGGATACAGTAATCGTGAAGTGAAGTATCGGAATCAATAACTAGTGTCACAGGAATGGTTCAAAACATAGACAGTAAGAAGGGTCAGTCATCTTGTACTTAAGTTTGCATTGTGCATTTTGTATTTAATTCCGATGCAATTTCTGTGTTTCGTCCTCAATAAGTACGTCCAAGGGATACAGTAAACCTGAAGTGAAGCATCGGAATCTAAAACCGGTCTCACAGGAAAGGTTCAAAACATAGACAGTAAGAAGAGTCAGTCTTTTTGTACTTATGTCGGCAGTATGCCTTTTGTATTTAATTCCGATGCAATTCCTGTGATTCATCGTCATTAAGAAGGTCAGAGTGATACAGTAAACCTAAAGTGAAGCATCGGAATCTATAACTAGTGTCACAGGAATGGGTCAAAGCACAGACAGTAAGAAGAGCCAGTCTTCTTGTTTTTCAGTCGGCATTGTGCCTTTTGTATTTAATTCCGATGCAATTTCTGTGTTTCGTCGTTAATAAGAAAGTTGAAGGGTTACTGTAAACCTGAAGTGCAGCATCGGAAACTATAACTAGCGTCACAGGAATGGTTCAAAGCATAGACAGTAAGAAGAGCCAGTCTTCTAGTACTTAAGTCGGCATTGTGCCTTTTGTATTTAATTCAGATGCAATAACTGTGGTTGGTCGTCAATAAGAAGGTCCAAGGGATACAGTAAACTTGAAGTGAGGCATCGGAATCTATAACAAGTGTCACAGGAATGGTTAAACCATAGACAGTAAGAAGAGCCACTCTTCTTGTTCTTAAGCCGGCATTGCGCTTTTTGTATTTAATTCCGATACAATTCGTGTGTTTCATTGTCAATAAGAAGGTCCAAGGAATACATTAAACGTATAGTGAAGCATCGGAGTTTATTACTGGTCTCACAGGAAATGTTAAAAACATAGTCAGCGAGAAGAGTCAGTCTTCTTGTACTTAAGTCGACATTGTGCTTTTTGTAATTAATTCAGTTGCAATTTCTGTGTTTCGTCGACAATAAGAAGGTCCAAGGCATACAGTAAACCTGAAGTGAAGCATCGGAATCTATCACTAGTGTCACAGGAATGGTTCAAACATAGACAGTAAGAAGTGCCAGTCTTCTTGTTCTTAAGTCGGCATTGTGCCTTTTGTATTTAATTCCGATGCAACTTCTGTGTTTCATCGTCAAGAAGAAGGTCCAAGGGATACAGTAGACATATAGTGAAGCATCGGAAACTAAAACTGGTCCCACAGGAAATGTTCAAAGCATAGTCAGTAAGAAGAGTCAGTCTTCTTGTACTTAAGTCAGCATTGTGCCTTTTGTATTTAATTCCGATGCAATATCTGTGTTTCATCGTCAATAAGAAGGTCCAAGGGATACAGTAAACTTGAAGTGAGGCATCGGAATCTATAACTAGTGTCACAGGAATGGTTAAACCATGGACAGTAAGAAGAGCCACTCTTCTTGTTCTTAAGCCGGGATTGTGCTTTTTGTATTTAATTCCGATGCAATTTGTGTGTTTCATTGTCAATAAGAAGGTCCAAGGAATACATTAAACATATAGTGAAGCATCGGAGTTTAATACTGGTCTCACAGGAAATGTTAAAAACATAGTCAGCGAGAAGAGTCAGTCTTCTTGTACTTAAGTCGACATTGTGCTTTTTGTAATTAATTCAGTGGCAATTTCTGTGTTTCGTCGACAATAAGAAGGTCCAAGGCATACAGTATACCTGAAGTGAAGCATCGGAATCTATAACTAGTGTCACAGGAATGGTTCAAATCATAGACAGTAAGAAGAGCCAGTCTTCTTGTACTTAAGTCGGCATTGTGCTTTCGTATTTAATTCCGATGGAATATCTGTGTTTCGTCGTCTATAAGAAGGTCCAAGGGATACAGTAATCGTGAAGTGAAGTATCGGAATCAATAACCAGTGTCACTGGAATGGTTCAAAACACAGACAGTAAGGAGAGCCAGTCTTCTTGTACTTAAGTCAGCATTGTGCCTTTTGTATTTAATTCCGATGCAATATCGATGTTTCATCGTCAATAAGAAGATCCAAGAGATACAGTAAACATATAGTGAAGCATCGGAATCTAAAACCGGTCTCACAGGAAATGTTCAAAACATAGTCAGTAAGAAGAGTCCGTCTTCTTGTACTTAAGTCTGCATTGTGCCTTTTGTATTTGATTCCGATACAATTTCTGTGTTTCATCGTCAATAAGAGGGTCCAAGGGATACAGTAAACATATACTGAAGCATCGGAATCTAAAACAGGTCTCACAGGAAATGTTCAAAACATAGTCAGTAAGAAGAGTCAGTCTTCCTGTACTTAAGTCGGCATTGTGCCTTTTGAATTTAATTCCGATGCAATTTCTGTGTTTCATCGTCAATAAGAAGGTACAAGGGATACAGTAAACCTGAAGTGAAGCATGGGAATCTAAAACCGGTCTCACAGGAAAGGTTCAATACATAGACAGTAACAAGGGCCAGTCTTCTTGTACTTGAATCGGCATTGTGCATTTTGTATTTAATTCTGACGCAATTTCTGTGTTTTGTCGTCAATAAGATGGCCAGAGGGATTCAGTAAATCTGACGTGAAGCATCAGAATTATTAACTAGTGTCACAGCAATGGTTCAAAACATAGATAGTAAGAAGAGTCAGTCTTCTTGTACTTAAGTCGGCATTGTGACTTTTGTATTTATTTCCGATGCAATTTCTGTGTTTCGTCGTCAATAAGAAGTTCCAAGGGATACAGTAAAGCGGAAGTGAAGCATCGGAATCTAAAACCGGTTTCAAAGAAAGGGTTCAAATCATAGACAGTAAGAAGAGCCAGTCTTCTTGAACTTGAGTCGGCATTGCACCTTTTATGTTTAATTCCGATGGAATTTGTGGGTTTCATCGTCAATAAGAAGGTCAGAGTGATACAGTAAACCTTAAGTGAAGCATCGGAATCCTTAACTAGTGTCACAGGAATGGTTCAAACATAGACAGTAAGAAGAGTTCGTCTTCTTGTACATAAGTCAGCATTGCGCCATTTGTATTTAATTCCGATGCCATTTCTATGATTCATCGTCAATAAGAAGGTCAGAGGGATACAGTAAACGTGAAGTGAAGCATCGGAATCTATAACTAGTGTCACAGGAATGGTTCAAATCATAGAAAATAAGTCTTCTTGTACTTATGTCGGCATTGTGCCATTTGTATTTAATTCCGATGCAATTTCGGTGTTTCGTCGTCTATAAGAAGATCCATGGGATACAGTAAACATATAGTGAAGCATCGGAATCTAAAACTAGTCTCACAGGAAATGTTGAAAACATAGTCAGTAAGAAAAGCAGTCTTCGTGTATTTAAGTCGGCATTGTGCCTTTTGTATTTAATTCCGATGCAATTTCTATGTTTCGTCGTCAATAAGAAGGTCCAAGGGATAAAGTAAACCTGAAGTGAAGCATCGGAATCTATAACTAGTGTCACAGGAATGGTTCAAAACATAGACAGTAAGGAGAGCCCATCTTCTTGTACTTAAGTCGGCATTGTGCATTTTGTATTTAATTCCGATGAAATTTCTGTGTTTCGTCGTCAATAAGAGGGTCCAAGGGAGACAGTAAACATATACTGAAGCATCGAAATCTAAAACTGGTCTCACAGGAAATGTTCAAAACATAGTCAGTAAGAAGGTCAGTCTTCTTGTACTTAAGTCGGCATTGTGCCTTTTGTATTTAATTCCGATGCAATTTCTGTGTTTCGTCGTCAATAAGAAGGTCCAAGGGATAAAGTAAACCTGAAGTGAAGCATCGGAATCTACAACTAGTGTCACTGGAATGGTTCAAAACATAGACAGAAAGAAGAGCCAGTGTTCCTGTACTTAAGACGGCATTGTGCCTTTTGTATTTAATTCCGATGCAATTCCTGTGTTTCGTCGTCAATAAGAAGGTCGTAGGCTTACTGTAAACCTGAAGCGAAGCATCGGAATCTATAACTAGCGTCACAGGAATGGTTCAAACATAAACAGTAAGAAGAGCCAGCCTTCTTGTACTTAAGTTGGCAATATGGCTATTGAATTTAATTCCGATGCAATTTCTGTGTTTCATCGTCAATAAGAAGGTCCAAGGAATACAGTAAACCTGAAGTGAAGCATCGGAATCTAATACCGGTCTCACAGGAAAGGTTCAATACATAGACAGAGAAGAGCCAGTCTTCTTGTTTTTTAGTCGGCATTTACCTTTTGTATATAATTCCGACGCAATTTCTGTGTTTCGTCGTCAATAAAAATGTCAGAAGGATACAGTAAACCTAACGTTACGCATCGGAAGCCTTAACTTGTGTCACAGGAATGTTTCAAACATAGACAGTAAGAAGAGTCAGTTTTTGTTGTACTTAAGTCGGCATTGTGCACTTTGTATTTAATTCCGATGCAATTTCTGTGTTTCGTCGTCAATAAGAAGGTCCAAGGGATACAGTAAACCTGAAGTGAAGCATCGGAATCTAAAACCGGTCTCACAGGAAAGGTTCAAATCATTGACAGTAAGAAGAGCCAGTCATCTTGTGCTTGAGTCGGCATTGTGCCTTTTGTATTTAATTCCGATGGAATTTTTTGTGGGCTTCATCGTCAATAAGAAGGTCAGAGGGATACAGAAAACCTGCAGTGAAGCATCGGAATCCTTAACTAGTGTCACACGAATGGTCCAAAACATAGACATTAAGAAGAGTCAGTCTTCTTGTACTTAAGTCGGCATTGTGCCTTTTGTATTTAATTCCGATTCAATTTCTGTGATTCATCGTCAAATAGAAGGTCAGAGGGATACAGTAAACCTGAAGTGAAGCATCGGAATCTATAACTAGTGACACAGGAATGGTTCAAATCATAGACAGTAAGAAGAGTCAGTCTTCTTGTACTTATGTCGGCATTGTGCCTTTTGTATTTAATTCCGATGCAATTTTTGTGTTTCATCGTCAATAAGAAGGGCAGAGGATACTGTAAACCTGAAGTGAAGCATCGGAATCTAAAATCAGTCTCACAGGAAATGTTCAATCATAGACAGTAAGAAGAGCCAGTCTTCTTGTACTTGACCCGGCATTGTGCGTTTTGTATTTCATTCCGACGCATTTTCTGTGTTTCGACGTCCATAAGAAGGTCAGAAGGATACAGTAAACTTGACGTGAAGCATCGGAATCCTTAACTAGTGTCACTGGAATGGTTCAAAACATAGAAAGAAGAGTCAATCTTCTTGTACTTAGGTCGGCATTGTGAATTTTGTATTTAATTCCGATGCAATTTCTGTGTTTCGTCGTCAATAAGAAGGTCCAAGGGCTGCAGTAAACCTGAAGTGAAGCATCGGAATCTAAAACCGGTCTCACAGGAAAGGGTCAAAACATAGACAGAAAGAAGAGCCAGTCTTCTTGTACTTGAGTCGGCATTGTGCCTTTTGTATTTAATTCCGATGCAATTTCAGTGTTTCTCGTCAATAAGAAGGTCAAAGGGATACAAAAAAACCTGAAGTGAAGCATCGGAATCTAAAACTGGTTTCACAGGAAAGGTTCAAATCATAGACAGTAATAAGAGCCAGTCTTCTTGTACTTGAGTCGGCATTGTGCCTTTTGTATTTAATTCCGATGGAATTTCTGGGTTTCATCGTCAATAAGAAGGTCAGAGGGATACAGTAAACCTGAACTACAGCATCGGAATCCTTAACTAGTGTCACAGGAATGGTTCAAATCATAGACAGTAAGAAGAGTCATTTTCTTGTACTTAAGTCGGCACTGAGCCTATTGTATTTAATTCCGATGCAATTTCTGTGTTTCATCGTCAATGCGAAGGTCAGAGGGATACAGTAATCCTGAAGTGAAGCATCGGAATCTATAACTAATGTCACATAAATGGTTCAAAACATAGACAGTAACAAGAGTCAGTCTTCTTGTACTTATGTCGGCATTGTGCCTTTTGTATTTAATTCCGAAACAATTTCTATGTTTCATCGTCAATAAGAAGGGCAGAGGGATACAGTAAACCTGAAGTGAAGGATCGGAATGTAAAACCGGTCTCACAAGAATGGTTCAATCATAGACAGTTAGAAGTGCCAGTCTTCTTGTACTTGAGTCGGCATTGTGCCTTTTCTATTTAATTCCGATGCAATTTCTGTGTTTCATCTTCAATAAGAAGGTCAGAGGGATACAGTAAACCTGAAGTGAAGCATCGGAAGCTATAACTAGTGTCACAGGAATGGTTCAAAACATAGACAGTAGGAAGATCCGGTCTTCCTGTACTTATGTCGGCATTGTGCCTTTTGTATTTAATTCCGATGCAATTTCTGTGTTTCGTCGTCAATAAGAAGGTCCAAGGGAAACAGTAAACCTGAAGTGACGCATCGGAATCTAAAACCGGTCTCACAGGCAAGGTTCAAATCATAGACAATAAGAAGAGTCAGTCTTCTTGTACTTAAGTCGGCATTGTGCCTTTTCTATTTAATTCCGATGCAATTTCTTCGTTTCATCGTCAACAAGAAGGTCAGAGGAATACAGTAAACCTGAAGTGAAGCATCGGAATCTATAAGTAGTGTCACAGGAATGGTTGAAATCATAGACAGTAAGAAGAGCCAGTCTTCCTGTACTTAAGTTGGCATTGTGTCTTTTGTATTTAATTCCGATGTAATTTCTGTGTTTCGTCGTCAATAAGACGGTCCAAGGGTTACAGTAAACTTGAAGTGAAGCATCGGAATCTATAACTAGTATCACAGGACTGGTTCAAAACATCGACAGTAAGAAGAGTCAGTCTTCTTGTACTTAAGTCGGCATTGTGCCTTTTGTATTTAATTCCGATGCAATTTCTGTGTTACATCGTCAATACGAAGGTCAGAGGGATACAGTAAACCTGAAGTGAAGCATCGGAATCTCAAACTGGTCTCACAGGAATTGTCAAAACATAGACAGTAAGAAGAGCCAGTCTTCTTGTACTTAAGTGGGCATTGTGCCTTTTCTATTTAATTCCGATGGAATTTCTGTGTTTCATCGTCAATAAGAAGGTCAGAGGGATATAGTAAACCTGAAGTGGAGCATCGGAATCTATAACCGGTCTCACAGGAAAGGGACAAAACATAGAATGAAAGAAGAGCCAGTCTTCTTGTACCTGAGTCGGCATTGTGCCTTTTGTATTTAATTCCGATGCAATTTGTGTGTTTCGTCGTCAATATGAAGGTCCAAGGGATACAGTAAACCTGAAGTGAAGCATCGGAATCTTAAACCGGTCTCACAGGAAAGGTTCAAATCATAGACAGTAAGAAGAGCCAGTTTTCTTGTACTTGAGTCGGCATTATGCCTTTTGTATTCAATTCCAATGGAATTTTTATGTTTCATCGTCAATAAGAAGGTCAGAGGGTTACAGTAAACCTGAAGTGAAGCGTCGGAATCCTTAACTAGTGTCACAGGAATGGTTCAAATCATAGACAGTAAGAAGAGTCAGTCTTCTTGTACTTAAGTCGGCATTGAGCCTTTTGTATTTAATTCCGATGCAATTTCTGTGATTCATCGTCAATAAGAAAGTCAGACGGATACAGTAACCCTGAAGTGAAGCATCAGAATCTATATCTAGTGTCACAGGAATGGTTCAAAGCATATACAGTAAGAAGAGTCAGTCATCTTGTACTTATGTCGGCATTGTGCATTTTGTATGTAATTCCGATGCAATTTCTGTGATTCATCGTCAATAAGATGGTCTGGGGGACACCGTATACCTGTAGTGAAGCATCGGAATCTATAACTAGTGTCACAGGAATGTTTCAAAACATAGACAGTATGAAGAGTCAGTCTTCTTGTACTTATGTCGGCATTGTGCCTTTTGTATTTAATTCCGATGCAATATCTGTGTTTCATCGTCAATATGAAGGGCAGAGGGCTACAGTAAACCTAAAGTGAAGCATCGGAATGTAAAACCGATCTCATAGGAAAGGTTCAATCATAGACAGTAAGAAGAGCCAGTCTTCTTGTACTTGAGTCGGCATTGTGCCTTTTGTATTTAATTCCGATGCAATTTCTGTGTTTCGTCGTCAATAAGAAGGTCCAAGGGATACAGTAAACCTGAAGTGACGCATCGGAGTCTAAAACCGGTCTCACAGGAAGGGTTCAATACATATTCAATAAGAAGAGTCAGTCTTCTTGTACTTAAGTCGGCATTGTGCCTTTTCAATTTAATTCCGATGCAATTTCTGTGTTTCATCGTCAACAAGAAGGTCAGAGGAATACAGTAAACCTGAAGTGAAGCATCGGAAACGATAACTAGTGTCACAGGAATGGTTGAAATCATAGACAGTAAGAAGAGCCAGTCTTCCTGTACTTAAGTCGGCATTGTGCCTTTTGTATTTAATTCCGATGTAATGTCTGTGTTTCGTCGTCAATAAGACGGTCCAAGGGTTTCAGTAAACCTCAAGTGAAGCATCGGAATCTGTAACTAGTATCACAGGACTGGTTCAAAACATCGACAGTAAGAAGAGTCAGTCTTCTTGTACTTAAGTCGGCAATGTGCCTTTTGTTTTTAATTCCGATGCAATTTCTGTGTTTCATCGTCAATAAGAAGGTCAGAGGGATACAGTAAACCTGAAGTGAAGCATCGGAATCGATAACTAGTGTCACAGGAATGTTTCAAAACATAGACAGTAAGAAGAGTAAGTTTTTTAGTACTTAAGTCGGCATTGTGTCTTTTCTATTTAATTCCGATGCAATTTCTGTGTTTCGTCGTCAATAAGAAGGTCCAAGGGATACAGTAATCCTGAAGTCAAACATTGGAATCTGAAACCGGTCTCACTGGATAGGTTCAAAACATAGACAGTAAGAAGAGTCAGTCTTCTTGTACGTAAGTCGGCATTGTGCCTTTTGTATTTAATTCCGTTGCAATATCTGTGTTTCATCGTCACTAAGAAGGTCAGAGGGATACAGTAAACCTGAAGTGAGGCATCGGAATCTAAAACTGGTCTCACAGGAATGGCTCAAAACATAGACAGTAAGAAGAGCCAGTCCTCTTGTACTTAGGTCGGCATTGTGCCTTTTCTATTTAATTCCGATGCAATTTCTGTGTTTCATCATCAATAAGAATGTCAGAGGGATACAGTAAACCTGAAGTGAAGCATCGGAATCTATAACTATTGTCACAGGAATGGTTCAAAACATAGACAGTAAGAAGAGTCAGTTATCTTGTACTTCAGTCGGCATTGTGCCTTTTCTTTTTAAATCCGATGCAATTTCTGAGTTTCGTCGTCCATAAGAGGGTCCAAGGGTTACAGTAAAACTGAACTGAACATCGGAATCTAAAACCGGTCTCACAGGAATGGTTCAAAACATAGACAGTTAGAAGAGTCAGTCTCCTTGTACTTAAGTCGGCATTGTGCTTTTTGTATTTCATTCCGATGCAATGTCTGTCTTACATCGTCAATACGAAGGTCAGAGGGATACAGTAAACCTCAAGTGAAGCATCGGATTCTCAAACTGGTCTCACAAGAATTGTCAAAACATAGACAGTAAGAAGGGCCAGTCTTCTTGTACATAAGTGGGCATTGTGCCTTTTCTATTTAATTCCGATGCAATATCTTTGTTTCATCGTCAACAAGAAGGTC